>NC_052490.1:18069835-18132996 GCF_009730915.1 Dioscorea cayenensis subsp. rotundata
TCTTGTGCTTTGATGCTTTACTTGTTATAATCCATAAGAAGCTAATTCTAGGGGAATTGTATGTCTAGGTCCCTTGGTTATTATTTATGAATCTTGATTGATTAATATAAATTGTTCTAGTTTTCATAATCATTGTATGTTCTTAACTGATTATTACATGTTGATGTGGATAAGGAGGATATGCCCCCATATTGATGACACCTATGCCATGATAGATCTATGCATGTTCTAAGAGGTTAGGCATAGCTAGGTTTCCGGATTAGGGATTGATTGTCCCTTAGGCTTAGGGTATGATTGGTCTCTTCTCGAGGGATTTCCATACTTAATGAAAACATAGGAGGTTGGGGTGTAAGTGATTCCATCTTAAGTTCCTAGTGATTTAGACCTAGTCACCATGGTAGTGGGGTTAGTAGGCCTTTTAATTCCCCCGGTTTAAACCTAGAACATGATTGACACTTAACGACTATCATAATTAATAATCAAGATAACTTTAGTAGATACTCCCAACTCCTTCTAAGTGCGCATAATGTCATCTCCAATTGTATTGTTTAATAGTATTGTACAAGTAGAACTAAATAAAGATCATAAATAATTATACTATTGATTAAGTGAAAAGGAAGTAATAAGAGCCTCTCACCATTCTGGGGAAATATGACTCTCATGTTCATCTATGAGGTATTACTTGATAACCTGTGCACTTGCGGAATAACAGACCAATTGTTGTATTAAGTGCATACTTGCATGCTTATATATTCGCATAATTTAGACACCCATAAAGCTGTCCGTCACTCTAGTTCAGCAACTTAGTTCAATTTGTTTCAGAATACCCCTGAATTTTCTTCTTTTTCCTTGAAACAGAAATAAAGGCCATGGTGAACAAAAGAATAAATTTTGTACTAATTAGGTTCTAAACATGTCAAATTCCATGTTGAATGCAGTGTAAATGATGTAGAAAATATGAACTTTCTAGCACTTATCATAGATTAGTACTTATTATATAGCTGTTGTATTTATTATACAGTGTTACCACTAATGATATTATGTTCCCACTTATTATCAAATGTTTCTCTTTATTATTAAAGGTTTTTTTTATTAATAAGTGTTACCATTTATTATTCTATATTTAAGCTTATTATTTCATGTTTTTACTTCTTGTAATGCATTATTGCTTATTAGCTTATATTGTCATTTAAAATGTTATCTTATAGCTTAGTTTTGGATATTTATGTTTCTAACTTTTTAACATTTTTTCAGATGATAATATTCATATTTGCACACAAAACGATAATCTGGAAAAACTAGCAAAGATACACCAACTGAGCATATCTTTACACGATACTAGGGAGGAAGACGATGGTACCAAATGATGTGTCAAACATCTTGGTCATTACTATTCTTAAACTAATAAACAAACTCTCTCCATATAAAAGCAAGCCACAATAACCATGCCACTAGCTCTTCTGATGTCAAAATAGGTTCATATGGCAGAGGTTACCCTAACAATGATGGAAGAAGTTCTGTACGTATACCATGACAATGATGTGGTTCTCTTGCCCATTATCCTTAATAAGAACTTCCTTCTCTTCATCCTCAATAACTTGAAGATGGAATATATGCACTATTCATCCTTGCCTAGTGTACATACGATGTTGATACCCAAGAAATGGTACTAAGTATTGAATTTTTATGTTTGCTTGCACCTTTAACTAATTGATGTAGCCTACTTGGAGGTGTCGGCTTTCCTGAGAAAATTTCCTCAAGCTTTTTGCATATGTTAAGGTAAAGGCAAGTTTCTCATGAGGCAAAATATTTAAGGTTCTCATATATTATGTTCATTGGCTTGAACCTTATAAGTGAAAAAGCCCAAAAAGGTTTCATGACGCTCTCATTGATGTACTTTTAGAATGTTGTGACAAAGTAGCGATGGTTAAGACCCATGTAGATGCTTGTTAGGATGGGAACATGACTCAATTGAAGGACACACTCTTTGATAATAAATTCTCTAGTGGTGTATCATAGAAAAAGGACTATATCATAAAAAAAGGGGGATTAAATAAAAATAAGCAAGAACAAAAGATAGTAATTGAAAACACTTAATTGTAAGTAGAAACCTATAATTTTAATCAGAAATGTCATATAGTATTAGAAATCCTATGATTTTAAGTGGAAACATTGCACACTAATTGGAAACTTGGAAATAGATGTGGGAAGCAAAAAAACATTTTGAAAATAGGAACAAATATTACAAGAAAGTTTAGACACTGACTAGGAGTTGGTTAATTCACCTATGTACATGTAATAGATACTTCAAATTATATAAGACATAAATTCCATCATATAGAATTACATAAAGTATAAAACTCATAAGCAACATAATTACTGTAGGAGTGAGGAGCCTAAGAGAAAATCCACCATCCCTTCTGCTACATAAATGAAACAATCAACAACATTATTATTGAACATGTGGTATATGTGGCATATAAGCTAAAAATCAACTTTGAACTAAAAAGTATGGAGAATTGGAAGATTGTAACTCATTATAATTTTGGCTATGGATTCAAGTACACTTTGACATCTTTAAATATTTGTTCTCATGATTGGACATGGAGAAAGGTGCTTGTGTATTTCGATGTAAGGCATATTTGGATCCCCGATTTTGTGATTTTGAGGATTGATTCATGTGATTTATTACATGCCTAATCATATCAAGTAGCATCAGAGAATGTCTATGATTGATTATACAAAATTTGGAGTGTCTTAGAGATTTATTAGATCTATGAAAATTCTGTTCATAACGTTCAAATACTTTTCAAATATGCAAAATTCTTTTGAGAAATTTCTAAATATTTGGATTTTGATCTTCTTATGAGAAATTATTTTAAATTTTGTGAACATTGTTGATTGTAATTAATCTTTACATATGAGGATATCAATTTTAAATATTAATTTGATGTTCATAATGATTAATTATCTTGTTCTTTCGGGTTGGTTGTCTTAAGCCGCAACCCCTTTTGATTCAAAAATAACTATCCAGCATTCCAATTGAATTCATTAAAGTAAGATGTGAGCAAAGTTAACTCTCTTGTGCAGATTATTTATGAAGAATGTTGGATTTTGTGTGTATGTATATCAATTTAAACGAATATTAACTAACATACAAGGAAAGTTAATATTTGGCCAAATTATATAGACACCTGTGGTGGTAAATATAAAACAATTATAAAGCTTTACATGTCAGTAATAAGTCGCTCCAAAAAATAGTTTATCATTTGACATGATGTGTTGTCTATATTTGATCACTACAATAGGATTTCCATTTACAATTAAAACTACTGTTTAAAGGTTTGATATTAATGTTGTACAAGGTATCTTCCATAATATTTTTTTATTTTGTTATTTGTTATTTGGGGCGGGGGGGGAGGAGGGAGGGAGCATGGATCTTGATGATCTTCCAGATTCGATTGAGCAATCCCCTTGTCTTTCATATGGTAGATCTCCTACAAGAAGGAAAAATTGTGAGAAGTGGGATCGCTCAAACTACATGAGCTTCATGACTATTAACCACAACATACAAGAGGAATTTGTAGGTGTGGCATCCGAAGTGATAACCAATGCTAAGGATTTTCTAGCTAAAATTGAGAAATGTTTCACAAAACATGACAAGGTAGAAACAAGTACAATTTTGCAAAGCTTGATTTTTATGAAGTATAATGGCAAAGGAAATGTAAGGGAATATGTTATGGAAATGCCTCATCTTGCTTCAAAACTTAAGCCATTAAAATTTGAGCTTTCAGATGATATGTATGTGCATTTAGTATTAATTCTTTCCTGCACAATTTAATAAATTTAAGATCAGTTAAAACCACTCGAAAGAGAAATAGAGTCTTTTTGAGTTTATTTCATAAGGTGTGCTAGAGAAAGAGATATTGAAGCAAGATAGAGTAGAAAGTTTTCATTTAACAAGAATTTCTAAGGATAAAGGCAAAAAAGAGAAAGAATAATGAAGTTTCTAAGGGTCCACTTTCCAAGATACAATAAGATAAAGAGAATTGTTTCTTTTGTGGAAAACTTGGATGTGGCATTTTGGTCTTTTTCTTGTGCTTCAACTTGAACCTTTTCCGAACCTGTATGATTTTGACTCGGTTGTTAAGGCCGAGTCTGTTTGAGGGCGTTCGAGCCATTTTTGGTTTTCTTTTGTTGAGGATTTTCTCTTCTTCTCTTTGGTTCTCTCATCCTCCATCCTTTCTCCTTTTTATTGAGCTTTTATTGGAGCAAGAAGGGAATTTTGTTAGCCATTGTTCTTCCAACTTTGTAGCCCCAAGAACCATCCATCTTTTTTTTGAAACCTTGAGGTAAGTTTCCATCTCCTTGTCATCCTTGTTATTTGGAGAATTGATGATCTAGTGGTTGGTTTGAGGCTTGATCCTTGTTCTTCTTCTTGCTTAGTGTTGTTGTAAATTGAGAGAGTGGTTTATATTGATTTCTTTTCCAAGTTTGATTGTATTTGTGGAACCAATTCTTGCTAGGGTTCTTGGGCACTGTAGGACCGGTAAAACTTGGTTATTGCTTTGAATTCTTTGGTTTAAAATGAAGCCTAAATACTTCGGAATCTATTGGTAACCCTAAAACCAATTGTGAGCCAACCCTAGGTCTTATTAGGGTTGCATTGCATTGTTGAACCTAGGGTACATTCTTGTTTTCTTTTGCTTATTATTGTTTGTTGCTTGTGTGTGTGTGTGTGTGTGTGTGTGTGTGTGTGTGTGTGGTTGATTAGGTGGTTAAGGCTCATCACAAGGCAAGTAGCCGGTGGAAGATTAGCTATGTATGGTTTTCTTGCCTAAGTTGTGAGTCGGTTATAAGATTACATAATTCAAATAGAATACATTGTTTGAGTATCTTATTGTATGAATTTCAATGATTCATGGTTTATCATGTTAAACCAAGGTTTTGAATAATTTGGAAAGGTTTTCCATGCTATTGTTGTTTTATGAAATGCTTGGCATTTGATTGAAGATGTCAATAACCATAATTTTATTTGAGATTGAATGAATTATGTAAACTTGTTTACATACTATTGAGATTTTGCCATTGATACTTGTGGAAACGGTTTTCTTTCTAATATCGGGATGTTGTCCGGGATTTAGACTTTAGAAGATTTGTATATTTTGTATTATTGAGCTTCCATAGGTTTTGATGGTGATTGGACGTAGCCCTTCCCTACTACAATGGGTGGTCTTCACGGCCAGCCTATAGAGGTAGCGCAAAGACCCGAAGTTATTGTCCACTTCAAGTGCCGCGTGGGTTAGCACATGGATTCCTGGTGGGTCAATGTGAAGGGCATGGGGACTCTGACGGCTCTGAACTTAGCCACTGCCATGGCTAGAGTTTGGAGAGGTTTTTAGACAACCACTTGATTATCGAAATGTTGATTTTATATTTTGATAAATTTGATGTTTTCATGGTAAGTAAATCTTATTGTGTGATTCATGAGTTATGAATGTTGAGACTCTTAGTTGAGCAAAAGCGTTTCTTATATGATATATGTGGTTTCCAGATTCTTATGTATGTTGACACAGATGTGCTAAATCTTCTAAGCTGTATGTATTATTGCAAAAGCTTTCTTTGGTTGATTTTTAACGATTATTTTTTTTGTATATTCTGTCAGAATTATGCTAACTGATTCACTCAGTGACTTTGGTTACTCATCTTCTCCTTCTTTTTCAGAATCTAGCTTTTAGTGGTGTTACGACGAGGTGAAGTGCTGGCCATTCATTATTTTCCTGGCTTTATTATATCCAGTATTATGTATGTTATCCTTTGTGCATGAACATGTTGTATAAAGACATGGATGCGTTAGTGTGTTTTAAGTCTATTTTCATAGTTGTATGCTTATCTAATTTCTTGAAAACCTTGTTGTATTTGTGTTGGGTATGCTTTATTGAACCGTTTTATTAAGTTAATATTATTTCTTTCTCTGTGCATCCTTGTGTTCCCTAGTTCATATTTTTTGCTCAGTGTTACTCATTCTAGGGTTTGGGTTAGCTTTGCGGTGACTTGAGGATTGAGTAATGTGGGTGTCCCTCCTTGAGTTATCATGTACTAGGCCCGTGGGTCAGGGTGTGACACTGGATATGTAAAGAAAGATTGTACAAATGTCATGCATGGTGTGCATTCCTATGCAAGGTTGCTTGTACTACAAAAAGTCAAGTGATGTTGAAAGATACATTTATGTAAGCAATGGCAAATTGGTGGAAGTAGAGGCAACAGGGAATTTTTGGTTGTTATTGTATATTGGTTACTATTTGGATTTAATAGAATCTTACTGTACCATTATTCAGATGAAATTTGGTTTCTCTTTCTTTGTTGAATAAATCTGGCTATTGTCATTCATTTGAGAACAACTTATTTAGAATGTCTTTAAATTCAAATGTCAATGGAACTTGTTTTATAAATGCTTATGACAACTTATATGTGCTCAACATAGTTATATCCTATACTGAAATTACATACACAATCAACTTGTCTGAAACATCAAATTGATAAAAAAATCATCCATTTTGTACCACAAACACTTATGCCCCATCTCTAGAAATAGAGTTACGCAACTTGTGTTTGATGGTATATTAGATTCTCTTGATTTTATAGACTTTGACGCTTGTATTGAATGCATAAAAGGAAAACATACTAAAACATAGAAATTAGGTGCCTATAGAGCTACGAATGACTTAGAATTCCTTCATACAAATATTTGTTGGCCATTCTCTTTGATGTCATGGAATGACCAACAGAATTTCATATCATTGATAAATGATTGATTATTAAATGTATGGGTGATAGAACGACCAAAAGTATTTCATATCATTGATAAACAATTGATTATTCAATGTATGGGTCATAGAATGACAATATTTCATATCATTGATAAACTATTATTCAAGGTATAGGTACTTGTATTTGATTCATGAAAAATCAAAATCTTTGTACATTTTC
Organism: Dioscorea cayenensis subsp. rotundata; assembly: GCF_009730915.1. Classification (NCBI taxonomy): domain Eukaryota; kingdom Viridiplantae; phylum Streptophyta; class Magnoliopsida; order Dioscoreales; family Dioscoreaceae; genus Dioscorea; species Dioscorea cayenensis. The sequence goes on from NC_052490.1 coordinate 18,076,826, forward strand.
AAAACATTTGATGATGAAGTTCAAAACCAACTCAACAAACCTATTAAGAGTGTTAGATCATGCCATGTTAGGGAATACTATAGCAGATATAATAGCTTAAGTGAAAGCCGGTTCACTGTCATGTTCATGTTATTATGGTTGGCACCAAGGTGGATGCAGGCTAGGCTTTAGAAAGGCCAAATTTTAGTTATATATATTATACATAAGTATATATATAAGTGGATATATATATATCACACACACATATTTATTTATTTTTCTTTTCTTTTTCTCTTCATTTCCTTCTCTTTCTTCTTCAACTATCAACCAGTTATTTCTCAATTTTTTTTTCCATTTTCATCATGGAAGCTAGGAGAAGTGATTTAGACATCGCTCTACCATTTCACCGAGATAGAATCGCTTATTGGATTTCATTTTTTTGAGTTTGAGAGAAAGCCTTTATCTAGCCTTTGGGTTCGGATTTCTTGAATTAAATTGAGAAATTTCTGGAGGATCTTAGCCTTAGAGAAGGCTAGGAGTGACAAGGGACTTGAATCTCTTATTTTTTCATTATTTTGGAGAAGATTCGAAGTGAACTCTTTGTCTGCATTGGTAGGGCTCATATAGGGCCAATTGTTGTTGGAGAACACTTAGTCCTATCTATCCCTATGGGGAGTAGATGAGTGAGGTTAGCATGTTGCTTTTTTGAGTTTATTTTGAGGTTGTTTTGCGAACCCTAGGGATTATATTGCATACTAGGGTCGGATGTTCTATTTCTTTTATTTTGTTGAAACCTTTAATTTCTATTTGGTTGTTGGTTGAACATGTCCCATGAGGTGAGATCTCAAGCAAGGGTAAGGAACTGGCAGATGGGTAGTGTCAGAATTGTGCTCATTAATGTTTGTGAGTGGGAACAGTTGATATGTATGGTTTACTTGTTTTGTACATGTTGCTTACACACACACATATCATATTGGAAAATCTTGTGCTATGAATATTGATTTCTTTTTTTGGTATTTTATTTGATGGATTGGTTTTGGAAAAATACCTATTGATATGAATTGGGTTTTCAGAAGGTTTTCCGAAAAATGTGCGTGGAACGGCTTATTGTTTCTTTGACAAATGAGTTATGTTATATTGATTTATAGCTTTTGAGCCAGCATGTGTTTATATTTTTGGGACCTTCAGGCCAGTTATTGATTTTAGCTTTCAGATAATATATTGGTATGGTTTCGTTGTATCTTTGAAAACTAGTTTTAGTTATATTGTGTATAGCCTTTGGGTTGGCTATTGTATTCATTTATGAATGATGTATAGATTACAATCATTAGGCATGTTATTGTTTTCATCTTTAGAGAACTGATGGTTTTTCATCTGTGGGCAGTGCACTGGTCATAAGCCTTCGGGTAGCAGAGTCAGCTGCATTGGTTTTGTTAGTGGCATAAGGCTGTGGCCCTAGCTATTTGCTAGTAATGTGGGCTCACGGACCGCCTCTAAAGGGGCATTGTAACCTGTACTCAATTGTTTCAACCATGCATGAGGCATGTAGAGATCTCGGTCTTGGTAGTATTGATTGAGAAATTGAGGTCACCACACGGGGCTCAAAGGCCAATGACGAAATGCTCGATCTTTGGTGGTTCCAGACATAGCCACGGCCATGGCTAAGGATCGAGGGTTTTGAAGCTGATTACTTGTTCTTGGTTTTACTCTATTATTTGCTAAACTATTTTGTTACAAGAACAAGGCTGTGGATTGATACATGTTTTCTGTATTCAATTGGAATATGATAATCACATTGTATTTTGAATACGGATGTTTCCTTTTTGGTATTGTTTTCTTTACATTGTTCATATTTCATACTCCATATTCCATATTTTGTATAGACTGTATGATAATGATTATATTTTATAATATGTGTTTTGTACAATTTGGATATGTTAGTTTTTTCGATGAAGTGATATGATTCTTGAACGAACACGGGTATTGAAAATTTATAAATCTTGTAATTCAAATTCTGTATTTTATATTTTGTATAGACTGTATGATGATGATTATATGTTATGATATGTGTTTCATACTATTTGGATATGTTTATTCTAGAAACTAATATGATTCTAGTACGAGCACAGGTATTGGGATATTATAAATCTTCTATTTCATATTCTGTATTTTGTATTTCAATTTTTGTATAATCTATATGATAATGATTATATGTTATGATATGTGTTTTTGTACTATTTGGATATGTTACTTTATTCAATAAACTGATATGACTCTAGAACGAGCACGGGTATTGTGATGTTGTAAACTCTGAATTTCGTATTTCATAATTCATATTTTATATAACCTTTGGAACAAGTTTGCATTGTATATCTTGTATGTGTATACAACATGTATTCCATACAGTTCTCTTTATTGAGTAATATAGTTACTGACCCATCTCCCTTCCTTTCCAAGTGATAGATCTCCGTAGTAGTATGGGCAAACTGGTTGGGCTAGAGTCTATACCAGTCTTTGTTTTGCATTTCTTTTTGTGTTCATATAGATGGGATTCACTTGTGCAGCACTCTCTTATATATTGAATTGTATTTGGTACGTGTGTTTTCTATTTGTGTTGATCACTGGGTATTTGTCTGTATTCTGGCATGTGCTATTGTAGACATTGTTGTGGATATTCCTTCTTGTCCAATTATTGTTCGGCGTGTACCTTGATTTGTGGTATTGATATTCAATATTATTCTTGCTATTGAGATCATACCAGATCACAAATTAGCTGTTACAGTGATCCGAGGTCAAGGTGAACCCTGTCTTAGCCTCTGGTTGTCGTGGAGGAAATATCGGTGATGCTAGGACCTGTGGGACAAGGTGTGTTAGCTCAGGTCAACAAACTCAAGGATTGTTCGTTAAATTCCTGGGGAAATGTGGCATACCTTGAGTGATATCTTTGGGAGCTCCTTGTCGAGGTGTTCAAGGCGTAATTCAGCAACTGATCATTGAGGGAGTTCTTTCATGCTTTGTTTAGTTGTTTCCATGAACATTATTGTGCATTTTGTGAGTATGAACAACTAAATCTCTAAGGTCACTAGATGTAGGTGAACTTGTGGTTTTTGGATGCTTTGGCTTATCTATTGCTATTTGGCTTGTTTGTTATCCTTGTTTGCTATATTTTAATGTATTTGTATGCATGAGAACTCTATGCATCAATTTCTAGGTTATACTAGGTTGCATAACCATTGCCCTCATATTAGACTCATTAAGCTTAGAAGGGATATGTGAATAAATACGCCCTGGCCATCTGGTATTTGTACCCCTCTAATTTTAGGGTTGTTCCTAGTTTGTATTTCAATCCTAACTTGAGAAAGCCATTGCTCTCATTGAAATTGTAGGACGATTTGGGTGGAAGAGATTCCGTATCCAATGCCTGTACAAGATTAGGGGTCAATTACTGTAACCATCAGTTTAACCTACATAGACTTTTCTCGGTCCAACTTGCCAATTGCATGATAGTTATAGCATCCTGCATACTTTAGTAGACCCTTAGAGGATCCATATCCATGACCCTTTCCTTTCCTTGATTACTCCCTGTGTATTGCCTTTCCTTGGTTACTTTAGTAGGTTAAACAACATTGCAAAGAGAAAGTATCAGTAGATTCTCGGGCCCTTGGGAATAGGACCCTCTCGTGTTCACACGAGAGGTATTACTTGACAACACTTATACTTGTAGGATCGCAAATGCAGTCAGTTACTATTTACCCGAGGAAGATCTTGAGCATAGATAAAGTTTTCTACTTCTTTTTATGTATTTTTATTCCTTAATGTGTGTATGGGTTCCTCTCCCATGAGGAACTAAATCATTTGTGTATTTGGAGTTGGATGAACACTAGGGCTTATATATTTGGATGATTTACTTTTATTCTTCCTTAATTGAGTTGTTTGTTGAGTTCCTTCCTTGTGTTTCCAATGCCATGCAATCCATGTTAGCGAGAGCTCAGTTGTATGTTTGATTCACTCTAGTGATGAGAGAGATCACTGTTAGGTTTATATCCACTAAGGTTGGAGAGTATTGAACCTTAGGTAGAGGAGGGCTTCTCCTTGTTTGATTTGATCACACCTACCTTGCACTCTTGCGAGGGTTAGGTAATCATATGAACTCTAGTGAAAAGAGAGATCACCGCCGGGATTTGTATAAGATTAGGGGTTACTTGTCTTAAGAGAATTCTTAACCTAATTTTGTGAGTCTAGATGATCATTCAGGTTCCCTAGAGCGTTAAGCAGTCTTAGTTTGTGTGAGGTGATGAGAGAGATCATTGCCTTCAGAAAGGGACCGGTGTGTTTTAGGATATCCGCAACCCAACTTGTCTGAATTGGGAACCATTAGTGAGGCCTAGGGGGATTTCTTGTCCATTTACACCTTTTTATTTGTGACACTCCATTGTTTGCTTATTGCATGTAGTATCAGCCTAATCCTCATTTTATGTTAGTTTAGCTTCTTTCATTCACTATATTTGTCTGGTTTGATAGTAGAAGAATAGCTAATACTAGTACTCTCCAGTCCCTGTGGATTCGACTACATTAATTTTGGGTATATATGACTTTGACACCGTGTGAACTAGGATATGAGGAATGCTAGTATTTTGCAACTCTAGACATTTTCTCTTTAGTTTTTTAATTTTTCCTTTATTTTACCTTATTTTTTTATTTTTGTTTTTTTAACTCTATCTCTTTCTTTTCCTTACAAGGAACTTGAACGATGTTTGATCCAATCACATCCCTAGCCATTCAAATTGAAGCACTTAATTTGAAGATTGATAGAACTCTTGATATACAACAACAAAGCGATTTGTATATCAACATGTATCATCCAAGTCAAGGAAGCTACCCAACTGTTTAATGGAATATTGATAACCAACAATGGGATACTCCTTAAGCAAGATTTTAAATGTATGGCCCATTAGAAGAGGATATACTCAAGGTACTCATGATGAAATAAAATTTTGTCAAATTCATCCAAGCATCCGATGCCCATTTCCAAAATATTGAGAATGCACTAAGGTGCACTAAAATCTCCATTAACAACCTTGAGCATTAAATAGGGGAGATATTTGACATAATTTCCAAGGAACAAGAAGAATATGAACAATCACTAGAAGTTCCTCCTGAAAATGTTGTGGTAATGAACAACATCAATAAAGTTGGGCAAAAGGAAAATGTTGCTGCAAAAATGGAAAATAAGAAAAACTTCATTTTGAGGATTAGGATCACTTGAATGGATAATGGTGGTGGGGCAAGAAGTTTTCCAAGGAGGTTTGCTAATGAAATATTTATTTCAAGGTGAAAAAGAAGCAAACCTAGAGATAATGGAAGAAGCAACTTTTTCTGGGATTGATAAACTAATACAATGTAAGGAAGAGATTTTTGGAATTATAAAAGATGTCGGCAGGAAAGCTCAACCATACAAGGACCCACCTATGCAAAGTTTAGACAATTCCCGACCCAAACTATTTCCTTGGAGGCCCAAGGTAAGATGATTCGAGCCCCCTATCAATTCTCCATCACAACAAGTAAATTTGTGTTTCATGGGAAGTAGTTATGCCTTTTTTAGCTGAGAGAAGCATACTGGTTTCAAGCCGCCATGAGGTAAGAAAGAGGTTGATGCACTCTCCATAATTGTTCGGGTTGGAAACTAGTAAAGTGATACCCCGTGCGGGGTAGGTTTGTCATAGCTTAGGGGCTGGACTTAAAGTAGTAACTCTTCTTCTTATATCTGATTAATCAAGAATAGAGTTGTTTTAAAAAATAAAAACAAGTAAACAAAGGAGAAAATAGGTGGAGATAAAGGATGGATTAGGAACAAGGGTTTCAACAACAAGAGAGTAATGCACCGGTAAGATTCCTATGAGCTATAGAATGCTGATTTGCTTCTAAAGCCTACCAAGTACATTTCAAAGTTCAAGTGTGTGCTCACAAGCAATGTTGCATCTATGGTTCTCAAGTACAGCATGTTTTGCCAAGATAACTATGCATTTCAAACACATCTAGTTTTGCAATCACACAATTAATCACAACTATGGTAATCCATACATTGAGTTTTACCAAGGCAGCCGTGCATAGTCCAACACATAAAGTTATGCAACACAAGATTAAACACATAAATCTAAAAAAGTTCCATAGACAATTAAAATAAGTAGTCAAAGCATACAAAGTATCATAATTCATGTTTCGGGCCATTGTGGATGGTAAGCCCCTCATGGACGGGTACAATAAGGAAGAGAAAGATAAAGTGCTAAAGGAAGAAGACATGACTCTCTCCTTCTCAAGATGATCTTACTAATTGAGCTCCGATATGCTAACCTCACTTCCCTAGTGCCTTTAACTCGTCCTTGATCCCCGTAGATGGTGTGATGAAGCCTAATTTTCACTCTCATCAAAATCCTCCGTAGTGGAAAGAAGAGTCCTTGAACAAAGATAACAGTGAAACCCTAGAATCTTGAGTTAAAAAGGGCAATTTTGTACTCAATATGGGCTAAGTATGGTCGTGCTTCGATTGTGCTTCCTCGGTTGGCCTTTTGAGTTGATCGACTGAGCACTCGTTTGAACTTTCTAGTGGGAAAGAGCACAGCCATACTTGGACTATGTTTCACTTAAGCTCAATTGTGCTAAGAGCAAGCAAAGCGTGCTTCCCCTGTTGAGCAGAAAATTTCTCAAACCTGAAGTATTCAGTGGGTGGAACACTCTCGTGCTCTGACCATGTTTGGCCTAAGAGCATCCTCCTGCTTGAGTTTTAACTAAACAATCCTCCAAGCAGACATAATTAGTGGGATAAAACATAACGTGCTTTTCCCATGTTCACCTTGAGCACTTAGCAAATATCTTCATTGTTTACTTGTTTTATACACAATTTCACTTCAAATTGCTTTGAACCCCTAAATCTTGCACATTGAGCAACTATACCCAGAATAGACCAAATATACACAAAATGCTAAAGGACGAGTAAAATAATGGATTGAGAGTAAATAAATATGATATGAAATACACTCATCAGAGGTATATTGGCACGTGTCCGAATATGCGTGTAAACCGCAAGTGCACGGGTGTCAAAGTAAAAATTACCACGGTGAGTGGGTAGTCGAATCCACAGGGAACGAAAAGTATTAATATTAACCAATTCTTAGTTATCTAGTCGAAATCAGTGGATTTGATGAAATGAACTAATTTCAAGAGAATTAATAAGCAAGCAAACGGGCAAGAAAAACAAGTAAAGGAGATCTCAATCAATAAAGATGAGGTACCCAGACAATGCTCCCCCTAGGATCTAACATGAAGCTCAAGATTCACTAAATGCTTCTAAACCGAGTCTAATGAGTCGAGGTAATCTAAGAACAACTGGCCCTTGCCTCCAAGCCATCGATACTAGTCCCCTACAAGGTTCTGGTGGAGAAATCGCTCAATCTCAACACCTCACACCCCATATAACCACAATACGCTCTAGGGACACCTAAGAGTGAAACCGATTCCTAAAGATAGATCCAAGCCTAATTCTCGGCGAAGGATCCCTAACCCCCTACAAGGTCCCGACGGAGAAATCTCTTAATCTCATGCCTCACACCAAATATGGTTGCATAGAGTTTAAGGAACACGGAGATAGGAAACACTCAATCGGAAGGGAAAGGGGACACTCCACTATCTCATGACTCACCCTCTCAATCCTCTTTAACCTTGAAGTTCTAACTCTAATGGAGACCTCTCTCATCAAAGTAACAAATCATGCAAATCCAATCAACCACAAGGATTAGTGAAAAAAGCAAGCAATGGGAGTACAAGATTAAAACTCAAATTAACTCCGATTTAATAGAAACATAAAGCAAATCATTACAAAAACATAGATCCTAGGGTTCACATGCCCAAATACCTACTAGGGTTTAGCTCTCCATGGAGCAAGTTACAAAACAATGATGAATACAATGAAAAGCAATGAAAACCATGAAGTAAAACCCCCTTAAATTCGTGATGATGGCCCTTGATGAGTCGCCCAACGTCTTGAAGAAGCCTTCCCTGAAGCTAGGTCGCCGAAGGCTTCCTCTATGCTATGACGGAGAGAAGATCGATCAAAGTTAGTGATGGACGCCCCCCAATATCGCCAAAGACCTCCTCCAAAATCCTAGCCGCCTTACCTTCAAAGTGCTCGCAAAAACCCTCGCCAAAACGTTTCTAAAGAATAGGGCAAACTGCCTATTTAAAGCCCAAAACCGCGCCTGTGACGTGCCCCCACGCGCCCATGTGGATTTTCCACGAGCACATGTGGGCTGCAGGAATTTCCACGCGGGCGCGTGAACAGTAATTTTGCTACAGTATTGTTACAGTACGCGGTCCAAATACTCTTCTCTTGAGGCCACATGTCCGGGCACACGTCCATGTGGTAGGCTATAAAACTTCTCTTCATCGACATATCTTTGAGAGGTCTTGCAATCTTCACAAAGAGAAGGAACATGAAGACGTGGCTGCCTTTGTGTCCTTCCAACTAGTGAATTGACTTGAATTTTCTTGGAAGTTGGCACACATCTCCATGTTTATGAACTCCTCTCGTATCTTGGTCCTTGAATTGAGCAAGAACTCCCAACATTGTGTCTTTATAGCCTATCTTTGCTTCCTTTTTACTCTTCAAGGCATTCACAACCTATATGCATAAAAGAACACCAAATACACAATATGAGACATTAACCATGGTAAAAAATGATGCTCAATGCATGTAAAACATATATAAAAATATGTCTACTCAAGCACTTATCATATATGAAGCTCATGACATAAAACAAGTGCTTCTTGGGAGGCTACCCAAAATTTTTAATTTAATTATTGTGTTGGTTTTAATCGTTGTATCAATAAATTTTGCATGAGTGGTTTTCATCATCTAATTTTGGTTTGTTAATGATTTTTTAATCTTGGAGCATTTGTGTTTAATCATGTCCATGATCATGTCTAGGCTGGATTTCATGTGTTATTTGGAGAATTTGGTTTCATTTGGTGTGATTGGTGTATTTCTGATATTTCTGCATTTTGATTCATGATGGAGTTGCTTTCTAGTGTTTACTATGCTTTGTCTTGCATTTGTGAAGATTTTGTGTCCAAGGCCATGGAAATTTGATTTTTTCGTTCCCATGGCTGTGGATGACACATTCTAATAGTTGCCAAAAGAGTGCATGACTATGGGAAATGAGAATTTTTCTCCCAATGGCCTTGGGCTTCCATGTTTTTGAATTTTTTGACTAAGGGTTACAAAGTCCATGGGCATGGGTAACCTTGCCCATGCCCATGAAGAGAAAAAATGGGTGGTTTTGTTGTTGAATTGGCTGTAGAGTCTACTAGCAGGGTTTTTATGTAATTGTTTTGCCCTTGGCCATCGTTTTTGGACTTGGTTTGACTTTGAGTTTGGGATATAAAGGCCAAGGGTGTGGGAACCCTTTTACCACGCCCTTGGAGAAAAACAAAATGCTAGATTTTGAATGGCTGTGAGGCCAATGGGTGTGGGTAACAAACCCAGGCTCTTGAAGAAAAAAATGTGAGTTTTTTGAGCTTGGCTATGAGGGAAATGGGTGTGGGTAATCATACCCACACCCATGCCCTTAGATTTTTTAAATCTTTCATTTTAATGTCCATGCCCATGGGAATCTTTTCCAATGGCTATGGGAACTCCTTGAGTGACTCTTGGCCAAGTTTTCATTGCTTAAAGACCATTGTCGTGGGTTTTATACCCATGGCCTTGTAAATTTTTTTTTTTATTTAGTTAACTCTTGAGCTCTTATTCTCATTCTCAACTCTCCTCATTCCTAAGCTTCAAGAGCTCTTCTAACCATCTTTTCAAGGGTTTTAAATGCATCTTCCGGCATGTGCATATTCATTTTACCATAAGCTTCATCGATTAGATTTCTTTTTTCATTTGTGTGTTCATGATTCTTCTCTTGTTGTTTATTTTTAATTATTGTTTTAAATTATAGCTCCAGGGTTCTTCCATGATTTCTGAACCTTTCTGCACGATGGAGCTAGAAAAATCAGTCATTGTACCTTGCACAATTTCACCAACATGTTTTCTTTTCTTAAGGTGCTTCTTCTTATGCATTTTCACACCCTCACATAGGAGTCAATAATGGCCATGTCCTAAACTTCACCACATGCTTCATCATGGGGTCAGGGAAGCATTATTTTAGTTGCGAATCCCCATTTATGTTAATGATTGTATTTCTATCTTTACCTTGCTAGATGATAAGTCCTCGTGAATACATATTATTTCAGCATGCTTTATTTATAATGAGCATTATTTTTATTAGGTTTTATTGCTCATTCATGTGTTTTTGTGTTCTTTTGTGCATTCAGGGTTGTGGTGGCAGTATAAGAAGAACGAAAGCCAATATAGGCCATAAGCGCAGTTTTGAGGATGATCTTGTGTGGAACAAGTGTCAAGATATGAGCCATGATCAAACACATGAGGGTGTGTGCCAACTTCCAAGAATGTGCAAGTCTATCTACAAATTAGAAGGGCACAAAGGTAGTCACAAACTCGTATTCTAGCTTATGCAGAGTTTTCAAGAGTGTCATTTAACATGACTACAACATGGGTGTGTGCCCAACCGCGCTGCCTCAAGGGAAGAAAAAATAATTCGGGAATCATTGTAGTACTTACTGTAGCTGATAAGTGCTTGTGTGATAAGAATGCGAAGTGTTATTTTCCTTATGATGAGCATTACTTTTATCAGGTTTTAGCACTAATACTTGTGCATTTGTGTTACTTTTATGCATCTAGGGTTGTGAAGCTAAGTATTGAGAAAATAAACCAACAGTAGATCATGAGCGCACTAATTGGTGGAATCTTGGAAGGAATAAATGCGAAGACACAAGTGGGGTCTTATGATTCGTGAATATGTGCCAACCTCCGTGTATCTAAGCCATTACAATGAGTCGGAGGGGCACGAAGGCAGTCACATTCGTGCATTCCGACTTGTGCGTTGATAGTAAGATCTTCACCAACAAAGCCTTTGATTGAAGAAGAGTTGCGATCTACAGCATAAACGTGTGTCCGTTTATGTTGCCTAGATGAAAAGTGTAGAATCGGGAGTGTTTAGGCGAAGTATTGTAGCAGGGTACTATAGCAAAGTACTGTAGCAATTCCTATTTACAGCTGGCCAGAAAATAGATTTCCAGAGAATCCACACGGGTGTGTGGAAATTCCCTACGCCCGTATGGAAATTCCACAGGCCCGTGGGAAGAATCCACAGGGGCGTGTGGATTCCCGATTCTAGCCTATTTAAGTCGCGATTCATCCCGATTTTAGGGATCTTTTTCCCCTCTTCTCTTCCACTTTTCTCCATCATTTGGGAGGCCATTGGCTAGGGTTTGGAGAGGCTTTTGGCAAGTCTTTGGAGTGATTTTAGGGATTCAACACCATGATTCACTTGGAAGAAGGTTATTGGGGGAGCTTTCGTCAGCATAGATTCGGCGAGGTGTGTCCTAGGCTGGACAACGGAACCTTTGGAGAAGCCAAGACCGCTCCACAAGACCATCGACTCGAACATCGAGGGGGTTTTTCTATAGATTACTTGTTTTTACATTCGATTTCATTGTTGATTGTAACTAGCTCCATGGAGAGCTAAACTCCTAGTGGGTACTTGAATTTGTGAACCCTAGAATGTATTTGTTTCATTAACCTTCTATTTTGTTTTCCTTAATTGATGTCTTTCATTGAGTTCCAATGTTGAATGCTTGTTGAATGATTTCTTCCTTAGAGTGACACTAGGGTTGAGAGTCTACATTGGTGACCTTTGTGCGTGAGTGACACACCATGAGGGTTAGATATTGCAAGATTGGAGAGGGTCAAGAGGGTGAGTCGAGAGGTAGCATAGCGTCCCCTTTCCCCTCCGATGTGATTTATCTTACCTCCACATTCCAAGAGTTCTTTGGGTCATAATAGAGTGAATGGACTAAGGAATGGCCTTCCGCTGGGGCTTAGTTGCAAAGGCAACAGAGTGAAGCGTTGAAGTGATTTTAGCATCTAGGGCTTAATTGTGACTAGGGGTCTTTCGCCTAGACCAAAGGGTTAGATCTATACATTGGAATAGGGTTTATCACTTGGAATCCCTAGAGCGTCTTGCAACTCTACAGAGTGTGAGGTGTTGAGATTGATCGATTTCTCTGCCGGGACATAGTGTAGAGTTAGTCACAGTTGACCTTAGGTTTGGGACTATGTGTTTAAGGATTTCCACGACTCATTAAGCATCAATTAGGAGACTTAATAGTTGGTTTTGCACTTGAAGCAATTTTTCTTGGTGGAACAATATCAGAGTACCCCACTGTCATTGATTTCCTTACCTGTCATTTTAGTTGAAACTCTCTTTCTTATTTCTTTTATTATTGCTTTCATTGTACTTTATCAGCACAATTGTTATTCCGTCCCCGCATAGTTAAATAGCAATCTTAGTATTTTTACTCCATACTCTATGTGGATACGATACCCACTCATTTGTGATTTATTACTTCGATAAACCCATGCACTTGCGGGTCACACACAAAGGGCGTTGTCAAGTTTTTGGCACCGTTGCCGGGGAGTAGGCGTTTAGAGATACTTTGCACTTTGCTATCTTAGCTATTCATTCATTCTATTTCATATCTTCTTATCCTATCATCGTTCTAATTTTGTTTTCTTTATTTTTGTGTAGAAAAAAAATGATCAACATACCCAAATTATTCGACACAATTACGGGGATGGTTGAAAACATAGAACAGAAAGTACAAACCACACAGTGTTTGCCTTTGCAAGAGCACTACAATATTCACCATCCAGTGGAAGAATCATTTGTTGTGTACATCTCCAGAATTCAGGATCAGAATGATGAACTAGATAGTGTGTTAGATCAGTTTGAGGAATCTGTGTTGGCATCTATGAGTAATCACTTAGAAGAAAATTTGGAGAGAGTCCTTGCTTAGTTTGACTCGTCTTATCATGAACAAAGATAAGAACTTTTCTCTTTGAGTGTATCAATGTCAGGAAAGGAGATTGCACCCGTCAATTGATGAACCACCCGAACTAGAGCTTAAAACCTTGCCGACACATTTGGAGTATGCATTTTTAATGGAGGACTCAAAGCTCCTGGTGATTGTGGCTTCAAGTTTATCTATTGATAAAAAGGAGAAGCTTGTTAGCTTGGAAAATCTTAGATATTCAACTCATCAATCCCTCAATTTGCACTCATAAAATCATGATATAGGAAAATTACAAATCTGTGATCCAACACCCAAAGAAGATTGAACCCAAACATGGAGGAAGTTGTCAAGGCAAAAGTGGTAAAATTACTTGATGTGTGGATTATTTATTCCATCTTCAACAGTACATGTGTGAGCCCAACTGACAACGCCCCTTGTGTATGTCCTGCAAGTGCATAGGTTTGTCGAAGTAATAAAATCCCAAGTGAGTGTGTATTGTATCCACATGGAATAAGGAGTAAAAATACTTAAGTTGTTTCTTAACTAAGCAAAATATAAATAGTGATTTGTGTGGTAAGATGTAATGCAAACAAAAGTAAAAGAGACAAGAGAGAGCACAAGTAAAGGAGAGGTAAGGCAATCGATATAAATGGGGTACTCAGATATTGATCCGCCTAGGATAATCATTTCAAGTGCAAAAACACTCTATTATGCTTCCTAACTAATGCATTAATGAGTAGTGGAGATCATTTAATACATGGTCCCAAATCTAAGGTCAACCATTCCTAACCCTATACATGTCCCGGAGGAGAAATTGAACAATCTATGAACCTCGCACTCGTATAGAATTGCAATGAATTCTAGGGATTCCAAGTGATAAATACTCTTCCTATATGTAGACCTAACCCTTTGGTCCAGGCGGAAGGTCCCTAGCCACAATTAAGCCCTAGATGGTAAAATCACTTCAACGCTTCACTCCATTGCACTCACAACTAAGCCCCAGAGGAAGGTTATCCCTTAGCCCATTCACTCTACTATGACCCCAAAGAACTTGAGGAATTAGAGGTAGAATAAATCACACCAGAGGGGAAAGGATAAGCTCCGCTACCTCTCGACTCACCCTCTCAACCCTCTCCAATCTAGCTTTGTCTAACTCTCGTGGTGTGTCACTCACTCACAAGAGTTACCAATAAGAACTCTCAACCCTAGTGTCACTCTAAGGGAGTATTCATACAATCAATGCATTCAAGATTGGAACTCAATAAAAACATCAATTACCGAAAGCATAATAACAAGGTTCAATGAAACGAATACCACCTAGGGTTCACAATCCAAGTACCCACTAGGGGGTTTAGCTCTCCATGGAGCTAATTACAATCAATGAAATCGAATGCAAAAGGCAATGAATACATAGAAAACCCCCTCAATAGTCATGACGATGGGCTTGTGGAGAGTCCTTTACTCGTCCAAAGGTTTCATTTGTCCGGCCTAGGATACACCTCGCCACTAATCTTCTTTTAAATGGAGCGTGATGTCAGAGCCAGAGAACTTCTCCTAATACCTAGCCAATACCTCTCAAAACCCTAGCATCAGCCCTCTCTCAAGTTGGGGAAAAGATGGAGAAAATAATGCTGAAATTGGGGCTGAAAATCGGCTTTCAAAGGGCTGGAATCTGGAATCCACACGCCCTTGTTAATATTTGCACATGGCCCATGTGGAATTAATGCACGGGCATGTGGAATTTCCACACACCGGTGTGGCTTCTCTGGACAACTCCTTCTTCGGTCAGTTGTGAACAGTACCTTTCTACAGTATTCTGCTACAGTGTTGCTGTAAGAAGGCATTGTCATCGGACATAAGATTTCCCGATTAGGCATGGAGGTAGATAAAGCAAAGATTGAAATCATAGAGAAGCTCCCTCCACCTGCAAATGTAAAAGGGGTTCATAGTTTCTTGGGGCATGCGGGCTTCTACAGAAGGTTCGTTAAGGATTTCTTGAAGATTACAAACCATTGACCAAGCTTCTTGAAAAGGATACCCTTTCGAATTTTGGGAATGATTGTCTGATCGCATTTAATTTGTTGAAGGAGAAATTAGTGCAAGCACCCATCCTAACCATACCAGATTGGAACAAACCTTTTCGAGCTCATGTGCGATGCAAGTGATTATGCTGTTGGAGCGGTTTTGGGTCAGAGGAAGGATAAGCAGTTCTGTCCGATTTATTATGCTAGTAAGACTCTCATGAGTGATCAAGAGAATTATACGACAATCGAAAAAGAGTTGTTAGCGGTGGTGTTTGCTTTTGATAAGTTCAGGCCCTACCTCATCTTATCTAGGGTCACGGTATTTACCGACAACTCAGAACTCCATTATCTCATGAACAAGGCTGATGCAAAATAAATATTGATTTGTTGGATCCTATTGTTGCAAGAGTTTGATATGGAAATAAAAGATAAGAGAGGAACAGAAAATGTAGTTGCAGATTATTTATCATGACTAGAAGATTATGAAGGACAAGAACATGTAAGTAAAGAGATTAATGATTTCTTTCCCGAAGAGCATTTGTATGTAGTATAGGATTTAAATTTAGAAGACACTCTGTGGTTTGCAGATTTTGCAAATTATCTATCAAGGAAAGTACTGAAAGAGGGCCTTACCTTTCAACAGAAGAAGTTTTTAGTGATTTGAATAACTATTTTTGGGATGATCCATACTTGTTTCATATTTGTGCTTATCATGTGGTTCGAATGTGTGTGTCGAGAGAGGAAGGTTGGAATATTCTTGCACACTGCTACTCTGGGTCAGTTGGGGGACATTATGCGTTGATAAGTGTCTAAATGTACGTATTTTAATATATGTATTTGTTACCTCTAGCATGTATTTTTTGTTAGAATTGATGCCCGTTTTGTGGTTAATCGTGTGTTATTTGTTTTGTAGGGCACGGAAACACCATGGAGAACACGAAGATGTAATTTGGGCGAAAAAGAGAAGATTACTGTAGGTGGAGTACTGTAGCAGAGGTACTGTAGTATCGACTGTAACAAAGCACTGTATCTGCCACTGTAGCAGATGGTGGGTTTTCGAGTCAGGAATTGAATCATGGCATACGACTTCAATGCTGCCCGGTATGGAGCCCGGGATGATCACTGTAGCTATAAAAGAAGATGTTTGTTTGAAGGCATACTGGCTTAATGAGGTGCTCATTGAGCCAGTATGGATACTATTTCGAGAGCATTTGTGGAGTTTGCCTACCCGAAACAGTGTCAATGAGGGGCTCAATGAGGTCCTCATTGAGCCAATATACCACCTCAATGAGATCCTCATTGAGACAGTATACCATCTCAATGAGATCCTCATTGAGCCCATTTTTGGAGAGTGATTGTGGGGATCCTCATTGAGCCCATTTTTGGAGACTGATTGTGGAGGTATATGAAGGACTTTTGGGAGAACTTTTTGAAAAAACTTCTTAGCAGCCAACACTTGGGTAGAATAGGAGAAAGGAAGACATCATTTTGGAGAGTGTTTTGGCGTGAGGCTTGGAGAGATGTAGGGCTTGAACTTCAAGGGGAGAGCTTCATTATCAAAGGAGGAGGAGCATTCGGCCTTCCTTGGGTTAGAGGAATCATCATTCGGCTGGCATTCTCCATCCTCATCATTATTCGGCCATTTATGCATTTACTTGTTGTTTTTGTTGTGTTTGAGATACTTGTTTGTGTGATGGCACATTAGACCCCCAAGGCCACCAGATGTAGGTGAACCTTGGGGGGTTCATCATGTATTTTGGATGTTTCACTTTTATTTGGAATGCATTAGTGTGATTTATGGTTTAGTTCATTGTGTTTTATGCATAGAACTATTATGTGGAGAAATCCTTAGTTCTTGTTTGAGTTGTACACGTAGACGTGACCTACTCGCATGTACTAGATCATTATTGAGCTAGAAGGAGAGATCTTTGACCAACTTGCCGAGAAATTGTATGTAGGTTACCCCTCCGAACCATGAGGATGAACTTAGGTTAAGTGTATCCTTGTTGCGCGATCTCCATTCACTTAATGCAATCGTAGGAATATGATTAAGGAGAGATTCTTGTCATCATTTGTACATGATTATGGTTTAACCGCCGAGAAATTGGGGTTGAACTATTGTTGAGGTCCGTTGGTCTAAATCACCCTTGCTATTTTATTCTTATGTATCCATACATCATGATAGCCCCTCTTGGGAATCCTCATCCCTAGGCCTGTTCTTATCATCATTGCTCTTATGACTTTCTTGCTCGTCTTGGAATTGTTATACTTGTGTTTTATTTACATTCTTGCATGTATTAGATTAGTAGACCATGCTTAAGTTGTAAGGTTAGAAAGTGAGTGATGGAGGAGTAATAGGAGCTCCTTAGCCCCGTGGAATACGATCCTTGGGCTTTTGCACAAGGTATTACTTGGTGACCCAGTAAACTTGCGGGTGATCAATCATGCGTCAAGTAGAACTGCTAAGAATGTTTTAGCTGCTGGTTTTTATTGGCCGACTCTATTCCATGATGCTCACCAGTTTGTCCTTCGATGCGACAGTTGTCAGAGGGCTGGAAATCTATCACGGCGGAATGAAAATGCCTCAAAATCTGATGCAATTTTGTGAGGTGTTCGATGTATGGGGTATTGACTTCATGGGTCCATTTCCAAACTCTAATGGTAATCAATACATTATGGTTGCAGTTGACTATGTGTCTAAATGGGTGGAAGCTCAAGCTTTACCTACTAATGATGCCAGAACTGTGGTGAAATTTTTGAAGAAGTTGTTCACTCGATTTGGGACTCCACGAATTATCATTAGTGATCGAGGGACTCATTTTTCCAACACTCAACTTGAGAAAGTTTTGAAGCTCTATGGGGTACACCACCGCCTTGCTACTACCTACCATCCACAAACAAGTGGTCAAGTGGAAGTTACAAATAGAGAGCTTAAGAGAATCTTGACAAAGTCCGTGGAACAAGGGAAGTGAGATTGGTCGGAACACTTGGATGACACACTTTGGGCTCATAGAATAGCATATAAAACACCGATAGGGACTACTCCTTATAATTTGGTATATGGTAAATCATGTCACTTGCCCGTGGAGCTCGAGCACAAGGCTTATTGGGCAATCAAGGCTATGAACTTTGACTTGAGAAAAGCAGGCGAACAAAGAATGCTCTATCTTAGTAAGTTGGATGAATATAGAATGAATGCATATGAGAATGCAAGAATTTACAAGGAAAGAATTCGGAAGTGGCATGATAAGCATATTAAAACTCCAAAAGAGTTTAATGTGTGCGATCAAGTGTTACTGTTCAACTCTCGCCTAAGGCTATTTTCGGGGAAGCTCAAGTCCAGATGGTTTGGGACCTACACCATAATTGAGGTGTCACCCTATGGTGCTATTGAAATCTCTCATCCGGAGAGAGGTACATTTAAGATGAACGGACATCGGCTAAAGCCCTATTTTGGTGGGGAGATTAGTAAAGACGATAAAGAAGTATTCTTTCTTCGAGAGCCCCCATGAGATAAGACAAGATACGTCAAGCTTAGTGACGTTAAACAAGCAATTTTTGTGAGGCAACCCAAGTCTTTACTTTTTTTCTAGTTTTTAGTTTAGTGCTTGCATGAATAAAGCTTTTGAGTGTTGGTGTCCTGATTTTAAGATGCTATTGCTGTGATTTTCTTAGGGATCTTTGGTGCACCGTGTGTTTAAATGAGTATGGGAAAGTGTTTGGTCATTTGAGCATGTTGTGTGTTTTTCTCTAGTGTATTTGCATGATGAAAGCAGGCTCTGTGTGTTTTTATTTGTTCAGGAATTTTCTGTAGAGCCTGAAGAGTTTTCTAAGGCATCCAGAGAACACGCATTGGCGTGTGGACTTTTCACATGGCCGTGGGTTTATACTGTGAGCTCATCCCAAGAGACTACAGGGGCGTGGACTCGCCCCTGTGAGCGACCTTGCGACTTTCACACACTCGTGGGTAATTTCCGCACGGGCGTGTGTTTTCCTGCAGAGACTTAGTGATTTTTCCCGAGAAGTGATAAGTGTCTAAATATATTTATTTTTGTATATGTATTTTGTAATTCTAACATGTATTTTTATAAGAATAAACGCTCGTTTTGTGCTTAATCATGTATTATTTGCTTTGCAGGGCTTGAAAACTCCATAGAAGACACGGAGATACGATTTAGGTAGAAAAAGAGAGGAAAATCAGGTCGCAGTACTGTAGCATATACTGTAGCTGGAGCACTATAGCAACCACTATAGCACCTGGATGATTTTTGAGTCAGGAATTAATATAGGCCATACGGCCTCAATGCTGCCCTAGATTGATCCGGGATAGATATTGTAGCTAGAGAAGAAAAAGAGCTTGTTTGAAGCCATACTGGGTCAATGAGGAGCTTATTGGCCCAGTATGGATACTGTTATGAGAGCTGGAATGGATTTTTTGCCTAGTTCATACTGCCTCAATAACCCGCTCATTGAGGCAGTATGGACCTCCTCATTGAGGCAAGTATGGACCCGATATGGAAGGTATTTTGGGGGATATAAAAGCATATTTGTAGGGAAATGACGGGATACTTCTTCTTGGCCTTTTGGGCTGCCACCAGCGCACATCCTTGAGGCCTTCCGGCCATCTTTCGACGATGGTATTTGTGGGAAATAGGCACACATCATCACCAAGAGGGAGAGGATCAAAGGAGAAGGAGTTGGAGTGAAGATCTAAGCCACCATGACAAGGTCCCCTTGTGTATATCCCGCAAATGCACGGGTTTGTCGAAGTAATAATCCCGGGTGAGCGGGTATCGAATCCACAGGGAGTAGAGAATAAAAATACTTAATTTGATTCTTAGCTATGTGAAAGATCAATGATGATGAGTGTGATGATGATTCAATTCTCAACAATAAAAGAAACAAGTAAGAGAGCAAAAGTAAAGAAAGGGATAAGGCAATCGATAAAGATGGGGGACCCGGATAATGCTCCGCCTAGGATAATTGTTTCAAGTGCAAGAACCCTCTATTATGCTTCCTAATAAATGAAATGGTGAGTCATGGAAATCCTCAATTACATAGTCCCAAATCTAAGGTCAACTATGCCTAACTCTATACATAACCCGGAGGAGAAATCGAACAATCTCAACACCTCGCACTCGTATATAGTTGCAATGAGCTCTAGGCATTCCAAGTGATAAATCTATTCCTAATTATAGACCTAACCCTTTGGTCCAGGTGGAAGGTCCCTAACCACAATTGAGCCCTAGATACTAAGATCACCTCAACGCTTCACTCCTTTGCACGTGCAACTAAGCCCCAGCGGAAGTTCATCCCTTAGACCATTCACTCTATTATGACCGCAAAGAACTCAAAGAACGGAGGTAGAATCTATCACATCAGAGGGGAAAGAGGACGCTCCTGTACCTCTCGTCTCACCCTCTCAACCCTCTCCAACCTAGCTTTGTCTAACACTCGTGGTGTGTCACTCACTCACAAGGTTACCAACAAGAACTCTCAACCCTAGTGTCACTTTAGGGGAAATGTTCATACAATCAAGGATTCAAGGTTGGAACTCACAATAAACATCAATTTATTGAAAGCATAATAAAGAGATTCAAAGAAACGAATACATCCTAGGGTTAACAAATACCCGAGTACACACTAAGGGATTTAGCTCTTCATGGAGCTAAGTACAATCAAAGAAATAGAATGTAAAAGCAATGAATCCATAAAAAAAACCCCCTCGATGGTCGTGTCAATGGTCTTGTGGAGAGTCCTCTACTAGTCACAAGGGATCCTTTGTCCGGCCTAGGATACATCTCGCCGGATCGGTGCCGACGAAAGCTCTCCCAATAACCTTCTTCCAAATGACGCGCGATGTCAGAGCCGTAGAACCTCTCCGAAACCTAGCCAATACCCCTCAAAACCCTAGCCGAAGCCCTCTCTGAAGTTGTGGAAAAGTTGGAGAAAAGAATACTAAAATCGGGGATGATTCGGCTTTAAATAGGGGTGGAATCGGGCGACTACACGGGCTTGGATGCTTCACGCGCCCGTGTGGAATTTCCATACAGGGCGTGGATAATTTTCCACACGCCCGTGTGGATCCTCTGAACTCCTATTTTCTCGGACTGCTGTGAACAATGCTGCTACAGTACTTGCTACCGTGTTGCTGCAATGCTCTGCTACAGTATCCGGCCTGAATAGCTTCCCGAATCCATACTTTCATCGGAGTAATGCAAACGGGCACATATTCACGTCGTGGATCACTTGCTTCTTCAATGATAGGCACGTTGGTGGAGCTCTTGTTCTATGTGCATAAGTCGGAATGCTCGAGTGTGACTGCCTTTGTGCCCCTCCAAATGGATGTGCCAAACTCGAATACGAGGAGGTTGGCACACACTCTAGCATCTCACATCGACCTATGTCTTCGCGTTTGAACCTTAGCAAGATTTCCTCCAAAATCGGTGCATTGTAATCCACATTGGCTTCTTTTCTTCATACTCGGCCTCACAACCCTACTTGCATGAAAGTAACATAAAAACACACATATTAGTGTAAAAACCTGAGAAAAGTAATGCTCAACATGAGGAATGAACGCTTCGCATTCATATCGCACAACCACTTATCAAACTCCCCCACACTTAAGCTTTTGCTTGTCCTCAAGCTAAAAATTAAACCGTTATGTGCATCAATGAAGAAAATATTGAAAGTGCTTGGCCTTAGGTTCACCAAAATATACAAAGAGAGCATTCTGCAAGTGAGGGAAATTTCAACACTAAATACGAAAAATCAATGCTCAAGCTAAAAACTTGAATCAAAAAGGAAACAAAACCCGAAGTCGTGTATGTGTGTGAACTCACTCAAGTCAACCCAAAGTATACTCCTCGAAGTTCTAAGTACGAGGGACTTATTTATCTACAAAAGTCACAACAATTTCAAAGATGGTAGTAGCTTCACACATCCTCTAAGGTAGTCCTTTCCAAAGCGGCCGCTAAGGTGGCTTTCACACTTTCGAGGTGGTAGCTCTTTCTACCGGAGTGGTAGCTTTCACTCATCCTATGAGATAGCTCTTTCTCTCATTAGGGCATAACTAGTATCCAACTTATGAGAGTAACTTAATACTTCATAGGTGGTAGATCTTTCCACACAATAAGCACAAATAAACAATAAAACTGTTTTTTTTTTAGAATTTAACACAAGAAAGAGCTATAACTAGTCCCTTTAACATCGAACTTGAGTTTCCAAAAGAGTTTAAAAAGTGAGTAGTGCACTAAGTGTAAATCAGGCAAAACTTCCTAGAAATTCAAGCAAGAACTAGAGCATGAAAACATTCAATGTTAGAAATTCTCTTAAACTCAAGAATACAATCCTTGCAACTAAGGTGAACCGCCATTAGCTATGTGAGCATATATCAATCAAGAACAATAGAAAAGATGTGTGCACTATGAAACTCCCCCCCACACTTAAGTTGTACATTGTCCCCAATGTACACATTCAAGCTCACTCAAAATATATATCATTCAAAAGCAAATGTGGGAGAAGTAATCAAAACAATACTGCCCTTGAATCCTAGTGTTGCATTTGATGAAGCTAATTCCATGGGAGTAGTGTTCCAACGGGTTGTGAAGCTCACATGGCCAAGTGCCTCAGCACCTTAGTCGTACCCATGACTAAGTCTCAATTCCCAAGAAGACAGACCATCTGCACGCATACACGAGGGGGTTCAGTGAAGCTCAATAAAAACAAAATATCTCGAGAATATATAAAAGATAGACAATGAATACAACTCGAGATGCAAAATGAAAATAAACTCAGAAGAAGAATCCTTTCTGAGTGAACAAGTCTAAAATAAAATGCATAAAAGAAAAAGAAATAAAAATCAAATGTTGGTGTCGCCCTCGGGCTCAGGTGCTACTGCTGGTTCTGAAGACGCACATGGTGGATCCACCGGTGCCGGGGTAGGGGATGAGGGTGCATGGGGAACTGAGGGGGCCTGAGGAGTCCTCGGGCGTAAGACAAATGAAGAGGCGATGTCACACTCTAAGATCTGCTGTAATACGTCGAAACGTGCCATGAACTCTGTGTACTTAGTGGCCTGCGTATCCCTAATCTCTGCAATCTCGGCTCGAGCCTCAGCTATCTCAGTCCGTATCACCCCCAAAGCGCTCTCGAGCCTCTCAAAGCGATCATAAGCTCGAGATGGTGAATATGACCATTGTGTCACTCACAGGGTATTAATTAGTGATCCGATACACTTGCGGGGAAGCAATCAAGAAGACACAGGGACATGGACTCATCCTTGTGGATGACCCTGTGATAAACACACGGGCGTGGGTCATTTTCCGCACGCCCGTGTGGATCTCTGCAGAGGAGCTCTCTTCCATCCCGAGAAGACACAGGGGCATGCGAGTACCCCTATGATTTGTGCCCTGTACAAGTCCACACCCGTGGGGAATTTCCACATGGGCATGTGAAACACTTAGAGTATTCTCAGGTTGGACAGAGAAGCCACAAGGGATGCGTATGTCCCTGTGGGTCGGGCGCACGGGCGTGGTTAATTTTCGCACGTCCGTGTGGTTGCATTCTGAAGCTTTGACTATTTTCTTGCGAGCACACAAGGGTGTGTGTCTGCCCCTGTGGGCTCTCCTGTGGTTTCATACGGGCTGCGATTCCCTTTTTAAATCTATCGAACCATTTTTATTTTCACACTTCCACAAACTCGGAGAACACTCTATTGCACTCCCCCGATCTTCCACTGTTGGTTTAGAGAAGTTCACGCAATTTTTCTGGCTGATTTACATATTTTTAACTTCATCTTATCGGTAAACCTACTTTTCTCTCCTATCATTGTCTTTGCTCATTTTTTTCTGATTTGATTGACAAAATGAGTGAACGTGACTTGATTTTACACTAAAAAAGGTTTGAAATATATTTCACAATGAGTTAAAAGCGACTTTTGAGCTGTATTTGTGGATTTCTGGCTAGAGGGCCATGTGGCTTTCACGCCCCATGGATCCACACGGGCGTGTGGAATTTCCACAGGCCTGTGTGGATTCCTGTAGCATTATTTTGTGAATGACTAAAGATTGGTTTCTTTTTTCAATACTGCAGGTATGGCCCCTAGAAAAAAGAAAACATATGGCAAGCACCCTTGAGAGCCTACACCTGAGCCAAAAGGCATGGAATTCGCTATTCCTGAGCACCCGGCTTGGTTTGAGCGATTGTTAAAGCTCAAATTCGGTCAGACATGGTTTTCAGATTTGAGCTCTCTCAGGGAGGTGCAGCTAGCATATGATATGGCGAATGAGGTCGAGGAGTTATTGTTAGTGGGCAGTTGGTGTAGGCCGTTACTTATCCATGATCCTGCTATCCGCCTGCTCACATTGAAGGTGCTTGCCTCATTTGAGTTTAATCACTTTTATGCTCATTTCGATAGCATTGAAGGTATTCAGTTTAGAGCTTTCAGACATCATTATAGTACGAGTGTCACACAGTTCTCCGTCAAACTTGGATTATATGATGAGATATTCACTGAGACAGAGGAGTACGATGGGCTACCAACCGACTTCTAGGGAAGTTTGACCCCCAGAAGGCATATAAGATACTGTGTCGTCAAGGTTGTACGACTCGGGAGTGTCTAAGGCTACATGCCTCTCCCGACCAAGCTACAGATATCTTCATGCCATCCTGAGTAGATCAGTGAATGGCCGCGGCAACAGTACTGGAGTCCTGAGTATACAAGAACTTCTATGCTTATACTCCATGGTGCGAAGCGAGCCGATTCACTTAGGACACATCATAGCCGAGTACTTGAGTTATCAAGGACATTATTCCAGGATCAATGTCATTTTTTCTAGCCCATACATCACTAGACTCCTCCTGGGGATGAAATTACGAGATGCGATCAGAGGGGCCAAGAAGACGACAGTGCCAGCACCCCTTGGGTTAGAGATGATGAGGCTCATGGGCATGATTAGCAAGTATTCGGGATTAGAAAGTATTCAGGCAGGGTTTATATACTGAAAATGCCCCCACCAGAGCCATTTGAGACCGAGGGACTTGTAGCAGAGGGTTCTAAACTGACACTAGAGGCACCGCCCTAGCAGGATCAGACAAAGGCACCCCCTACAGTGCACGAACCTCCACTAGTGCGGATATTTTCCCCAACTAAGGCCCATGATCATTTTGAGAGGCTCGAGAACACACTAGGGGTATTACAGGCAGATGTGGCTGAGATTCATGTGACATAGAGGACGTAGAATACTGAATTCATGGTGTGTTTCAACATCATACAACAACTGCTAAAGTGAGACGGGGGACCACCATTTTTGATGCTACCTCAGACCTCTCTGACTCCTCTAGCACCATCATCACCGGTTCATGCACCGATTGATTCACCTAGTATATCATCGCCAATAGCAGAAGTAGCAGCAGAGGAAGCAGAGCGCGACACTGACGCTTGATGCGTCTTTGCTTTACTTTGTGCTTTTATCTTTCTTCTTTACTTTCTTCATTCTATTTTGGACTTACACACTTAAAAAGGATATTTCTTCTGAGTCTATCTTTTATTTTTTCTAGAGTTGTATTTCATTGCTTTATCTTTTATATATACTCAAACTGTTTTTGTTTTTACTGAGCTTCACTGAACCTCCTTGTGTATGAGTGCAGATGGTCTTGTCAGTATGGGAAATGAGAACTAGTCATGGACACGGCCAATGTGGGCCGTGTGTGCTTCACAACCCATTGGAACTTTACTCCCATAGATTTAACTCCAACAAACGCAACACTAGGAGTCAGGGGAGTATTGTTTCAATTGCCACTACCACATATATACTTGATTGATTTACTTTCTATTGTGCTTGCATGGTACATTGAGGGCAATGTACATCTTAAGTGTGGGTGGGAGTTCACGTTGCACATGTCTTTCAAATAAGTTTTGATTGACATACATGCTCACATAGCCAATGGCGGTTCACCTTAGTTGCAATAATTGTATTCTTGAGTTTAGGAGAATTTTTAACATTGAATGTTCTCATGCTCTAGTTTTTACTTGAATTTCTAGGAATGTTTGCCCGAATGACACTTGTTGCACTATTTGCTCTTTAAAATATTTTGGAAACTCAAGTTTAATGTGAAAGGGACTAGTTAGTATTACTTCTTTTGTTAATTCTGCTAAAAAAAATAAAAAAGAGAAAAATAGTTGTTGTTTGTGCATTAGGGGTGGAAAGAGCTACCACTTATATTGTATGTAGCAACTCTCATAAGTCGGATACTAGATATGCCCTAATGAGAGAAAGAGCTATCTCATGAGATGAGTGAAAGCTACCATCCCATTTGAAAGAGCTACCACCTCAAAAGTGTGAAAGCCACCTTAGCGGCCGCTTCGGAAAGGGCTACCTTAGAGGTTGTGTGAAGCTACTACCATCTTTTGTCTTGTTATGTTTTGTAATTAAATAAGTCCCTTATACTTGGAACTTTGAGGAGTATACTTTGGGTTTTAATTGAGTGAGATTACACACACTTACATGATTTTGGGTTTGTTGTCCTTTATGATTCAAGTTTTTAGCTAGAGCATTGATTTTTCGTATGTAGTGTGAAAATTTCCCTTACTTGTAGAATGCTCTCCTTGCATGCTTTGGTGAACCTAAGGCCGAGCACTTTCAATTTTCCTTCTTCTATGTTTTAATGTGTATTTCATTTCTTGAGGACAAGCAAAAGCTTATGTGTGGGGGAGTTTGATAAGTGATTGTGTGATAAGAACTCGAAGTGTTCTTTCCTTATGGTGAGCATTACTTTTATCAGGTTTTAGTGCTAATACTTGTACATTTGTGTTACTTTTATGCATGTAGGGTTGTGAATCTAAGTATTGAGAAAAGAAGCCAAAAGTAGATTGTGAGCGCACTAATTGGTGGAATCTTGGAAGGAACAAATGCGAAGACACAAGTGGGATCATATGATGCGTGAATGTGTGCCAACCTCCATGTACTCAAACCATTACAATGAGTCGGAGGGGCACCAAGGCAATCACATTCGCGCATCTCCACTTGTGCATTGATAGCAAGATCTTTACCAACGAAGCCTTTGATTGAAGAAGAGTTGTGATCTATGGCATAAATGTGTGTCCGTTTATGTTGTCTCGATAAAAAGTATGGAATTAGGAGTGTTTAGGCGAAGTACTACAGTAGGGTACTGTAGCAAAGTACTGTATCAGTTCATGTTCACAGCTGGCCAGAAAACAGATTTTCAGAGAATCCACATGGGCGTGTGGAAATTCCCCACGCCCATATGTAAATTCCACAGGCCCGTGGGAAGATCCATAGGGATGTGTGGATTCCCGATTCCAGCCCTATTAAAGCCGTGATTTAGCCCGATTTTAGAGCAAGGAGATGTCACAAGAAGCGCCCCAATACTAGTGGGGATGTGCATGCACGGAGTAAGGATGAAAAATCCTTGTGTGGTAACAAACTTTATAACCCTATCTCTACCGTCAAAAGATTATGTTGGTCAAGTACGTCAATCTTAGTGACATTAAAGAAGCGCTTCTTGGGAGGCAACCCAAGTCTTTACTATTTTTCTAGGTTTTATTTTAGTAGTTGCATGAATGAGAGCTTGAGTGTTGGTATCTTGATCTTTTACATGCTTTTACTGAATTTTATACGTAGATAGATGGTGTTTAAGTGTGCTTAATTATGATTGGTGAAGTTTCTTGGTTGTTTGCGTGTATTTTCCATGATTCTCTGGTCAGTTTTTCATAGTATAGGCAAGCTTTGTTTGTGAATAAGTGTGCAAAAATTTTCTGCAGTGTCTGTAATAGTTTTCTAAGTTATCCAAAGAAGACACATGGCCGTGTGGAATTTTAACACGGGCTTTTGTTTCTATTCAAAGCTTATCCTGAGAGGACAGATGAGTGTGTGAATGCCCTTGTGAACTGCCTTGTGATAGTTACACTCCCATGTTTAATTTCCATAACGGCATGTGGAATTCTGCAGAGTTCTTAGACTCATTCCCAAGAAGATATAGGGGCATGTTAATGCCCCTATGGATGACCCTATGAACAACACACAGGCGTGGGTAATTTCCACACGCCCATGTAAAACACTGTAGAGAGTTCTCCATCATCCCGAGAGCACACAGGGGCATGTGAGTGCTCCCGTGAGTATCTCTTATGAGCATCCACAGGCCCATGTGAAGTTTCCACATGGGCATGTGGAACACTTAGCCAATTTTCTCGGGAGGACAGAGAGTACAGAGGGGAGTGTGGGTACCGCTGTGGGTCGAGCACACGAGCATGGAGAATTTGCACATGCTCATATGGATGCATTTAGAGACAGTTAGAGACTATCTCAAGAGCACACTGGGGTATGTCTTTGCCCTGTGAGCTCTCCTGTGAAGTTACATGGATGTGGGTAATTTCCACACACCCATGTGGATGTGTAGAATCAGTTCAAAGCATTCAGACAGTATCATAGCATGAGCTTCTCATAGTTCTCTGTCCGATTGGGGCTCTATGATGAGGCGTTTACTGATACAGAGGAGTATGAGCAGCTCCCTATGGATTATCCCAATAATTTGACACCTCAGCGTGTATACAGAGTGTTGTGCGGGCAGGGACAGTATGAGCCGAGAGTGTCCAAGGTGATGTGACTCTCCTGACTGGCCTACAGATACATTCATGCCCTTTTGAGTAGATCAGTGAATGACCGAAAAGATAGTACAAGAGTTTTGAGCTGGTAGGAGCTACTTTATCTATATTCAATGTTGTAGAGAGCTACTCCACCTTAGGCACATTTTAGTAGAGTACGTGAGGCATTAGGGTCAGTAAGCCAGGATCGGAGTCATCTTCTCAAGCCCCTACATCACTCAACTCATCATGGGGATAG
Source organism: Dioscorea cayenensis subsp. rotundata (assembly GCF_009730915.1). Lineage (NCBI taxonomy): Eukaryota > Viridiplantae > Streptophyta > Magnoliopsida > Dioscoreales > Dioscoreaceae > Dioscorea > Dioscorea cayenensis. The sequence continues at coordinate 18,105,660 of NC_052490.1, forward strand.
GTCTCTTGGACGTCATTCGATGAGCCAATAAGATTGTATTGCCGTCTTCCTTTGGCACCGAGACTATGTGACTGATGGGGATGGTTCAAAGATATAGACCAGGAGTTTACATGATGATCATAGCCTCTGGCACGTTCGTATATGCGTGTAAACCGCAAGTGCATGGGTGTGTCACTCACTCATAAGAGTTACCATGAAGAACTCTCAACCGTAGTGTCACTCTAGGGGAGTATTCATACAATTAAGTCTCCAAGATTGGAACTCACAATAAACATCAATTAATTGAAAGCATAATAAAGAGGTTCAATGAAACGAATACATTCTAGGGTTCACAAATACCCAAGTACCCACTAGTGGTTTAGCTCTCCATGGAGCTAGATACAATCAATGAAATCGAATGTAAAAACAAAGCATCCATAGAAAACCCCTTGTTTGTCGTGGCGATGGTCTTGTGGAGAGTCTTCTACTTGTCGCAAGGGTCCCTTTGTCTAGCCTAGGATACACCTCGTCGGATCGGTGCCGACGAAAGCTCTCCCACTAACCTTCTTCCAAACGGAGCGCGATGTCAGAGCCGTAGAACATCTCAAAAGCCCTAGCCAATATCTCTCAAAACCCTACCTGCCGCCCTCTCTCAAGTTGAGGAAAAGATAAAGAAAAGAATGCTGAAATCGTGGCTAAAATAGGCTTTTAAAGGGCTGGAATCGGGAATCCACACGCCCATGTGGGCGCCCCTGTTGATTCTCCATACAGGCGTGTCGAATTTCCATACGCCCATGTGGATTCTCTGTTTTCCTGTTTTCTCGGCCGGCTGTAAACAGTGCTGCTGTAGTATTTTTGCTACAGTGTTTTCTACAATACCCTTCTATAGTACTGGCCTAAAATACTCCTAAATCCATACTTTCATCGAGGATCGCCTTGCTTCTTTAATACAATACCTTGCTACAGTGTTTGCTACAGTATTTTCTACAATACCCTGCTATAGTACGGGAACAGGCACACATTTACGTCGTGGATCGCCTTGCTTTTTTAATAATGAATATGTTGGTGAAGATCTTGTTCTATATGCACATGTCAGAATTCTTGAATGTGACTGCCCTTGTATCCCTCCAAATAGTTGTGCTAACTCGAGTACGAGGAGGTTGGCACACATTCCTGGATTTGGAACCCGACCTATGTCTTCGCGTTTGAACCTTAGCAAGATTTCCTCCAAATTAGTGCATTACGACTCACATTGGCTTCTTTCTCTCATAATCGGCCTCACAACCCTACCTGCATAAAAGTAACATAAATACACACATATTAGCGTTAAAACCCGAGAAAATTAATGCTCAAGCTAGAATAAAAAATGACAACAAACCCGAAATCATGTAAGTCTGTGAACTCACTCAAAACAACCCAAAGTATACTCCTCACTGTTCTAAGTACAAGGCACTTATTTATCTACGAAAAGTAACAAAAATTTCAAAAATGGTAGTGGCTTCACACATCCTCTAAGGTAGCCCTTCCCAAAGCGGCCGCTAAGGTGGCTTTCACTCTTTCGAAGTGGTAGCTCTTTCTACCGGAGTGGTAGATTTCACTCATCCTATGAGATAGCTCTTTCTCTCATTAGGGCATAACTAGTACCCGACTTATGAGAGTAGCTTCATACTTCATAGGTGGTAGCTCTTTCCACCCAACAAGCACAAAAAAACAATAAAACTATTTTGTTCCTTCTTTTCATTTTTTCCATTTTTTTTAGAATTAACACAAAAAACAACTATAACTAGTCCCTTATACATCAAACATGAGTTTCCAAAAGACTTCAAAGAGTGAGTAGTGCAACAAGTGTCAATCGGGCAAAAATTCCTAGAAATTCAAGCAAAAACTAGAGCATGAAAACATTCAATGTTAAAAAAATCTCCCTAAACTCAAGAATACAATCAATGCAAATAAGGTGAACCGCTATTGGCTATGTGAGCATGTATATCAATCAAAACTGCTATAAAAGAGATGCGTGCGCTATGAACTCCTCCCTCCCACACTTAAGTTGTACATTGTCCCCAATGTACACATGCAAGCTCATTCATAATGTAAATCAATTAAATTCAGATGTGAGAGAAGCAATCAAAACAATACTCCCCTGACTCCTAGTGTCGCATTTGATGGAGCTAAGTCCTTGGGAGTGTTGTTCCAATGGGTTGTGAAGCTCACACAGTCAAGTGCCGAAACACATTGCCGTGCCCATGACAAAGTCTCAATTCTCATGATGATAAGACCATTTGCACGCATGCACGAGGGGGTTCAGTGAAGCTCAACAAAAACAAACATAACTCAGTATATAAAAGATAAGACAATGAATACAACTCGAGATACAAAAAGAAAATAAACTCAGAAGGAAAGTCCTTTCTTAGTATACAAGTCCAAAATAAAATGCAGAAGTAAAAGAGGAGGAAAATAAAATCAAGTGTCGATGTCGTCCTCTGGCTTTACTGCTGCTGCTGGTGATGAAGTACATGGTGGGTCAACCGGTCTCGGAATAGGGGATGGAGGTGTCGGAGATGCCGGGGGAGTTCTCGGCCGTAGGACTGATAAGTGCTTGTGTGATATGAATGCGAAACATTCTTTCCTTATGTTGAGCATTACTTTTCTCAGGTTTTTACATTAATATGTGTGTTTTTATGTTACTCTTATGCAGGTATGGTTGTGAGGCTGAGTATGAAGGAAATAGGCCAATGTGGATCATAATACAACTATTTTGTAGGAGATCTTGCTAAGGTTCAAACGCGAAGACATAGGACAGGTGTGAGATGCTAGAGTGTGTGCCAACCTCCTCGCATTCGAGTGAGTACATCCATTTGGAGGGGCACAAAGGCAGTCACACTCAAGCATTCTGTCTTATGCATATAAGAACAGGAGCTCCACCAACATATATATCATTGAAGAAGAAAGTGATTCACGATGTGAACGTGTGCCCATTTATGCTACTCCCCGATGAAATCAGACAAGACTCGCTCACTACCGGCCGAGAAACCAGAGAAACAGAGAATCCACACGGGCGTGTGGAAATTATCCACGCCCGTGTGGAAATTCCGCATGGGCGCGTTGATCGACACAAAGTGTGTACACCCGCAAGCGCACGGAGTCGCTCGAGACAAACCACTGTGCATGCACGAGTGGGTCGATTCCCCAAGGAGCCCCGAGGAGCTAGCCCTACTCACTTCACCGTTGTTTAGCTCACCGATTCCAAGGTAGGAGAAAAAAAGAAAAAGAAAGCAAAATGAAAAGCAAGATGAATTCTTAAGAAGTACGAAACAAGCAAAACACGGGAGATGCTCAAGGTTGGAGAACGGTCACGGATGTGGATTCCCAAGGGGGTTACTAAAGTGCAAAGGATACCGAGTAATTAGCACGTGGCTAGTTGGACCGAGAAAACCAAAAACCTAGGTCAACCCGATGGTCACGGCAATTGACCCCTCAACCCAAAGGCAAGTGTTGAGCGTGGAATCTCTTCCACCCAACTTCCCACACGGTTGCAAGGAGAATGTCGGTTTTTCACAAGTTAGGGTGGAAACACAAGTAGTTTTCAACCCTAGGATTGAGGGGTACAAATACCCGATGGTCACGGCAGATTTATACAATGAACCCTTCCTAGTTTGGTGGAGTCTAGCACTAAGGCAATGGTCATGCTACAAAGTGCTACCAAGAATTTGATACATCACTCAATCAAAATGTACCAAAAACAAGTAAGAACACCAAACAAGGATCTCAACAAGCCAAACATGCATAAACTACTCAAATAATCCAAAACATCACAAGTTCACCCCTTAGGTTCACCTACATCCGGTGACCTAGGGGTTTAGTTGTTCATGCTCAACAAGAAAACCAAATAATCCATACAAACAACTAAAGTAAACATGAGGAACACTCCCTCAAATGATGAAGATCGAATGACGCAAGAATCCCCGGAGAAAGCTCTTTCCCAAGACGCCACTCAAAAGGGGTGGCTTCCCGCTGTCTTCAACCTCCAAGCAATGATGCCCTAGAAGTAGATCCTCCTCGTTCTGCTCTCCCTCACGAGAAATGCTCGGATTTTTCCTCCCCTTTTGCCCCTCCTAAAGCTTGGGTTCAAGTGATGTGGAAGTGTCCTCCAAACCCCAGCCGGCCTTACCCCCAAAGAAGATGAAGAATCAAGAAGAAGATGCCCAAAAAAATGCCCTTCAAGACCTTATAAGTGCCCGTGATCCCGACTCGGTAAACGGGTCAAGATACCCGGCCAGATCACCGACCCTCGAATTTCGGCTGCCGAGAAGCCCGTGATGAGCTACAAAGGATCGCTACAGTGGAAACTACTACAGCAATACTCACTACAAGATCGCGTACATAGGAATCCCGCTCCCGAAACGCCCGCTTTGTTGGCCGAATTTATCCCCAATCGCGCGCCGAGGCCCCAAGGCTTCAAATGGGCCTGAAATGTAAAAATAACACAATTTAAAACCAAAAGGGCATCGATTCAACAAATAAATATAAAGAATCCTACAAAACAAATACATGCGAGTACGTACTTTTTAGACGCTTTATCACGCTGCGGTATCGCCCACGCCCGTGGAGTTGCCCGATTCCAAACTCTATTTAAAGTCGATTCATCTCGATTTTTGGTATTCTTTTTCTCTATCTTTTTCCCCAACTTAGAGAGGGCTTCGGCTAGGGTTTCGAGGGTATTGGCCAAGGTTTTGGAGAGGTTCTATGGCTCGACATCGTGATTCCATTAGGAAAAAGGTTGGTAGGGGAGCTCGATCGAGGCGCATCCTCATACCGGACGTAAGGAACTCTTGGACTACTAATAGAGGACTTTCCACAAGACCATCGACACCCACCATCGAGGGGTTTCTTTATGGATTCATTGCTTTTACATTCGATTTTTCTTTTGATTGTACTTAGCTCCATGGAGAGCTAAACCCCTAGTGGGTACTTGGGTGATTGTGAACCCTAGGATGTATTCGCTTCATTGAACTTCTTTATTATGCTTTCAATAAATTGATGTTTATTGTGAGTTCCAACCTTGAATGCTTGATTGTATGAACATTTCCCCAGAGTGACACTATGTTTGAGAGTTCTTGTTGGTAACCTCGTGAGTGAGTGATACACCACGAGCCGCTAGACAAAAAGCTAGGTTGGAGAGGGTTGAGAGGGTGAGTCGAGAGGCACGTGAGCCGCCCCTTTCCCTCCGACGTGATAGATTCTACCTCCGCCTCGAGTTCTTTGCGCCATAATAGAGTGAATGGTCTAAGGGACGAACCTCCGCTGGGGCCTAGTTGCGCGTGCAATGGAGTGAAGGGTTGAGATGATCTTAGTATCTAGGGCTTAATTGTGGCTAGGGACCTTCCCACCGACCAAAGGGTTAGGTCTAAAATCCGTGAAGAGATTTATCAATTGGAATCCCTAGAGCTCATTGCAACTCTCATGCGAAAGTGCGAGTTGTTGAGATTGTTCGATTTCTCCTCTGGGACATGTATAGAGTTAGGCATAGTTGACCTTAGATTTGGGACTATGTATGTAACGATTTCCACGACTCACTATTGCATTGATTAGGAATCATAATAGAGAGTTCTTGCACTTGAAGCGATTATCCCTAGGTGAAGCATCATCCCGAGTACCCCATCTTTATCTATTGCCTTGCCTCCTCCTTACATTTTGCTTTTCTTACTTGTTGCTTTTTAATTTCTGAGAATTGAATCATTACCACACTTATCATTGTTGATACTCCACATAACTAAGAATCGACTCAGTGTCTTTACTCCCCTACTCCCCCGTGGATTCGACCCACGCCACCCGTGATTATTACTTCGACAAACCCGTGCACTTGCGGGATATACGCAAGGGGACCTTGTCAAGGACAAATAACAAGCCGAAGTCTCGCTCTAAGATCTGCTATAATGTGTCAAAACGTGCCATGAACTCCGTATACTGTGCGGCTTGCGCAGCCCTAATATCAGCAATCTCAGCTCGGGCCTTAACAAGATCCCCTAACGTATATCCCCCAAGTGCACAGGTTTGTCGAAGTAATAATCCCGGGTGAGCGGGTATCGAATCCACAGGGAGTAGGGAGTAAAGACACTTAATTCGATTCTTAGCTATGTGGAATATCAACAATGATAAGTGTGACAATGATTCAATTCTCAACAATTAAAAGCAACAAGTGAGAGAGCAAAAGTAAGGAGGAGGTAAGGCAATTGATAAAGATGGGGTACTCGGATGATGCTTCACCTAGGATAATCGCTTCAAGTGCAAGAACTCTCTATTATGCTTCCTAATCAATGCAATGGTGAGTCGTGGAAATCCTTACATACATAGTCCCAAATCTAAGGTCAACTATGCCTAACTCTATTCATGTCCTGGAGGAGAGATTAAATAATCTTTTCAACCTCGCGACTCGAATAAAAGTTGCAATGAGCTCTAGGGATTCCAGGTGATAAATCTCTTCCTAATTATAGACCTAACCCTTTGGTCCAGGCGCAAGGTCCCTAACCACAATTAAGCGCTAGATACTAAGATCCCATCAACACTTCACTCCATTGCACGCCAGCAACCAAGCTCCCAGCCGAGATTCATCCCTTAGACAATTCACTCTATTATGGCAGCAAAGAACCTCGAGGAACGGAGGTAGAATCTATCACGCCGGAGGAAAAAGGGACGCCTCCTGCACTTTCCTCGACTCACCCTCTCAACCTTCTCCAACCTAGCTTTGTCTAACGCTTGTGGTGTGTCACTCACTCACAAGGTTACCAACAAGAACTCTCAACCCTAGTGTAATTCTAGGGGAAATGTTCATACAATCAAGCATTCAAGGTTGGAACTCACAATAACCATCAATTTATTGAAAGCATAATAAAGAAGTTCAAAGAAACGAATACATCCTAGGGTTCACAATCACCAAAGTACCCACTAGGGATTTAGCTCTCCATGGAGCTAAGTACAATCAAAGAAATCGAACGTAAAAGCAATGAATCCATAAAGAAACCCCCTCGATGGTCGTGTCAATGGTCTTGTGGAGAGTCCTCTACTCGTCGCAAGGGATCCTTTGTCCGGCCTTGAATACACCTCGCCGGATCGATGTCGACGAAAGCTCTCCCAATAACCTTCTTCCAAACGACTGAGGCTCGTTGGCAGGATGGAAAGCCTCGGCATCATCACCCTCCTCCTCTGCTATCTCTGGGGCCGGTAGAACCAGAGCATAAACACACGTCCGAACCCTACGAACCATGCCCATTAATCTCATCGTCTCCAGGCTCAGGGGTACAGGTATACTCGTCTTCTCGGCCCCGTGAATCACGCCCAAGAGACCCATACCGAGAGCTAATCTAGTAATGTATAGACCCGAGAAGATCGCTCCTAATCAAGTATACTGGCCCTGATGTCAAATGTACTCAACAATGATGTACCCTAGATGGATCGGTATGCGCTGCATCATCGAATACAAGTAAAGAAGCTCCTGTCGGCTCAGAACAGTGAGGAGTATACTTTGGGTTGTTTTGAGTGAGTTCACCCACTTACACGATTTTCGGTTTTTTTGTCATTTTTTATTCAAGTTTTTAGCTAGAGCATTGATTTTTCGTATTTAGTGTGAAAATTTACCTTACTTGTAGAATGCCCTCTTTGTATGCTTTGGTGAACTTAAGGCCAAGCACTTCCAATATTTCCTTCATCCATGCACATAATGTTTTAATTTTTGCTTGAGGACAAGCAAAAGCTTAAGTGTGGGGGATTTTGATAAGTGCTTGTGTGATAGTAATGCGAAGCATTCTTTCCTTGTGTTGAGCATTACTTTTCTCGGGTTTTAACTCTAATATGTGTGTATTTATGTTACTTTATTGCAGGTAGTTATTGCAGGTAGGGTTGTGAGGCCGATTATTAGAGAAAGAAGCCAATGTGGGTCGTAATGCACTAATTTAGAGGAAATCTTGCTAAGGTTCAAATGCGAAGACATAGGTTGGGTTCCAGATGCAGGAATGTGTGCCAACCTCCTCGTACTCGAGTTAGCACAACTATTTGGAGGGGCACAAGGGTAGTCACATTCAAGCATTCCGACTTGTGCATATAGAACAAGATCTCCACCAACATATTCGTTATTAAAGAAGCAAGGCGATCCACGACGTAAATGTGTGCCTGTTTCTGTTACCTCGATGAAAGTATGGATTCAGGACTATTTCAGGTCGGTAACATAATAGGGTATTGTAAAAAATACTATAATAAAAATACTGCAGCAGCACTGTTTACAGCCGGCCGAGAAAACAGGAAAACAGAGAATCCACACTGGCATGTGGAAATTCCACACGCCCGTGTGAAAAACCCACAGGGGCACCTACATGGACCGGTGGATTCCCGATTCCAGCCTTTTAAAAGCCGATTTCAGCCCCGATTTAAGCATTCTTTTCTCCATCTTTTCCCTAACTTGAGAGAGGGCGGTGGCTAGGATTTTGAGAGGTATAGGCTAGGGCTATAGAGAGGTTCCACGGCTCAGACATCACGTGCCGTTTGGAAGAAGGTTAGTGGGAGAGCTTTCGTCGGCACCAATCCGGAGAGGTGTATCCTAGGCCAGACAAAAGAACCCTTGCGACGAGTAGAGGACTCTCCACAAGACCATCGCCACGACTAATGAGGGGTTGAGAGTATGAATACTGCCCTAGAGTGACACTAGGGTTGAGAGTTCTTCTTGGTAACTCTTGCGAGTGAGTGACATACCATGAGAGTTAGACAAAGCTAGATTAGAGAGGGTTGGGAGGGTGAGTCGAGAGGTAGCGGAGCGTCCCCTTGCCCCTCCGGTGTGATCTATCCTACATCCACGTTCCAAGAGTTCTTTGCGGCCATAGTAGAGTGAATGGGCTAAGGGATAACCTTCCACTGGGGCTTAGTTGCGAGTGCAACGGAGTGAAACGCTGAAGTGATTTTAGAACCTAGGGCTCAATTATGGCTAGGGATCTTCCACCTGGACCAAAGGGTTAGGTCTATACATAGGAAAAGGGTTTATCACTTGGAATCCCTAGAGCTCATTGCAATTCTATGCGAGTGCAATGTTGAGAGGTTATTCAATCTCTTCTCCGAGACATGTTTAAAGTTAGGCATGGTTGACCTTAGATTTGGGATCATGTAATTAAGGATTTCCATGACTCATTGTTGCATCAATTAGATAGTATAATAGAGGGTTATGGCACTTGAAACGATTTTCCTAGGTGGATCAATATCCGGGTATTCTACCTTTATTGATTGCCTTACCTTCTCCTTTACTTGTGCCCGCTATCTTGTTGTTTTCATTTTTCGTTATTTCATATTTTGTCACACTTATCACTATTCATCTTCCACATTATTAAGAAAAAACTTAAGTGTCTTTATTCTCTATTCTCTATGGATAAGATACCCACTCATCTGGGATTATTACTTCGACACCCGTGCACTTGCGGTTTACATGCATATACGTACATGTCAAGTTTTTTGCGACATTGCCGGGGAGTAGGCGTTTAGAGATACTTTGCACTTTGTTTTCTTAGCTATTCATTTATTCATTCTATTTCATATTTTCTTATTCTATCATCGTTCTGATTTCTTTTTCTTTCTTTTTGGGTGCAGCTCCAGGTTATGACCCAAGGAAACCCCTCCGTATTGATTGAAGTAGATCTCGAGTTTGAATATACACTGAGAAAAAAAGGGAAAGAACCTGTGCAAGAATAGTCTAATCTAGCTGATTTGGGAGTGGAAGAAACTGAAAACATGGCAGAACAGAATGAGCAACAACGGACATTATTCTATTATGCCATACCTTGATTGTTGGGGACACAATCGAGTATTGTGCGTCCCCCGATTACAGCTCAGAAGTTCGAGCTGAAGCCTGTATTCATCCACATGTTGCAGTAATCCACACAGTTCAATGGTTTTTCCGATGAGGATCCAAACAATCATATAGAGAACTTTCTCAAGGTGTGTGATATGCTGAAGATAAACGGGGTGACGGATGATGCCTTAAAGGGGAGAGCGAAGCAGTAGCTGCACTCATTACCTAGAGCTTCTATTACCACATGGGAGGAGATGGTAGAAGCTTTTCTTGCCCGATATTTCCCTCCCGGAAAATCCGCAAAGCTTAGGAATGAGATCTTGTCCTTTGTACAGTTGGAATTAGAGTCTCTATTTGAGACGTGGAAAAGGTTCAAGGAGCTCCTGAGAAAGTGCCCGCAACACAGATTCCCGGCGTGGATGATTGTTCAGACCTTTCACAATGGTCTAAATTCGAGTACAAGGCAACTCTTGGATGCGGCAGCAGGAGGTACCTTAGGTAGCAAGACCCCCGGTGAGGCCCGTCAATTAATTGAAGAAATTTGGTTAAACAGCTACCAATGGAATACCAGGGAGAAGAAAAAGGTGGCCGGCCTCTATGAGATAGATGCATTAACCTCATTGCCGGCTCAAGTGGAATCATTTAGTAAGAAGTTAGATCTCCTAACTTCAAATAGAGTGGCAGCCGTGACTACTTGCACCGGGTGTGGTGGAGGACATGCTCACTCTGATTGCCCGATCTCTATTGGTGATGCATCTTCGGTTGAGAATGTAAATTTTGTGGTTAATGGCATGAGGAATCAAGGAAACCCATATAACAATACCTATAATTCAGGTTGGAAGAGTCATCCCAATTTCTCATGAAGCAACCAAGGTCCATAAAAGGCTATAGGGTCACCGGGTTTCCAACAACAAGCCCTAAACATGGAGAACCGAGTTTTAGGTTTAGAGACCCAAATGAACAATTTGGAGAAGGCCTTAACTAGGTTTATGCAATCATCTGATACAAGGTTCCAAATCAGTTGAGGCTATACTTCACAACCACACCACCTCTTTGCATAATCTTGAAAATCAAGTAGGGTAGATTGCGAAGTGCTTATTAGAAAGGCCACAAGGAAGCTTAGCGAGTAACACCGAGATCAACCCTAGAGAGCATGTGAAGGCGATCACTTTGAGAAGTAGTCGTGAGGTTCAGGGTAAGCTTCCCAGTGAGAAGCCAAATAAACACGCGCCCGAGGTTATAGAAGTTAAGAAGGGAGCAAACAAAGAGAAGGTGGTGGCACCCCCACCTTTGAAGCCAAGAATCCCTTATCCCTTTAGATCGAAGAATGACCAAGGGGATGAACTAGACAAGAAGTTCCTGAGTTTGTTCAAACAACTCCACAACAATATTCCTTTTGTTGAGGCATTGGCCCAAATTCCTAAGTATGCAAAATTCTTGAAAGACTTGTTGACCAACAAGAGGAAGTTAGAGGAGAATGCTTCAGTGATTTTAGATGTATCTTGCTCGGTGGTTTTGCAAAAGAACATGCCGAACAAGAAGAAAGACCTGGGAAACTTTATCATTCCGTGTAATATTGGCAATCTAGGTGAAGAAAAAGCATTGGTGGACTCAGGGTCCGGTATCAACGTCATGCCATACACCTTCTTTCAAAAGTTAGGCTTGGGTAAGCCTAGACCCACTCGGATGACTTTGCAATTAGCGGACCGAATGGTGAGACATCCGAGGGGTATCACCGAAGATGTGCTTGTCAAGATGGACAAGTATATATTTCCTATAGACTTTGTGGTGCTAGACGTCGATGTGGATGCAGATGTACCCCTGATACTTGGGAGGCCGTTCTTGCGAACTTCCAAGGCATTGATTGACATGGACGACGGAGAACTAAGTTTTAGAGTTGGAGATGACAAGCTCACATACCGCCTTGCTGAAGCCATGTGGCATTCTCTTGATTTCGATGATACTTTGTATTTTCTAGACACTACTGTTGAGATTGTTGATGAATACATGCAGGAAATGTTCAATCTAGACCCGTATGAGGGTCTGTTCGACCAAGAGGAGGATAATGAAGAAGTAATGATGCTTGGTTCGTCAGAAGAAGTACCATCTACCCCGGGGATCTTGAAGAAGAAGCTCCGAAAGATGAAGAGGGCTAGGAGACACTACCGGAAACTCTCCAAGGCTGTTAGAGATGTGTGTGAACCGAAGAAGTTGGATGAACCATTGTTAGGTGGTGCCAAGCCCGATAATTCACCCTCTACCCTCAAGAGATTTTGCTCGTCATGCTTCCAAGCCATGGGTAAGAGGGCAACTTTCATCTATAAACCGCCGTGAGGTAAGACAAGGTACGTCAAGCTAAGTGACGTTAAACAAGCACTTCTTGGGAGGCAACCCAAGTGTTTATTGTTTTCGTAGTTTAGTAGTTTAGTGTGTGCATGAATAAAGTGTTGAGTGTTGGTGTCTTGATTTCTACATACTTGTGCTGCAATTTTATTGTGGGTTTTGAATTTTCATCGTGTGTTTTCACGTGGATTTGGCGAAGTTGGGTTGTTTGAGCTATTTCTCATGTTTTTCACTGGTAAAATTTTCATATTAGGGTAGGCTCCGAGTGTGTTAACATGTTCAAAAATTTTCTACAGAGCCTGTAGAATTTTCTAAGGCATCCAGAGAAAATGCACGGGCGTGTGGAATTTCTCCACGCCCGTGTATTTGCATTGCGAGCTCATCCAGAGAAGGCACAGGGGTGTGGACTCACCCCTGTAAATGACCATGCAATTCTCACACGCCCGTGGGTAATTTCTGCATGGGCGTGTGAATTCCTGCAGAGATTGGCAGATTATCCCGAGAGCACACAGGGGCGTGGACTCAACCCTGTGGGCGACCTTGTGAAAATCGCACGGGTGTGGGTAATTTCCGCACGCCCATGCAAATCTCTGTAGAGGAGCTTTCTCCATCCTGAGAAGACACAGGGATGTGCGCTTGCCCCTGTGAGTTGGGCCTATCAATGTCCACACCTGTGCGGAATTTCAGCACAGGCGTGCGGAACACTTATTAATTTTTCTCGGATGTCCAGAGCAGTCACAGGGGTGTGCGGCTGCCCCTGTGGGTCGGACACAACGGCGTGAGTATTTTTCGCACGCCCGTGCGAGAGCATTCAGAGGCAGTGAGTATTTTCCCGAGATCGCACAGGGGCGTGCATCTGCCGCTGTGAGGCTTTCATGTGGAGATGCACGTGTGTCGGTAATTTCCTCATGCCCGTACAGATGTATAGAACGCCAAGAGATGCGAGTCCTTTTAAAGGATCATCGTTTCTTCTCATTCCCACACTCCCTCTTCGCCTGAGAGCACCCTCATACTTCTTCCCGACTTCGCACTACCATATTTAGAGGGATTTTTTTTGTGGTTTTCCGGTCGTTTCAAGGTTTTCTACTTCAACTCGTCGGTAAGCCCTATCTTTTATTCTTTTTGTAAATTCTTGATTTTAATCGATGAAATTGGTGAATAATGCTTCGTTTCTATAATTAGAAAGAGTATGCATGTTTGGAACAAAGTTAAAAGCAATTTAACGGTGTATTTTTTTATTTTTGAGGTGTGGCCGTGCCTTTTTCACTCCCCGTGGATCCACACGGGCATGCAGAAATTCCACACAACCGTGTGGATTTCTGCAGCATTGCTTAATTAACTTGTTTGATCAGTTTTCTTTCAAATTTTATAGATTATGTCACCCAGGTCAAAGAAGAAAGCTGATAAGCAGCCGCGTGAGTGATCTCCTGAGTCTGAGGGTATGAGATTCACTATACCTGAGGATCAGGCCCATTTCAAGCGTTTGTCGAGGCTTCAGTTCAGACATACTTGATTCCTAGACATGATCATACTGAGAGATTAATAGCAGGGAGATGAGTTCACTGATGAGGTTGAGGATCTCGTGTCGGTGGATGGTTAGTGGTAGTTATTGTCCATTAGAGAGCCAGCCATCCGTGAGCTTACACTCTAGCTCTTGTCATCATTCAAGTTCGACAGATCCTATTCGAGATTCGACAGCCCAACGTCGTTCAGTTCAGAGCACTTGGCCATCACAAGAGCATGAGTATCATGTAGTTTTCAGTCCAAGTTGGCTTATACGAGGAGGCATTCACAGATACTGAGGAGTATTATTAGTTACCTACTGATTATCCTGGAGCTTTGACCCCGCAGAGAGCTTAAAGAGCATTGTGTGGTCAGGGCCAGTACGAGCCGGGGTATCCAATGCCACATGCCTTTCTTGACCTACGTACAGATATTTACATGCCATCAAGAGCAGGTCGGTGAATGGCCATGGTGATAGCACTGGCGTTCTGAGCCAGCAGGAGCTTCTGTACTTGTATTCGATGATGCAGCGCATATCGATCCATCTATCGCACATCATCACTGAGTATATTCGACATCAAGGCCAGTATGAAAGATTGGGAGTGATCATTTTGGGTCCAAACATTATGAGATTAGCTCTGGGTATACGTCTCTTGGGCATGATTCGCGGGGCCGAGAAGACGGGTATACCTGCACCCCTGATCCTGGAGACGATATAATTCATGGGCATGGTTCGTAGGGTTCGGACAGGGGTTTATGCTCTGGTTCTACCAGCCCCAGAGATAGGCGAGGAGCAGGGTGATAATGCCGAGGTTTTCCATCCTACCCCGAGCCTCAGTCAGCACCTATAGAGACCGAGTTACCTCCGGTGACAGAGGACCCACCCCCAGTGCACATGTTTTCACCACCTCGAGCCCAGGATCGCTTTGAGAGTGCTCGAGAGCGCTGTGGGGGTGATACGAACAGAGGTAGTAGAGGCCCCAGCTGAGATTGCCGATATCAGGGCTGTGGAGGTTGCACAGTACACGGAGTTCATGGCACGTTTCGACACATTATAGCAGATCTTAGAGCGAGACGTCGGCTCATAATTTGTCCTATGGCCGAGAACTCCCCCGGTATCTCCGGCACCTCCATCCCCTCTTCCAGCACCAGTTGACCCACCATGTCCTTCATCACTAGCAGCAGAGCCAGAGGATGGCATCGACACTTGATTTTATTTTCCTCGTCTTTTATTTCCGCATTTTATTTTGGACTTGTATACTCAGAAAGGACTTTCCTTCTGAGTTTGTTTTCATTTTGTATCTCGAGTTGTATTCATTGTCTTATCTTTTATATACTCCAGTTATGTTTGTTTTTATTGAGCTTCATTGAACCCCCTCGTGTATGCGTGCAAATGGTCTTATCATCATGGGAATTGAGACTTTGTCATGGGCACGGCCAAGGTATTTCGGCACTTGGCCGTGTGAGCTTCACAACCCGTTGGAACAACACTCCCAAGGACATAGCTCCATCAAATGCAACACTAGGAGTCAGGGGAATATTGTTTTGATTATTTCTTCCACATCTGAATTTAATTGATTTACATTATGAATGAGCTTGCATGTGTACATTGGGGACAATGTACAACTTAAGTGTGGGGGGGAGTTTTGATTGTGCACGCATCTCTTTTATTGTAGTTTTGATTGATATACATGCTCACATAGCCAATGGCGGTTTACCTTACTTGCATTGATTGTATTCTTGAGTTTAGGAGATTTTTTTTTTAACATTGAATGTTTTTCATGCTCTAGTTTTTGCTTGAATTTCTAGGAATTTTTGCCCGATTGACACTCGTTGTACTACTCACTCTTTGAACTCTTTTGGAAACTCATGTTTGTTGTATAAGGGACTAGTTATAGTTGTTTCTTGTGTTAATTCTAAAAAAATGGAAAAATGAAAAGAAGGAACAAAATAGTTTTATTATTTATTTGTGCTTGTTGGGTGGAAAAAGCTACCACCTATGAAGTATGAAGCTACGCTCATAAGTCGGATACTAGTTATGCCCTAATGAGAGAAAGAGCTATCTCATAGGATTAGTGAAAGCTATCACTCCAGTAGAAAGAGGTACCACTTCGAAAGTATGAAAGCCACCTTAGCGGCCGCTTTGGAAAGGGCTACCTTAGAGGATGTGTGAAGCTACTACCATTTTTGAATTTTTTGTTACTTTTTGTAGATAAATAAGTCCCTTTTACTTAGAACATTGAGGAGTATACTTTGTGTTGTTTTGAGTGAGTTCACACACTTACACGATTTCGGGTTTGTTGTCCTTTTTGATTCAAGTTTTTAGCTAGAGCATTGATTTTTCGTATTTAGTGTGGAAATTTCCCTTACTTGTAGAAATGCCCTCTTTGTATGCTTTGGTGAACCTAAGGCCAAGCACTTCCAATATTTCCTTCATCCATGCACATAATGTTTTAATTTTTGCTTGAGGACAAGCAAAAGCTTAAGTGTGGGGGAGTTTGATAAGTGCTTGTGCGATAGGAATGCGAAGCGTTCTTTCCTTATGTTGAGCATTAATTTTCTCGGGTTTTAACGCTAATATGTGTGTATTTATGTTACTTTTATGCAGGTAGGGTTGTGAGGCCGATTATGAGAGAAAGAAGCTAATGTGGATCGTAATGCACTAATTTGGAGGAAATCTTGCTAAGGTTCAAACGCGAAGACATAGGTCGGGTTCTAGATGCAGGAATGTGTGCCAACCTCCTCGTAATCGAGTTAGCACAACTATTTGGAGGGGCACAAAGGCAGTCACATTCAAGCATTCTGACTTGTGCATATAGAACCAAATCTCCACCAATATATTTGTTATTAAAGAAGCAAGACGATCTACGACGTAAATGTGTGCCCATTTGCGTTACCTTGATAAAAGTATGGATTCATGAGTATTTCAGGCCGTACTGTAGCAGGGAATTGTAAAAAACACTATAGCAAAAAATACTGTAGCAGCACTGTTTACAGCCGGCCGAGAAAACAGGAAAATAGAGAATCCACACGGGCGTGTGGAAATTACACCCGCCTGTGTGAAAAAGTCCACAGGGGCGTCAACATGGGCGTGTGGATTCCCAATTCCAGACCTTTTAAAGCTGATTTCAGCCAAAATTTTAGCATTCTTTTCTCCATCTTTTCCCAAACTTGAGAGAGGGCAGCAGCTAGGGTTTTGAGAGGTATCGTTGGCACCTATCTGGTGAGGTGTATAATAGGCAGCAAAAAGGGACCCTTGCGATGAGTAGAGGACTCTCCACAAGACCATCACCATGACTAACGAGGGGGTTTTCTATGGATGCTTTGTTTTTACATTCGATTTCATTGATTGTGTCTAGCTCCATAGAGAGCTAAACCCCTAGTGGGTACTTGGGTATTTGTGAACCCTCTAGGATGTATTCGTTTCATTAAACCTCTTTATTGTGCTTTCAATTAATTGATGTTTATTGTGAGTTCCAATCTTGGAGACTTTATTGTATGAATACTCTCCTAGAGTGACGCTAGGGTTGAGAGTTCATCTTGGTAACTCTTGTGAGTGAGTGACACACCATGAGAGTTAGATAAGGCTAGATTGGAGAGGGTTAAGAGGGTGAGTCGAGAGGTAACGGAGTGTCCCCTTTCCCCTTCGGTGTGATCTATCCTACCTAAATGTTCGAAGAGTTCTTTGCGGCCATAGTAGAGTGAATGGGCTAAGGGATGACCTTTGGCTGGGACTTAGTTGCGAGTGCAATGGAGTGAAGCGCCGAAGTGATTTTAGAACCCAGGGCTTAATTGTGGCTAGGGATCTTCCACCTGGACCAAAGGGTTAGGTCTATATATAGGAATAGGGTTTATCACTTGGAATCCCTAGAGCTCATTGCAATTCTATGCGAGTGCGAGGTTGAGAGGTTATTCAATCTCTCCTCTGGGACATGTACAGAGTTAGGCATGGTTAAACTTAGATTTGGGATCATGCAATTAAGGATTTCCATGAGTCATTGTTGCATCAATTAGGAAGTATAATAGAGGGTTTTTGCACTTGAAACGATTGTCCTAGGCGAATCAATATCCGAGTACCCCATCTTTATTGATTGCCTTACCTTCTCCTTTACTTGTGCCCTCTATCTTGTTGTTTTTATTTTTCGTTATTTCATATTTTGTCACACTTATCACTATTCATCTTCCACATTAGTTAAGAAACAACATAAGTGTCTTTATTCCCTACTTTCTATGGATACGAGGAGGTTGGCACACATTCCTGCATCTGGAACCCGATCTATATCTTCGTGTTTGAACCTTAGCAAGATTTTCTCCAAATTAGTGCATTACGACCCACATTGGCTTTTTTCTCTCATAAATGGCCTCACAACCCTACATGCATTAAAGTAACATAAATACACACATATTAGCGTTAAACCCCGAGAAAAGTAATGCTCAACATAAGGAAAGAATGCTTCACATTCCTATCACACAAGCACTTATCAGCCCTCACTAGAGGTAGCCGAGGGAGAGAGAGAGAGAGAGAGAGGCAGTAGAGGGATCTCAGCATGAGCACGAGCCCCAGCTGGCGCACATGGGGACAAAGACAACACATGGAGCACAAGTGCCACCTCCAGCATATATGTTTTCTCCATCTCGAGCCTATGATTATTTTGAGAGGCTCGAGAGTGCAGTGGGGGTGCTATAGGCAGAGATAGCTGAGGTTCGTGCCACACAGGGTGTGAAATACACAGAGGTGATGGCACGTCTTGACATCATGTAATAGATTCTCGAGTGAGACGTGACCTCTCCCTTTGTGATGCGACCCATAGCTCCAACGACTCTAACGACTCCACCGTTATCTCCAGCACCACCAGTGACATCACCACCACTAGCAGCATCAGTTGATGCACCAGTAGCACCATCTTCCTCATCATCAGTAGCGGTAGCAGAGATACCACCTGATTGACATGCTCATTGTTTATGCTTTCATATTTATGCTTTCATTGTTTATGCTCATGTAGCCAATGGCGGTTTACCTTAGTTTCAATGGTTGTATTCTTAATTTTAGAAGAAATTTTAACATTGAATGTTCTCATGATCTATTTTTACTTAAATTTTTAGGAATTTTCCCCGATTGACACTTGTTGCACTACTCACTCTGTAAACCTTGTGGAAACTCAAATTTGATGTTTAAAGGACTGTTTTAGTTTTTTTTTTGTTTCAATTTCCTTGAAAAAAAAAGTTATGTTTGTTTTGTTTGTGCATTGGGGATGGAAAGAGCTACCACCTTTGAAGTATGAAGCTACTCTCATAAGTCGGATACTAGTTATGCCCAAATGAGAGCAAGAGCTATCTCATGAGATGAGTGAATGCCTCTACCATTGTAGAAAGTGCTACCACCTCAAAAGTGTGAAAGTCATCTTAACGGCCACTTAGGAAAGGGCTACCTTAGAGGATGTGTGAAGCTACTACCTTCTATTTTATTTTTGTATATAAATAAGTCCCTCTCACTTGAGGGCTTGCTAGATCAAAAGGTGGAGAATGAAGAAGTTTTATCACTTGGTCTAGAGGACAAGGTGCAACTTACCCCGCGGATTATGAAGCAGATGGTCTAAAGATGAAAAGAGCAAGGAGACATCACAAGAAGTGCCCCAATGCTAGTGGGGATGTGCATGTACGGAGTAAGGGTGATGAACGCTTGAGTGGTAACAAACTTGATAACTCTCTCTCTCTACCTTGAAAAGATTATGTTCATCATGCTTTCAAGTTGTAGGTAAGAGGAAAACCTTCATCTATGAGCACTTGTTAGGTAAGGTCAGGTACGTCAAGCTTAGTGACATTAAACAAGCACTTCTTGGGAGGTAACCAATGCCTTTACTATTTTTCTAGGTTTTAGTTTAGTACTTCCATAAATAAGAGATTGAGTGTTGGTGTCTTGATCTTTTACATGCTTTTGTTGTGTTTTTCTAGTGGATCATTGGTGTTTTGGTGTGTTTAATTATGATCAGTGAAGTTTCTTGGTCATTTGAGCATATTTTCCATGATTCTCTGGTCAGTTTTTAATATTAAAGGCAGGCTTTGTGTGTGTCTAAGTGTGTTTTTTTTCTAAGTCATCTAGAGAAGACACACGACCGTGTGGAATTTCCACACGGGCGCCTGTTTCCATTCAGAGCTCATCCCGATAGGACGCAGGGGTGTGTGAATACCCCTGTGAATGGCCATGTGATGGTCACATGCCCGTGGATAATTTCCACACGGGTATGTGGAAATTTGTAGAGTTCTCAGACTCCATCCCGAGAAGACACAGGGGCGTGTGAATGCCCCTGTGGATGACCCTATGAACAACACATGGGAGTGGGTAATTTCCACCCACTTATGTAAAACTCTGCAAAGAGTTCTCCTTCATCCCGAGAGCACACAGGGGCGTGTGAGTGCACCTATGAGTAGTACCCCTGTGAGCATCCACACGCTAGTGTGGAATTTCAACAGGGGTGTATGGAACACTTAGCCAAGTTTCTCGGGAGGACAGAGAGCAAATACGGGCGTATGGGTGCCACTGTGGGTTGGTTACACGGGCGTGTGGAATTTCCACACACCGTATGGATGCATTCAGAGACAATCAGAGGCTATCTTGAGAGCACACAGGGGCATGTGTCTACCCCATGAGCTCTCTTGTGGAGTCACACAAGCATGGGTAATTTCCACACGCCCGTGTGGATGTACGAAACTCAAAAAGCAGTGACTTTTCTTTATAATTCACTTGCACCTTTTTGTTTTTAGACGTCTCCACACTCAAAGAACATTTCTTTATGCTCTTCCGACCCTCTTGCTGTCTATTTGAGGGGATTTTACGGTGTTTTCCTGCCATTTTAAAGGTTTTTTAGTTTTATTTCATTAGTAAGCCCTCTTTCCTTTTTTCTTTGCCAATCTTGATTTGTTTTACTTAAACTGGTGAATGTTGCTTTGATATCATATTTAAATGGTTGGTACAATTTTTGTGACTTGGCGGTGTGGCTTTCATGCCCCATAGATGCACGCGGGCATGTGGAATTTCCACACGACCGTGTGGATTCTTGCAGATTGAGTTTTTAAAGAGTTATTTGATTAATTCTTTTTTATTCTTGCAGGTATGGCCCCTAGGACAAAGAAAGTGGCCAGCAAGCATTCCAGAGAGCCTTATCCTTTCTAGAGTACATGGAATTTGCCATTCCCGAGCATCAGGTATGTTTTGAGCGACTATCGAAGCTCAAGTTCAGTTAGATGCAACTTCCAGACTTGAGCGTACTTAGGAAGGTAAAGCTTGGGGATGAGATGGAAGATGAGGTTGAGGAGCTGCTATTAGTAGGTAGCTAGAGGCGTTTATTGTCGATTAGAGACCCAACTATCTGTATGTTGATGGTAGAAGTGTTGTGTCATTTGAGTTCGACCGCTCATACTCCAGCTTTGACAGTATAGACGCTATTTAGTTCAGAGCATTCAGAGAGTATCAGAGCATGAGTGTCACACAGTTCTCTATCTTGTTGGGGCTCTATGATGAGTTGTTTGCCAATACAGAGGTGTATGACTAGCTTCCTACGGAATATCCTGCCAGAGTGACACCTCAACGCGCATACAGAGCATTGTGTGGGCAGGGAAAGTATAAGCCGAGAGTATCCAGGATGATGTGCCTCTCCTTACCGGCCTATAGATACATTCAAGCCATTCTGAGCAGATCAGTGAATGGCTATGGAGACAGTACAAAAGTTTTGAGCCGGCAGGCTCTACTTTATCTATATTCGATAGTGCACAGTGAGCCACTCCACCTGGGGCACATTTTAGTAGAATACCTGAGGCATCAGGGTGAATATGCCAGGATTGGAGTCATCTTCTCAAACCCCCTACATCACTCGACTCATCACGGGGATGGGTCTCTTGGACGCCATTCGAAGGGCCGAGAATATCATAGTGTCATCTCCCCTTAGCATCAAGACTATGAGACTGATGGCATGGTTTGTAGATATAGACCAGGAGTTTACGTGATGATCATGCCCCCACCAGAGATAGGCGAGGTAGAGGGAAAGGTAGTAGAGGATATCAGCCTGCGCAGGAGCCCCAACTGGCACACATGGAGACAGAGGCACCACCTCCAGCACAGGAGCCATCTCCAGTGTGTATGTTTTCTCCATCTTGAGCCTATAATTATTTGAGAGGATCGAGAGTGCTGTAGGAGTGCTACGGACAGATATAGCTGAGGTTTGTGCTACACAGGCTGCAAACCACACAAAGATGATGGCACGTCTCGACATCTTATAGCAGATTCTCGAGCGAGACGCGACCTCTCCCTTTGTGATGTGACCTAGAGCTCAACCGACTCCATCAGCATCTTTAGTACGACCAGTGGTATCACCACCACTATCAATATCAGTTGATCCACCAGCAGCACCATCTTCCTCATCAGTAGCAGCGGCAACAGATATACCGCCTGACACCGACACTTGAGATGTCTTTACTTTACTTGTTTTGATGTTTCCATATTTTATTTCTGCATCTTATTTTGGACTTGTACTACTCAAAAGGACCGTCTTTCTGAGTTCAGATTTTATTTTCAATTGTTTTGTGTTGTATTTCATTTCCATATCTTTATAGACTCGATGTTATTTTGTTTTTGCTGAACTTTACCGAACCCCCTTGTGTATATATGGAGATGGTGTTGTGAGTTTGAAATTTAAAGAATAGTTATGGGCACAGTCAATATGATATTCACATGGCTGTGTGTGCTCCACAACCCATTGGAACTCAACTCTCAATAAATATAGCTCCATCAAACATAATATTAGGAGTTCATGGGAGTATTGTTTCAATTGAACATCTCCACATAGGATTTTGATTGCTTTATATTTTATTATGTTTGCATGCGTGCATTGAGGGCAATGTAATCTTAAGTGTGGGGGGAGTTCACATTACACATGTTCTATTCTTATGCTTTCATTGTTTATGCTCATGTAGCCAATGGTGGTTTACCTTAGTTGCAATGGTTGTATTCTTATGTTTAGAAGAAGTTTTAAAATTGAATGTTCTCATGCTCTAATTTGAGTTGAAGTTTTAGGAATTTTTGCCCGATTGACACTTGTTGCACTACTCACTCCGTAAACCTTGTGGAAACTCAAGTTTGACACATAAGGGACTGTTTTAGTTTTTTTTTCTTGTTTTAATTTCCTTCAAAAAAAAGTTATGTTTGTTTTGTATGTGCATTAGGTTTAGAAAGAGCTACCACCTATAAAGTATGAAGATACTCTCATAAGTCGGATACAAGTTATGCCTTAATGAGAGAAAGAGCTATCTCATGGGATGAGTGCAAGCTACTACCCTGGTAGAAAAAGCTATCACCTCAAAAGTGTGAAAGCCACCTTAGCGGCCACTTAGGAAAGGGCTACCTTAGAGGATGTGTGAAGCTACTACCTTCTCTTTTATTTTTGTATATAAAGAAGTCCCTCTCACGTAGAGCTCGGAGGAGTATATGTTGGGTTGAGTGAGTTTATACACACTTACATGATATCGGGTTGTTTTTCTTTTGATTCAAGTTTTTAGCTGACACACCCCTTGCGTGTGAAGCGTAAGTGTACGGATTCATCAAAATATTAAATCCCAGGTGAGTGGGGTATCGTATCCATAGGGAATATGGAATAGAAACACACAAGATTGCTACTTAACTAGGTGAAAATGAAACAATAATGGTGTGGATAAAGATTTATGCAAACAAACTAAAGAAAATAACAAAGAGAGGCACAATAAAATGAGTGGAAAGCCAATCGATAAAAGTGAGGTACTCAGATAATGTTCCTCCTAGGATTATAGCTTTAAGTGTAAAACCAACTATTATGCTTCCTAACTAATGCTTAATGAGTCATGGACATCCTAAAATACACGGTCCCAAACCTAAGGTCAACCGTCACTAACTCTACACATGCCCTGGCAGAGAAATCAACCAGTCTTAACACCTCAGACTATGTAAAGTTGCAAGAAGCTCTAGGGATTCCAAGTGATAAACCCTATTCCTATATATTGATCTAATCCTTTGGTCCAGGCAAAAGACCCCTAGTAACAATTAAGCCCCAGGTGTTAAAGTTACTTCAACGTTTCACTCTATTGCTCTCGCAACTAAGCTCCAGCGGAGTTCATCCCTTAACCTTTATCTCTATTATAACCGTAAAGAACTCTTCGAACGTGGAGGTTGGATAGATCACATCGGAGTGGAAAGGGGATGCTCCTCTACCTCTCGACTCACCCTCTCGACCATCTTAAATCTTGCTTTGTCTAACACTCATGGTGTGTCACTCACTCACAAGGATTACCGATGTAGACTCTCAACCCTAGTGTCACTCTAAGGGAGAAATCATTCAACATGCATTCAAGATTAGATCTAAATTAAAGACATCAATTAAAGAAAGCATAATAAAAGGTTAATGAAACAAATACATCCTAGGGTTCACGAATCCAAGTACCCACTAGGGGTTTAGTTCTCCATGGAACAAGATACAATCAATGATAGAATCGAAAGTAAAAACAAGCAATCCATAGTAAAACCCCCTTGGTATTCGTGTCAATGGTCTTGTGGAGAAGCCTCATCTTCTCCAAAGATCCCCTTGTCAAGCATAGGGCACACCTCACCCAATCGGTGCCGATGAAAGCTCCCACAGTAACTATCTTATAAGAGAAAAGCGGTGTCGAAGCCATAGAAGCATTCCAAAAGCCTTGCCAAAGCCTCTCGAAACCCTAGCCGCAAGCCTCTCAAAAGATGCAGAAAAGATGGGAAAAAAGATGCTGAAATCGGGGCTGCTCCCGGCTTTATATAGGCTGGAATCCAGAATCCACATGGCGTGTGGAATTTCCACATGCCAGTGTGGATTTCTGGAAATTTGATTTTTTGCGGCTTTGAACAGTAACTACTACAATAAATTGCTACAATGATTTGCTATAGTAATATCAAGTATTCTTTTCTTAGATTGAGAATTACTATTCTCAGATTTTATCACTTATTCGTGTGTATATGCGTTCTTTTGTGCATTTAGAGTTGTGGAGACAATTGTGAAAGAAAGGAAGCAAAAGTAGATCATGGATGCATTTGTTGATGAAGTTCTTGGATTAAACAAATGTGAAGACATAAGTCGTGCTCAAAGACATGTGAGTGTGTGCCAAAATCCATTGTGCTGAAGCGAATACACAAAGTGGAGGGGTATAAAGACAGTGACCCTCATGTGTTCCGACTTATGCAATATAAGCGAGATCTTCGTCAATGTGGTTCAATGAAGCCGTGACATGATTTACCTGATGAATGTGTGCCCATTCATGTGGCCTCGATGAAAAGAGTGGAATTGGGAGTATTTTGGTGAAGTACTTTAGAATGCCCCTTGCGTGTGACCCGCAAATGCATGGGTTTGTGGAAGTAAGAAATTCCCAGGTGAGTGGGGTATCGTATCCACAGGGAATAATGATTAGAAACACCAGGATTGCTATTTAACTATGATGAAGATGAATCATTGATAGTGTAAATAAAATTGATGTGAAAAAAACTAAAAGAAATAAGAAAGAGAGGCACGATAAAATGAGAGAAAAGGCAATCGATACAAAGTGTGGCACTCAGACATTGCTCCCCTTAGGACTATTGCTTCATGTGCAAGAACAACTATTATGTCTCCTAACTGATGCTTAATAATTCATGGAGATCCTAAAAAAGACAGTCCCAAACCTAAATTCAACCGTGACTAACTTTACACTATGCCCTGGCAGAGAAATTACTCAATCTTGACACCTCACACTATGTACCGTTGCAAGAAGCTCTAGGGATTCCAAGTGATAGACCCTATTCCTCTCTATAGATCTAACCCTTTGATCCAGGCAAAAGACTTTAGTCACAATTAAGCCCAAGATACTAAGGATTACTTCAACGCTTCACTCTGTTGCTCGAGCAACTAAGCCCAACAGAGTTCCTCTCTTAACACTTCACTCTATTGTGACCACAAAGAACTCTAGGAACATGGAGGTAGGATAAATCACACCGTAGGGGAAAGGGGGTGCTCCGCTGCCTCTCGACACACCCTCTCAATCCTCCACAATCTAACATTGTCTAACCCTCATGGTGTGTCACTCATCCACAAAGGTTACCAAGATGGACTCTCAACCCTAGTGTGACTCTAAAGGAGAAATCATTCAACAAGTATTTAAGACTGGAACTCAATTAACCACTTAAGTAAAGCATAATAAAAGGTCAGTGAAACAATAACATCCTAAGGTTTACAAGTCCAAGTACCCACTAGGGGGTTTATCTCTCCATGGATCAAGATACAATCAATAATGAAATCGAAAGTAAAAGTATGTAATCCATGAGAAAACCCCCTCAGTATTCGTGTCAATGGTCTTGTGGAGTAGCCTCGTCCTCTTTAAAGGTCCCCTTGTCAAGTCTAGGGCACACCTAGCCAGATCGGTGCTGAAGAAAGCTCCCCCAATAACTATCTTCCAAGAGAAATGCAGTGTTAAAGCCGTAGAACCACTCCAAAAGCCTTGCTAAAAGTCCCCTTAAACCCTAGCTGCAAGCCTCTCAAAAGATGGAGAAAAGATGGAAAGAAAGATTCTCAAAATGGGCTGAATTGCGGCTTTATATAGGGTTGGAATCGGGAATCCACATGGCCGTGCGGAAATTCCACACGCCCGTGTGAATCTGTAGGAATCTGAATTTTGGCGGTCTGTGAATAGTAACTACTACAGTAAATTACTACAGTACTTGCTATAGTACTTCACCAAAAACACTCCCGAATTCACACTTTTCATCGAGGCAACACAAACGGGCACATGTCTTTGCCATAGATCCTCTCGCTTCTTCAAGTAAAAGCACATTTGACAGGAATCTTGTCACTTTGCACAAGTCAGAACATGATTGCTTCCCAGCAAGTGTACGGGATCGCCAAGTAATACCTCGCGTGAAGACGCGAGGATCGTATTCCACGGGGCTAAGGATCTCCTATTACTCCTTCTCGATCTATTATCTAGCCTATGATCTCAAATGATGGATTTTACTCTACTAAATGTAATTAAAGCTAAAACAAGGTTATGAACAAATTAGAGAGCACAAGCAATGAGCAAGCAAGAAATTCAATATAATGCAAAGGCCTATGGATGTGGATCCCCTTGAGGGGTTATCATGCAACATGAATGATGATCTAAAGATGCAAGGGTAAAAATGGACCATGAAATTTCAAGATTAGAACAACCCCAATTTCTCGGCGATTGAACCCTAATCTCATACAAACATAGATAGGAATTTCTTCCAAATCTACATGCGAGCAAGTCACATCTACATGCATCACTCATAAAAGAGCTACAGATTTCTCCTTAGTGTAGCACTTAGCATGAAAACAGTGGACTAGATCTCAAAATTATCCAAGCATGGAATTAACAAGCTATCATCCAACATACATGATAAAACCCCCAAAGGTTCACCAACACCCGGTGGGCTTGGGGGTCTAGTGTGTCATCATCCCACAACAAGAAATACAAACAAACAAAACATGAAACAAAAGCATAAATGACACTCCCTAGATGAAATGGTGAAGGAGGAGGTGAAGAATGTGCCGAATGACGCTTTCCCCGCCAAAGGAGTGCCAAATGACGCTTCCTCTAGCCGCGGGTCTCCTTCCTTCAAATCGTGGTAGATCTCCCCTTGAATGATGTTGC
>NC_052490.1:18133996-18175391 GCF_009730915.1 Dioscorea cayenensis subsp. rotundata
TACTATGTTTTCTTTATATTAATGTCTTATATTTTTGAATCGGAACCCTAATCCTATGTCTTATATTTAGAATGTTTGCTATTTTGGAATGAAAACACTAATCCTTTCTTTTCTTTTTCCGAATGTCTATATATTTTCGTATTCAAAACCCCTACTCCAAATTTTTCTTAAAAGTATGCCTCCATATCTGAATCGTTCACTATTTTTGTATCAAACCCCTAATCCTATGTTTTCTTTTCGAAATATCTAATCCTATTTTTTCTTTTTGGAATGCATCCAATTTTTGAATAAAAATCCTAATCTTATGTGTTCTTTTGAGAATGCCTCCTATTTTTGAACCAAACCCTAATCTTATATTTTTGTTTTGGGAATGTCTCACTATTTTTGAATCAAAATAATAATCGCTTGTCTTCGAAAATGTCTCATATAATCAAAACTCGTAATCCTAATGAAGTTCTCCTATTTTTTAATCAAAATCCTAATTATATGTTCTCTATTGGAAATGCATGCTATTTTAGAATCAAAACTCTAATATAATGTTTTCTTTTTGAATGCACCTTATTGTACGATTTTTAATCAAAACCCAAATTATATAATGGATTGGGCCCTTTTTTCAGTTTTAAATAAATACCCTAATCTTTTATCACCTTTTCAGAATTTCACATGAATCAAACTCGTAAGCCTATCTTTTGTTTTTGGGGAATCTTTGCTCATGTTTTGCTGTAATGCCTCATTTTTGAATAAAAATACTAATATTATGTCTCGAATGTCTCCTATCTTTGAATCAAAACCTTAATCCTATGTTATATTTTCAAAATGTCTCATATTTTTTAGTCATAGCAATAATCCTATGTTTTCTTTTCGCAATGTCTACTATTTTTTAATCATAACCAAAAATCCTATAATTTTTCTTATAGTAATGTCTTCTATCAGTCAAAACCACAAATCCTATCTTTCTTTTCGAACGACCCTCTACTTTTGAATCAAAAACTTAATATCGCTCTTTTATTTTCGGAATGTCAATTATCATAACCCTAATCCTATGTTTTCTATTTGGAGTATCTGCTATTTTTTAATCAAAACTCTAATCCTATGTTTTTCTTTATGAAAATGCCCTCTATTTTTTTCGAGTTTTTAATCAAAATCCTAATCATACTGTTATAGTAATGTCTTATATTTTTCAACCTATTTTTATCTGGAATGTCTCATATTTTTTGAATTAAAAACCCTAATAATATGTTTTGATTTACAATAGTGTCTCCTATTTTTCAATGAAAACACTAATTTTATTTTTTCTTTTCAGAAATGTCACCTATTTATCGGTTTTATATCAAAGGCCTAATCATATATTTTATTTTTGGAATGTCTCATATTTTTCTATCAAAACCCCTAATCCCACGTTTTCTTTTCAGAAACGTCTCCTGTTTTTGGATCGAACCCTAATCTTGTGTTTTTTTATTTTTGGAATGTCTAATATCTTTTTATTTTGAATGAAACCCCTAATTCTTTTCCTCGTCTTTTTCGTATCGCCTCGTATTTTTCATCTAAACTCTAATGTCAGTGTTTTCTTTTTCAATATGTCTCATATTTTTCAACTAAACCCGTAATCCTTTTGTTTTCTTTTTCAATAGTGTCCTCAATTAAAACACCCAATCCTAGTATTTCTTCTAGGAATGCCTTCTAGTTTTGAATCAATACTCCTAATCCCTAATTATAATGTGTCCTATTTTGTACCAAAATTCTAATCATATCTTTTTTTCAGAATGTTTAATATTTTTGGTTTTTAATCAAAACTCTAATCCTATGTCTGTGAATAACTAATCAAAAATAGTATCATGCTTTTGTATTGGTAATGTCTCCTATTTTTCAGTTTTAAATCAAAAGCTCAATCTTATGTCTTACTTTTGGAATGTCTCCTATTTTTCAATTTTTCAAGCAAAACCCTAATTTTATATTTTCTTTTCGAATGTCGCCTATGAATCAAAAACCTCACTACAACATTTTCTATTTTGTAATGTATCCTATTTTTAATCAAAGCACTAATCTTACGCTTTTCCCTTCAATGTCTCCTAAATTTCAAATTTGAATCTAAAATCTTATCAGATATTTTTCTTTTTCACAATATCTCATATTCTTCAATCAAACCTCTAATTATATGATTTTTGAATGTCTCAATCAACCAAAATACTAATCTTATGTTTTTATCCACTACTTTTTAATCAAACTTAATCCTATTTTTTTTCGTAATGTCTCTATCTTTCTAATCAAACCTGAAATTCTATGTTTTTCTTTTCTTCAATGTCTACTATTTTTGAATTAAAACCTAATAATATGTTTTGGGAATTTGTCGTATTAATCAAAATGATAATACAAATTTTTTTAATGCCTCCTATTTCTTTGAACTCAAAACTCGAATCGTGTGTTTTCTGCTCGAACGGGCTCATATTTTTAATGCAAAACCCCAATTCTCTATTTTCAAAACTTCTTATACGGTATTTTAATTCAAAACGATCCTATATTTTCTTCAAATATCTCATATTTTTCGTCATGAATACAAATCGCCATAAGTTTTTCCTTTCAAATGTTCAATACTTTCCTTTTGCCAACAAAACCCAAAATCTTATATTTTGCTCTTAATATCTCTTATTTGTATCTGATTCAAAACAATAATCATATGTTTTTCCTTTCGGGGAATGTCTACTATTTTAGAATCAAAACTGTGAATCCTATCTTTGATTTTTAATAATGTCTCAAGTATTTTTGCATCGAAAAATAATTGTATGTTTTTCTTTTTCATACTCGCTCTCATAATCAAAACTTTAATCCTAAGATTTTTGAATGACTACTAATCAAAACAATAATCATATGTCTTCTTTTCGAAATATCTCATATTTTTCAATCGAAACCTTATCTTGTGTTTGCTTTTTAGAATATCTACTATTTTTATCAAAAATCCTAATCCTATGATTTTTTATAGTAATGCCTCATATTTTTCATTCAAAACCCTAGTCCAAGGCTTCCTTATATTAATGTTTCCTATTTTTAAATTAAAACCCTAATCCTATGTTTTCTATTCGTAATGCCTCCTATTTTTGAATTAAAATTCTAAATCCAATGTTTTCTTTTTGGAATGCATCCTATTTTTGAATCAAATGGCAAATCTTAAGTTTTCTTCTGGGAATGTCTGTTATTTTTTAATGTCTACTATTTTTGAATGAAAATAATAATCATATGTTTTCTTTTTAGTTGCCTACTATAATCAAAACCATATTCCTATGTTTTCCTTTCGCGATGTCTCCCATCTTTCAATCGAAACCCTAATGTTATTTTTTTTTGTAATGCCTCTTCTTTTTAAATATAAATCCTAATCCTTATCCTATTGTTCCTTTTCATAATAACTCCTATTTTTTTCATAAAAACACTAATTCTCTATTTTCCTTTCAGACTGTGTCATATTAATCAGTTTTTAATCAAAACCCTAATTATTTGTTTTCTTATCAAAATGTCTCATTTGAAAATCAAAACACTAATCCAATCTTTTGTTTTGGGAATGTTTGCTAATTTTTAATCAAAATTATAATCCGATTTTTCCATTTCGGAATGTCTAACATTTTTCAATCGAAACAATAGTCATATGTTTTCTTCTAGGAAGGTCCACTATTTTTCAATCTAAACCCTAATCCTATGTTTTATTTTCGCAATGTATCCTATCTTTCAACCAAAAACCTAATCCTATTTTTTCTTTTCGGATATGTCATAGTTTTTAGTTTTGAATTTAAACCGTGATCATTTGTTTTTCTTTTCAGAATATATCCTATGTTTTATTTTTGACATGTCTCATTTTTTCAAACAAAAGCCTAATCCTAGTTTTCTTTCAGAATGTCTACTACTTTTGAATCAAAACCCTAATGTTATGTTTTCTTAAGTATTGTCTCCTATTTATCACTCAACACCTAATCCTATGTATTTTTATAGTAAGGTTAAGTATTTTTCAATCAAAATCCCAATCTTATGTTTTTTATTTTCGCAATGCTTACTATATTTGAATCAAAACCCTAATCCTATCTTTTCTTTCCGGAATGTCTTCTATCTTTGAATCAAAACCCTAATCTTTTGTTTCCTATCGGAATGCCTTGTATCTTTCAATGAAAATGTGAATCCTATGTTTTCTTTACTTAATGTCTCCTATTTATCAGTTATGAATCAAAACCCTAACATATGTGTTCTTTTTGTAATGTCTCCTATTTTTAAATCAAAACCCTAATCCTTTCTTTTCATTTCATAATGTCTACTATTTTGAATCAAAACCGTAATCCTATGTTTTCTTATCAAAATGTGTCCTATTTTTTCAATTTTGAATTAAAACCATAATCCTTTCTTTTTTTATCATATTTTCTCATTTTTTTCAAATCAAAACCCTAATCCTATGTTTTACTTTCATAAATATAAGATTAGGGTTTTGATTCACAACCCTATTTTTTATAGGAGACATAAGTATTAAAAAACATAGGATTAGGGTTTTGATTCACACCATTAATCCTATGTTTTCTTATTGCAATGTCTTCTATTTTTTAATCAAACATGGAATCCAATGTTTTCTTTTTGGAATGAATACTATATTTTATTCAAAACACAAATCCTATATTTTCTTATCGGAATGTCCCTATCTTTCAATGAAAACACTAATCTTATGTTTTCTTTTCGGAATGCCTAATATATTTGAATGAAAACCCTATTTTTCAATTTTAAATAAAAACCGTAATCCTATGTTTTCTTTTCTTAATGTCTTATATTTTTCAATCAAAATATTAATCCTATATTTTCTTATAGTAGTGTCTCAAATTTTTGAATCAAAACCAAAATTCTTTTTTTCTTTTCGGGATGTGTCCTATTTTTCAATTTTGAATCAAAACCCTTATCCTTTGTTTTTTTTGGAATGTCTACTATTTTTTAATAAAAATCTAATCATATGTTTTCTTCTCAGAATATCTTCTATTTTGCAAACAAAGTCCAAAACCCGAATCCTATGTTTTCCTTTCTTAATGCCTCCTATTTATCAGTTTGGAATTAAAACCATAACCTATGTTTTCTTTTCTAAATGTCTCTAATTTTTCAATCAAAAACCTAATCCTTTCTTTCCTTTTTGAAATATCTGCTATTTTTAATCAAAACCTTAATCATATGCTTTCTTTTAGTAACATGTGCTATTTTTTAGTTTTGAATCAAAATCCAAATCCTTTGTTTATTTTTCAGAATGTCTCATTTTTTTGAAAATCAAAACACGAATCCTATGTTTTCTCACATTAATGTCTCTTATTTTTTAATCAAAATCGTAATACTATGTTTTCTTTTCGAAATGCATCATATTTTTCAATCAAAACCCTAATCCTATATTTTCTTTTTGGGATGTCTACTATTTTTTAATCAAAACCCTAATCCTATTTTTGAATGAAAACCCTAATCCTTTGTTTTTTTTCGTTATGTCTCATTTTTTTGAATCAAAACAATAATATTATCTTTGAAAACCCTAATCCTTTGTTTTCTTTTCGTAATGTCTCCTATCTATCAATCAAAACCAAAATATTATGTTTTACTAAAAAAATAGGACACATTCTAAAAAGAAACCATAGGATTAGGGTTTTGTTTCAAAAATAGCATACATTCCGAAAAGAAAAAAAAGGAATAGGTTTTTCATTGAAAAATAATAGACATTCAGAAAAGGCAAAATTGATAAATGGGAGACGTTAAGAAAACATAGACATAGGATACTGGTTTTATTTGCAAAATAAGAGACATTCCAAAAATGAAAACATTGGATTAGGATTTTGATTCAAATATAGCAGGTATTCTAAAAAAAAAACATAGGATTATGGTTTTGATTAAGAAATAGTAGGCATTCCTAAAATAAAACATAGGATTAAGTTTTGGATTAAAAAATACAAGACATTACTATAAGAAAACATAGGATTAGGGTTTTGATTGAACAATAGGAGACATTCCAAAAATAAAACATATGATTATTTTTTTATTCAAAAATAGCGGACATTCCAAAAGAAAACAAAATATTAAAGTTTTGATTAAAAAATATGGCATTGCCAAAAGAAAAACCAACAATTAGAGTTTTAAGTGGAAAATAGTACACATTACTATAAAAAAACATTGGATCAGGGTTTTGATTAAAAAATAGTAGAAATTGCAAAAAGAAAACATAGTATTAGGTTTTTAATTGAAAAATAGGAGGCATTTAGAAATAAAAATATAGCAATTGTGTTTTGTTTGAAAAATATGAGATATTCTAAAAAAACATCAGATTATGGTTTTGATTAAAAATTAGTACAGATTTCCAAAACAAAACATAGGATTAGCATTTCGATTAAAAAAAATGAGACATTCCAAAAAGAAAACAAGGGATTAGGGTATTATGATGCACTCTCGGCAAGTGTAAGGGTCGCAAACAAGTAGTAAAGTGGTACCCTGTGAGGGGTAGGGTTGTTGAACCTTAGTGACTGTACTTAATGTACTAACTCTTCTTTCAATGTCTAGTTAAGCAAGAATTAAGTTGTTTTAAAAAATAGAAACAAGCAAACAAGGAAAGAACAGATGGAGATGTTGGGTGATTAGGATCTAGATTTTACCAACAAGAGAGGAATGCCCCGGGAAGATTCCTATGAGCTATAGCATACTGACTTACTCCTAAAGCCTACCAGGTACATTCTAAAGTTAAAGTGTGTGCTCAGAAGCAATGTTGCATATATGGTTCTCAAGTACCCCATGTTTTGCCAAGATAACTGTGCATTTAAAACACATCAAGTTTTGCAATCACACAAGCAATCATAACTATGGTAATCCATACATCAAGTTTTACAAAGGCAACTGTGTACAATATAACACATCAAGTTATGCAGCACAAGATTAAACACATGAATATAAAAGAACTCTGTAGACATTAGAAATAAGTAATCAAAGCATACAAAACATCATAGTCCATATCCCAGGGCATCGCGGATGGTTAGCCCTCATGGATGGGTACCACAAGGAAGATAAAGAGAAAGAACGAAAGATAGTAGACGTGATTCCCTTCATAACAAGATAATCTTACTACTCGAGCTCCGATATGCTAACCCCACTTCCCTTGTAACTCCAACACATCCTTGATCCAGTTAGGAGGTGTAGTAAAGCCTAATATTCACTCTCCTCTATGTCCTCCCACTGGAAAGAAGAATGCCCCAACAAAGAAGAGAGTGAAACCATAAAAGATGGAGTTAAAAAGGGTAATTTTGGGCTCAACATGGGCTAAACACGGTTGTGCTTAGACCGCATTTCCTCCGTAGGGCTTTTAAGTGAATTGGCTGAGCGCACGCCTGGATTTTCTAGTGAGAGGGAGCATGATCGTGCTTGGACCATGTTTCACTTGAGCGAGATTGTGCTAGGAGCGAGCAAAGCGTGCTTCTCAGGGTAGACAAAAAATGCCTCAAACCTTAAATATTCAGCTGGAGGAACACGCTCGTGCTCCGACCGTGTTCCATTTTAGAGCACCCACTTGCTTGAGTTTTCATTCAGACATCCTCCAGGACGAGATAATCAGTCGGACAGAGTACAATCATGCTCTGCCCATGTTTAGCTTGAGCACTTAGCAAATATCTTCATTCTATGCTTGTTTCATCTACTATTTTACTCCAAATTGCTTCGAACCCCAGCATCCTTCACATTTAAAAACTATATCTAGAGTAGCACTAAATATACACATAATTATGCTAAAGGATGAGAAAAATGATGAATTGAGGTTAAAAAATAAATGTGATATGAAATGCACTCATAAAATACCCCCAAAACTTGAATGTTTGCTTGTCCTCAAGCAATCTCACATCACTTATTAAAAGAAGAAAGTATGAGTGCAACACTTCTAATCTCAGAAGAATTGAAAATTCCCAAGTATAGGGGAAACTGCGAGACTTAGTTCAACAATAACGCACAATAAAAGGCTACACTTTTACTTTAAAGACGCCGTGCGTGTGTGAAAACCCTAAATTGATTGGCCCAAAGTCTCCAGGAATTGACCTACACTATTTGACCATCATTCACACTAGACATAGTGGGTAGTAGCTTCATACACCCTAAATGTAGCCTTTTCCCCCGGTAGCTCATCAAATGTACACTTGTATGCTTAAAATCTGACTACTCAAGAATGGCTTTCACACATCCAAGGCGATAGCTCTTTCAACCATCTTTTGAACACAAAATTATACAATTCACCGGTCGGGCATTGAAAAGATTCTGACTTTCTGGGATTCTTTTGTTGTAAATCAAAAGACTTACAAAACTAAACTTGGTCCTACGCGAAAGGCAATTATCATAGAATAGGTAGCACCATAATCCGGGCAAAGTGACGACATTTTAGGTCTTCAGACTAAAAGAGAGCCTACATTTTGGCTCCAATTAAGGCACTAACACACACGTGTTCCACTGGGTTTAAGAATATCCAACATTGCAATCATTGATCATCATTAGCAAAACACTCATCCATAAGGCAAGCATGTAACCCTTGCCCACACTAGAACGCTACATTGTCCTCAATGTAGAAATGTATGTCATGTACAAAATTGAGAACAACATTTAAAAAAGAAAGGAGGATTGAAGTGACTTTCCTAAACACGAAGAGTGATGGTGCCATTCTCAACATGTATGCTATCCAACTCCAAGCAATAACACAATTTCTGAGATAAGTGGAGGACATAGGTGAAACTAGGGAAATCAAATAATCATATAATAAACTAAAGATAACAGAACATCATAACATAAAAGCAAAGAACAAGTAAGAAAAACAAAAAAATGTAGCAGGGGGACTCCTCTAGCTAACCGATTACAAAAAGATAGAAATAAGAACACAAAAACTAAAAAGCAAGAGAAAGATTGATGTTGTGGGTACATCGGGAAGGGGTGTACTCTTGAGATGAGAATCCTCGCCCGAGAGGAAGAAGAAGAGGCGGCACGAGAACCAAAAATCGGATGTATCAACTCCAATATGACATGTGGGTCACACAGGAGAAACTTGCTCATGAGATAGCCACACACCCAAATGCTCAGCAATACAGGCCACACTCCTCCTGCACCCACTGAATCTTTGTGAATAAATAGGTAACTTGGTCTAGCCGACTAGAGGGGTCAACAAGGTGGCCAACGTGACCTCATTGTGAAGTTGTAGCGACGGTGGGGAGGAGGGAGAAGCAATAACAGGGGCAGCAGTAGGGAGAGTATCGGAGTATTATTAGATGAGGTACTTGACCCCTTGGCAATCTGGACACGTTGCAACATCCCCATCGACCTCAGTGTCTTAAGGGTCATAGATGCAATACCAGCAACTACCCTTATCATATCTGTCCCTTCTAAAAAGCCCATGCGTCTGAGCAAACGTGTGATGTAAGGGTCAATGAAGAGGGTGCCAATGCGAGGATAAGTCCCCTAATGGGAGATGGAGACAGAGACCTCATAACCCAAATGCAGATAGAATCCATCCATCATGCTCTGTAGAAGGTCGAAGTCATAGTGACTGACGACCATAGTACTGTCGGCATGCCCTGTTAAAGTATGTCTAAGGACAAAATGGATATATTGGAGTGTCATAGTGTGGAGGGTGGTGGCCTTGGTCCGGGTGAGGATCATAAGTAGGGAGAAGTGCTTAGCAGGGCTCAAAGCATCCTCCAGGTGACCCTCCAGCTAGCAAAGAGATCAACGATAGAATTGTATTCAAGAGTCCGAGTAAACTCTGCGTCATAAAGCCCCAGATGAATGGATAAGTCAATGAGACTCATCCGTTTCATTGTGCTGAATGCCTGAAATTATTTTCATTTAAAACCAAAAAATGTGGTACATTTCAAAAGAAAGCATAGGATTTGAGATTTGACTCAAAAATAGTAGACATTGACAAGCCTCTTGGCGTATGTTCCGCAGAGTGCACGGATTTGTCGAGTAATAAATCCCGGATGAGTGGGTATCATATCCACGAGGGAATAGTGAATAGAAACACAATGATTGCTATCTAACTATGATGAGAAGAAAATGATGTTATAATGAATGAGATTTATATAAAAAAAGAGAAAAAAAGAAATAACAACAAGAGGCACAATAAAATTGAGAGATAAGGCAATCGATATAAATGGGGTACCCAGATATTGTTTCGCCTAGGACAATCATTTCACGTTAAAATCCCTCTATTATTCTTTCTAACTAATGCATTAATGAGTCGTGGAGATCCTTCAATACATGATTCCAAATCTAAGGTCAACCCTGGCTAACATTATACATGTCCCAGAGAAGAAATTGAACAATATCTCAAACCTCACACTCGTATAGAATCGCAATGAGTTCTAGGGATTGTAATTGATAAATCCTATTCCTAGATGTAGACCTAACCTTTTGTCCAGGTGGAAGGTCCTTAGTTATAATTAAGCCCTAGGTGCTGAAATCAGTTCAACACTTCACTCCGTTGGCTCTGCAACTAAGCACCAGTGAAAGGTCATCCCTTAGCCCATTCACTCTACTATGACCGCAAAAAACATGAGAGAATGGAGGTAGGATAAGTCACAACGGATCGGAAAGGAGACGCTCCACTACCTCTCGCTCACTCACAAGGATTACCCAGGTGAACTCTCAACCCTAGTGTCACTCTAATGGAGCATTCAATCAATCAAGCATTCAAGATTGGAACTCAAATAAAACATCAATTAATGAAAGCATAATAACAAGGTTTAATGAAACAAATACATCCTAGGGTTCACAAATCCAAGTACCCACTAGGGGGCTTAGCTCTCAATGGAACTAGTTACAATCAATGAAATTGAATGTAAAAACAAGTAATCCATAGAAAACCCCCATGGTAGTCATGTCGATGGTCTTGTAGAGTGGCCTCATCCTCTTCAAAGGTCCCATTGTCAAGCCTAGGGCACACCTCACGGAATCGGTGCCGATAAAAGCTCCCCTAATAACCTTCTTCCAAGTGGAGCGCGGTGTTGAAGCCAGAGAACCACTCCAAAAGCCTTGCCAAAACCCCTCTAAACCCTAGCCACAGGCCTCTCTCAAGTTGGAGAAAGAATGGAGAAAAGAATGCTGAAATCATGGCTGAAATCGGCCTGGATTACAATGCACCTCCTCGTATTCGAGTTTGGCACATCCATTTGGAGGGGCACAAAGGCAGTCACACTCGAGCATTCCGACTTATGTACATAGAACAAGAGCTCCACCAACTTTCCTATCATTGAAGAAGCAAGTGATCCACAACGTGAACGTGTGCCCGTTTGCGTTACTCCGATGAAAGTATGGATTCGGGAAGCTATTCAGGTCGGATACTGTAGCAACACGGCAGCAAGTACTGTAGCAGCACTGTTCACAGACATCCGAGAAAACAGGAGTTTAGAGGATCCACACGGGCGTGCAGAAATTATCCACGCCTGTGTGGAAATTCCGCACGGGCGCATGAAACATCCACGCCCGTGTAGTCTCCCGATTCCAACCCTATTTAAAGCCGAATCAGCCCTGATTTTAGTATTTTTTTTCTCCATCTTTTCCCCAACTTGAGAGAGGGCTTCGGCTAGGGTTTTGAGGGGTATTGGCTAGGGTTTTGAGGGGTATTGAGCCGTATCCTATACCGGACGAGGGAATCCTTGGACGATGAGTAGAGGACTCTCCACAAGATCATCGACATGACCATCGAAGGGTTTTCTATGGATTCATTGCTTTTACATTGTATTTTTTTTATTGTACTTAGCTCCATGGAGAGCTAAACCCCTAGTGAGTACTTGGGTATTTGTGAACCCTAGGATGTATTTGTTTCTTTGAATCTCTTTATTATGCTTTCAATAAATTGATATTTATTGTGAGTTCCAACCTTGAATGCTTGATTGTATGAACATTTCCCCTAGAGTGACACTAGGGTTGAGAGTTCTTGTTAGTAACCTTGTGAGTGAGTGACACACCACGAGCGTTAGACAAACCTAGGGTGGAGAGGGTTGAGAGGGTGAGTCAAGAAGTACAGCTGCGTCCCCTTTCCCCTCCAACGTGATAGATTCTACCTCCGTTCCTCGAGTTCTTTGCGGTCATAATAGAGTGAATGGTCTAAGGGATAAACTTCCGCTTGGGCTTAGTTGCACGTGCAACAGAGTGAAGTGTTGAGGTGATCTTAGTATCTAGGGCTCAATTGTGGTTAGGGACCTTCCACCTGGACCAAAGGGTTAGGTCTATAATTAGGAAGAGATTTATTACTTGGAATCCCTAGAGCTCATTGCAACTATATACGAGTGCGAGGTGTTGAGATTGTTGGATTTCTCTTCCGGGGCATGTATAGAGTTAGGCATAGTTGACCTTAGATTTGGGACTATGTAATTAAGGATTTCCACGACTCACCATTGCATTGATTATGAAGCATAATAGAGGGTTCTTGCACTTGAAACAATTATCCTAGGCGGAGCATTATCCGGGTACCCCATCTTTATCGATTGCCTTATCCCCTTCTTTACTTTTGCTCTCTTACTTGTTGCTTTTCTCGGATATTATCGCTCATATATGTGTATTTGTGCACTTTTGTGCATATACGGTAGTGTAGACAATAGTGCATGAAAGGAGCCAAAAGTAGACCGTGGATGCACCTTGTCGATGAAATCTTGGAGTGAACAAATGCGACGACACAAGTTGTGCTAAAAAACATGTGAATGTGTGCCAACCTCCATTGTGCTCAAGCAAATACATGGTTTGGAGGGGCACAAAGACTGTCACATTCGCGTGTTCTGACTTGTGCAAAGCTAGCGAGATTTTCGTCAATATGATTGTTATTGAAGATGCAACATGATCTACTGCATGGATGTACTGTAGAAAATCACTGTAGTAAATCCTTGTAGCAGTTATTGTTCATAGATCACAGAAAACACATTTCCTAGAGATTCACATGGGCATGTGGAAATTCCACACGCCCATATGGATGCCCGATTCCAACCCTATTTAAGTCACGATTTCAGCCGTTTGAGGGATCATTTGCCCATCTTTATCTCATCTTTGGAGGCGCTCGCAGCTAGGGTTCAGAGAGGCTTTGGCAAGTCTTTTGGAGTGGTTCTATAGCCTTCAACACTGTATTCCTTCGGAAGATAGTTATTGGGGAAGCTTTCGCCTGCATCGATACAGCGAGGTGTGCCCTAGGCTTGACGAGGGAACCTTTGGAGAAGACGAGGCTACTCCATAAGACCAGCGATACGGACTACAATGGGGTTTTACTTATGGATTGCATGTTTTTACTTTCGATTTCATTATTGATTGTATCTTGCTCCATGGAGAGCTAAACCGCTAGTGGGTGCTGGGACATGTAAACCCAAGGATGATTTTGTTTCATTGACCTTTTATTATATTTTTTTAATTGATGTTCTAATTGAGTTCCAATCTTGAATGATTCTTGAAGTGATTTTCCATTAGAGTGACACTACGGTTGAGAATCCATCTTGGTAATCCTTGTGGATGAGTGACACAACATGAAGGCTAGATAAAGGTAGATTGGAGAGGGTTGAGAGGTTGAGTCGAGAGGTAGTGGAACATCCCCTTTCCCTTCCGGTGTGATTTATCCTACCTTCATGTTCCAAGAGTTCTTTGCGGTCATAATAGAGTGAAGTGCTAAGAGAGGAACTCCGCTAAGGCTTAGTTGGGCAAGCGACGGATAGAAGCGTTGCAGTAATTCTTAGTGCTATGGCTTAATTGAGACTAGGGGTCTTTCGCCTGGACCAAAGGGTTAGATCTAGAGTAGTGAATAGGGCTTATCACATGGAGTCCCTAGAGCTTTAAGCAGCCTTGCACAGTGTGAGGTGCTAAGATTGAATTATTTCTCCGCCGGGGCATAGTGTAGGATTAGTCAAGGTTCACATTAGGTTTAGGACTATGTGTTTAGGGATTTCCACAACTCATTAGACATTAGTTGGGAGACATATTAATTGGTCTTACACTTGAAGCAATATTCCTAGGGCGAGTAATGTTCGGGTGCCCCACTTTCTATTGATTGCCTTTCTTCTCATTTTATTGCATCTCTCTTTCTTGTTTTCTTTATTTTTTTTTCACATTGATATTGTTCACACCACCTTCGAATCATCGTCATTCTAATTATATAACAATTATAGTGTTTCTGATCACTATTCCCTGTGGATATGACTACCCACTCACTAGTGTAATTATTACTTCGACAACCCGTGCACTTGCAGTACACACGCAAGGGATGTGTCAAGTTTTTGGTATCGTTATCAGGGAATATACGTTTTGGAAACACTTTGCACTTAGCTATTTTAGCTATTCATCACTTGTTCTATTTCACAATTTCTTATTCTTCCATCGTTCTGATTTGTCTTTACTTCTTTGGTTGCAGCTCCAGGTTATGATTTGAGGAAACCCTTCGACATTTGTTGAAGGTGATCCTGAACTTGAACGAAGACTTTGTAGAAGGGGAAAAGAACCTGTACAAGAACAGTTGAATCAAGTTGAGATAGAAGATGAAGGGTCATATAATACGGCAGGACAGAATGAGTAGCAAAGGACACTGTCAGATTATGCTAGACCCAAAGTTCTTAGCATACAATCTAGTATTATGCAGCCACTGATAATGGCTCCAAATTTTGAGCTCAAGTGAGGCTTCATCCAAATTTTACAACAGTCCGCATAGTTTTATGGTTTGGCCGATGAGGATCCAAACAATCATATTGAGAAATTCTTGAAAGAGTATGACATGCTTAAGATTAATGGTGTCACGAATGATGCCATCAAGTTGAGGCCCTTCCAATTTTCCTTTAAAGGTAGAGCGAAGC
Source organism: Dioscorea cayenensis subsp. rotundata (assembly GCF_009730915.1). Classification (NCBI taxonomy): domain Eukaryota; kingdom Viridiplantae; phylum Streptophyta; class Magnoliopsida; order Dioscoreales; family Dioscoreaceae; genus Dioscorea; species Dioscorea cayenensis. Next base: position 18,148,819 of record NC_052490.1, read on the forward strand.
AATGGCTACATTCATTACCTAGAGCATCAATCACTACATGGGTGGAGATGGTAGAAGATTTTCTTGACCGATATTTCCCTCCAAGAAAATCTGTTAAGCTTAGGAATGAAATATCCTCTTTTATGTAAATGGTATTGGAGTCTCTATTTGAGACATAGGATAGGTTCAACGAGCTCCCGTGGAAATGTCCTCAACATGGATTCCCTAAGTGGAAGATCATTCAGACTTTCCATAATGGTTTGAACACAAGCACAAAACAGTTACTTGATGCTGCAGCAGAAAGTACCTTTGGGAGCAAGACCCCTGAAGAAGCTGACATCTCATTGAAGGAATAGCTATGAACAGTTATCAGTGGAATGGAAGGGACAGAAAGAAGGTAGCCAGACTTCATGAGATTGATACATTTACTTTATTAGAGGCCCAGGTTGAGTCATTGAGCAAGAAGGTAGACACTCTAACTTCTCCTAGAGTGGCAACTATGAATAGTTTCACTGGTGTGGGGGAGGACATGCTCCATCTGATTGCCTGATTTCTATTGGTGATACATACTTGATGGAACAAGTGGATTTTGTGGGTAACGCAATGAGAGGCCAATGGAATCCATGTAGCAACACCTACAATCCGGGGTGGAGGAGCACCTGAAAATTTCATGAAGTAGTCAAGGGCAACAGAAGAATATGGCACCATCAGGTTAGCAACAACAACAAGCCCAAAACATGAAGAATCGAGTTTCAGGGTTGGAAAACCAGATGACTAACCTAGAAAAGGCCTTGAACAAGTTCATTCGATCATCGGATATAAGATTTCAATCGGTTGAGGCCACACTTAGCAATCACACCGCATCATTGCACAACTTGGAGAACCAAGTGGGCCAAATTGCGAAGTTACTCTCAGAAAGGCCTTAAGGGAATTTGCCTAGCAACACAGAAACCAACCCAACAGAACATGTGAAGGAGATCACTTTGAGAAGTGGTCATGAAGTTAAGTGTAGGCTCCAGAATGAGTAGACCAATGTCGAAGCACTCGAGGTCATGGATGTTAAGGAAATAGCAAAATAAAAGGGGGTGACACCCCCAAACTACAAGCCAAGAATCACTTATCCTTCAAGATTGAAGAATGACCAAAATCAATATCCCATTTGTGGAGGCATTATCTCAAATGCCTCACTATGCAAAATTTCTCAAGGACCTCTTGACCAACAAGAGAAAGTTGGAGGAGAGTGTATCTGTGATCTTAGATGCTTCATGTTCGGTGGTGTTGCAAAAGAATATGCTAAACAAGAAGAAGTACCCTGGAAGCTTTATCGTCCCATGCAACATTGCCAATTTGGGTGAAGAAAAGACATTGGCAGATTCAGAAGCTAGCATCAACGTCATGCCTTAGACATTCTTCTAGTCTCTAGGCTTTGGAGAGCCTAGGCCCACTCGAATGACACTTCAATTGGCAAACCAAACGGTTAGAAATCCAAGGGTCATCATTGAAGATGTACTTGTGAAAGTTGATAAGTACATATTTCCTGATGACTTTGTAGTGTTAGATGTTAATGAGGATGTTGATATTCCGTTGATACTTAGGAGGCCGTTCTTGCACACTTCCAAGGCTCTTAGTGACATGGATGGCTGGGAGTTAACTTAATGAGTTGGTGATGACAAGTTAACATACCGCCTCACTGAAGCCATGAGACATTCTCTTGATTTTGATGATACTCTTTATTTTCTTGACACTACCGATGAGTTAATTGATTAACACATGCAGAAAATGATGTGTCTGGACCCATATGAAGGGGTGCTAGATCAAAAAGTGGAGAACAAAGAAGTCTTATCACTTGGTCTAGAGGATAAGATGCAACCTACCCCGGAGATCATGAAGAGGATTATCCAAAAGTTGAAGCGAGCAAGGAGATGCCACAAGAAGCGCCCCTAGGCTAATGGGGATGTGCAAGCTTGAAGTAAAAATGACAAACCCTTGTGTGGTAACAAGCTCGATAACTCTCCCACTACCTTTAAAAGATTATGTTCATCATGCTTTTAAGTTGTCGGTAAGAGGGAAACCTGTATTTATGAGCCCCCGTAAGGTAAGAAGAGGTACGTCAAGCTTAGTGACGTATAACAAGCGCTTCTTTGTAGGCAACCCAAGTCTTTAATGTTTTTAGGTTTTAGTTTAGTGTTTGCATGAATAAGAGCTTTACTGTTGGTGTCTTGATTTTAAATGCTATTGCTGTGTTTTTCTCATGGATCATTAGTGTTTTCGTTGGCTTAATTGTTATTAGTGAAGTTTATTAGTCGTTTGAGCGTGTTTTCCATGATTGTTTGGTCAGTTGTTCATAGTATAAGTAGGCTCTATATGTGTATAAGTGTGCAAAAATTTTCTGCAGAGTCTGTGATATTTTTGAAGTCATCCAGAGAAGACACATGCCCGTGTGGAATTTCCACGCCAGCGTGTGTTTTCGTTCAGAGCTCATTCCGAGAGGACACAAGGGTGTGTTTCTACACCTGCGAATGACCTTGTGACGGTCACACGCCCATGGGTAATTTCCACATGGGCGTGTGACTCTCTAGAGAGTCTCAGAATCCATCCCGAGAAGACACAGGGGCATGCGAGTGCCCCTGTCAGTACCCTTGTGAAGATCCACACCGGTGTGGAATTTCCACAAGGGCGTGTGAAACACTTAAAAGAAATTCTCAGGTAGACAGAGAAGCCACAGGGGCATATGGGTGCCCCTGTGGATCGGCACAAGAGCATGGGGAATTTCCACATGGTTGTGTGGATGTGTTCAGAGGCCATCCTGAGAGCACACAGGGGTGTGTGTTTACCCCTGTGAGCGTTTCTGCGGGAGTCACATGGACGTGTGAAATTTCTACACGCCCGTGTGGATATATAAAACTTCAAAGGCTGCGATTTCTCTTTATAACCCTCTCCTCGTTTCCCCAACCCCCTCACCGTCTATTTATAAAGTCCTAGAGTTTTTTTCCGGCCGCATTCAAAGCTTTTCATCTCTATTTTGTCGGTAAGCCCTCGTTCTTTTTTTCTTCTGCCAATCTTGATTTAATTTGGTTAAACTAGTGAATGTTGTTTCATTTCCATGTGTAAATGGTTGGTGCATGCATTAGAGTTGTTCTTATAGTGATATTCTCATGTATTTTTGTGATTTTGGCATAGTGGTCATGTGGCTTTTACGCCCCGTGGATCCATATGGGTGTGTGGAATTTTCACACGGATGTGTGGATTTCTGTAGTATTGTTCTGTTAGTGTCTTTTATCAATTTTCTTTTCAATTCTTACAGACATAGCCCCCAGGACAAAGAAACAAACCGGCAAGAATCCCAGAGAGCATTCCCTCGAGCCGGATCATATGAAGTTCATTATTCGCGAGCACCAGGCTCGGTTTGAGTTACTTTTGAAGTGAAAGTTCGGCCAGACACAATTCCCGGACTTGAGTGCGCTCGGGGAGGTTCAGTTAGCTGATGATATGGCAGATGAGGTTGAGGAGCTCCTTACCGTAAGCAGTTGGCATAGATTGTTGTCTGTTTGTGATCATGCAATTCGTATGCTAACATTGAAGGTGTTAGCATCTTTCGAATTTGACCGCTCGTACTCCAACTTTGATAGCATTAACGCCATCCAATTCAGTGCCTTCGGACAGTATCATAGTATGAGTATCACTCAGTTTTCAGTCCATTTGGGTTAATATGATGAGGCTTTCGTCACTATAGAGGAGTATAAGCAGTTACTGACTGATTACCCAGGCAGTCTGACACCGTAGCATGCTTACAAGGCGTTTTGTGGCCAGGGTCAGTATGAGATAGGGGTATCGAAAGTGATGTGTCTCTCCTGGCTGAGCTACAAATATATTTACGCCATTCTAAGTAGTATAGTGAATAGTCATGGTGACTACACAGGTGTACTCAGCCGATAGGAGCTGTTATATTTATATTCTATGGTATAGAGCACATCGATCAACATTAAACACATCCTAGCAGAGAACTTACGCCATCAGGGATAGTATGCCAGGATCGGCGTCCTCTTCTCGGGTCCCTACATCATTAAACTCATCATTGGGATGGGTTTGATAGACGTGATCAGGGGGACCGAGAAGATGATCGTACGTGTTCCTATGGGCATAGAGACGATGAGATTGATGAGGATGGAGCGCAGCTATTGGCTTGGAATGTATGTACCTATTACACTCGCTCCAGAGATAGCTGTGGGAGGAAGTGACACTGCCGAGGGTCTCAGCCTATTCTAGAGCCACAAGAGGAGTAGATACACGCTGAGGCACCACCGAAGCACAGGAGCCACCACTAGCCCTGATTTTCTGTCTGACTCGAGCCCATGATCGTTTTAAGAGGCTCGAGAGTGCTGTGGGGGTGCTAGAGGTAGGCTTGGCTGAGGTTCGTGCGATACAGTCCGCAAACCACACGGAGTTTATGGCGCGTCTCGATGTTCTACATCAGCTACTAGAGCGAGACGTGACTTCTCCATTCGTGTTGAGACCCCATAACCCTCAGGTATCACCAGCACCACCATCACTAGTTCCAACAGCACTAACTGATCCACCAGCATCAGTATCTCCTCCAGCAGCAGCAGCAGAGCAGACAACAGATGACACCGACACTTGAGGTGTCTCTTCTTTAGTGTTTTCATTTGTTTTTGTATTTTTATTTCTACATTTATGTTGGACTTGTATCACTCAGAAAAGATTCTCCTTCTGAGTTTATCTTTTGTTTTCGTTGTCTCGAGTGTATTTCATTTTCATATCTTTATAGACTCGAGTTTTATTTTATTTTGTTTTTGTTGAGCTTTATTATACCCCCTTGTGTATACGTTCAGATGGTCTTGTGAGTATGGAAATTGAGGAATAGTCATAGACACGGTCATTGTGATTTTTGCACAGCCGTCGTGTGTACTCCACAACCCATTGGAACTCAACTCTCAAGGAATATAGCTCTATCAAACATACCATTAGGAGATCAGTGGAGTATTGTTTCAATTGCCCACCTCTACATATGTTTTTGATTGCTTTATATTTTATTTTGCTTGCATGCGTACATCGAGGACAATGTACATCTTAAGTGTGGAGGAGAGTTCACATTACACATGTTCTCTACTTATACGTTGATTGTGCATGCTCATGTAGCCAATGGCAGTGCACCTTAGTTGCAATGGTTGTATTCTTAAGTTTAGGAGAATTTTCAACATTGAATGTTCTCATGCTCTAGTTTCTACATGAATTTTTAGGAATTTTTGCCCGATTGACACTTATTGCACTACTCACTCATTAAACCTTGTGAAAACTTAAGTTCAATGTTTAAGGGACTAGTTTAGCCATTTCTTGTTTTAGTTTCTTTGAAAAAAAAGAAAGAAAAATAGTTGAATGAAAAGAAAAAAAATTAAGTTTGTTTTGTTTGTGTAGTGGGGGTGGAAAGAGCTACCACCTATGAAGTATGAATCTAATCTCTTAAGTCGGATACTAGTTATGCCCTAATGAGAGAAAGAGCTATTTCATGGAATGAGTGAATGCTTCTACCCCGGTAGAAAGAGCTACCACCTTAAAAGTGTGAAAGCCACCTTAGCGGCGGTTCGGAAAGGGCTACTTTAGAGGATGTGTGAAGCTACTACCATCTCTTTTCTTTTTTTTCCGTATATAAATAAGTCCTTTGTACTTAGAGCTTTGAGGAGTATACATTGGGTTGACTTGAGTGAGTCTACACACACTTACACGATAACAGGTTTGTTGTCCTTTTTTATTCAAGTTTTAAGCTAGAGCATTGATTTTTCTTATTCGTTGTTAAAATTTTTCCTTACTTGTGGAATACTTCCTTTGCATGCTTGTGGTGAACCTAAGGCCAATAACTTTCAATTTTCCTTCTTATGTACTTTAATGTTTTATTTTGCTTGAGGACAAGCAAAAGCTTAAGTGTGAGGGAGTTTGATAAGTACTTGTGTACTAATAATATGACAAGGTCCCCTTGCTTATATCCCGCAAGTGCACGGGCTTGTCGAAGTAATAATCCCGGGTGAGCGGGGTCGAATTCACAGGGAGTAGGGAGTGAAAATACTTAATTTGATACTTAGCTATGTGGAATATCAATAGTGATAAGTGTGAAATTGATTCAATTCTCAACAATTAAAAGCAGCAAGTAAGAGAGCAAAAGTAAGGAGGAGGTAAGGCAATCGATAAAGATGGGGTACTCGGATGATGCTTCACCTAGGATAATCACTTCAAGTGCAAGAACTCTCTATTATGCTTCCTAATCAATGCAATGGTGAGTCGTGGAAATCCTTACATACATAGTCCCAAATCTAAGGTCAACTATGCCTAACTCTATACATGTCCCGGAGGAGAAATCAAACAATCTCAACACCTCGCACTCGCATAGAGTTGCAATGAACTCTAGGGATTCCAAGTGATAAATCTCTTCCTAAATATAGATCTAACCCTTTGGTCCAGGTGGAAGGTCCCTAGCCACAATTAAGCCCTAGATACTAAGATTCTCTCAATGCTTAACTCCATTGCACGCGCAACTAGGCCCCAGCGGAGGTTCATCCCTCAGACCACTCACTCTATTATGGCCGCAAAGAACTCAAGGAACGGAGGTAGAATCTATCACGCCCGGAGGAAAGGGGACGCTCGCTGCCTCTCGACTCACCCTCTCAACCCTCTCCAACCTAGCTTTTGTCTAGCAGCTCGTGGTGTGTCACTCACTCACAAGGTTACCAACAAGAACTCTCAACCATAGTGTCACTCTAGGGGAAATGATCTTACAATCAACCATTCAAGGTTGGAACTCACAATAAACATCAATTTATTGAAAGCATAATAAAGAAGTTCAATGAAACGAATACATCCTAGGGGTTCACAATCATCCAAGTACCCACTAGGGGTTTAGCTCTCCATGGAGCTTAATACAATCAAAAGAAATCGAATGTAAAAAGCAATGAATCCATAAAAGAAACCCCCTCGATGGTCGTAGTCGATGGTCTTGTGGAGAGTCCTCTACTCGTCGTCCAAAGATTCCTTCGTTCGATATAGGATACGCCTCGATCGAAGCTCCCCTATCAACCTTCTTCCTAATGGAATCACGATGTCGGAGCCATAGAACTTCTCCAAAACCTTGGCCAATACCCCTCGAAACTCTAGCCGAAGTCCTCTCACAAGTTGGGGAAAAGATGGAGAAAAGAATACCAAAATCGGGGCTGAATCGACTTTAAATAGGGCTGGAATCGGGCAACTCCACGGGCGTGGACGATACACGCGCCCGTGCGGAATTTCCACACGGGCATGGATAATTTTCACAAGCCCGTGTGGATTCTCTGTTTCTCTGATTTCTCGGCCGGCTGTGAACAATGTTGCTACAGTAATGCTATAGTGATGCTACAGTCTTCGACCTGATTAACTTCCAAATTCCATACTTTCATCGGGGTAACGCAAACGGGCACACGTTCACGTCGTGAATCACTTGCTTCTTCAATGATGTACATGTTGGCGGGGCTCTTGTTCTTATATGCATAAGTTAGAATGATCGAGCGTGACTGCCTTTGTGCCCCTCCAAATAGATGTGCTCACTCGAATGCGAGGAGGTTGGCACACACTCTAGCATCTCACACCTGACCTATGTCTTCGCGTTTGAACCTTAGCAAGATTTTGTCTAAAATCGGTGTATTGTGATCCACATTAGCTTCTTTCCTTCATAATTGGTTTCACAACCCTACATGCACGAAAGTAACATAAAAATACACATATTAGTGTAAAAACCCAAGGAAAGTAATGCTCAACATAAGGAAATAATGCTTCGCATTCATATCGCACAAGCACTTATCATAATACGAAGTATTCTTTTTTTACACTGAGGATTACTTTTCTTAGATTTTATTGCTCATATATGTGTATTTGTGTTCTTTTGTGCATATAGTATGCGGAGACAATAGTGGAAGAATGGAGCCAAAAGTAGATCGTGGATGCACCTTTTTGATGATATCTTGGAGTGAACAAACACGAAGACACAAGTTGTGCTCAAAGACACATGAATGTGTGCCAACCTCCATTGTACTCAAGCAAATGCATTGTTTGGATTGGCACAAAGGCAATCACATTCGTGTGTTCTAACTTCTGCAAGGCTAGCACGATTTTCGTCAATGTGATTGTTATTGAAGACGTAACGCAATCTACCGCATGGATGTGTGCCATTCATGAGGCCTCGATGAAAAGTGGTGACTCGCAAGCATTTTGGTGAAGTATTGTAGCAATTTATTGTAGCCAATCACTGTAGTAGTTATAATTCACATATCACAAAAAACGCATTTCCTGGAGATTCACACAGGCGTGTTAATGTCCGATTCCAGCCCTATTTAAATCACAATTCAATCTGTTTTGAGGGATCTTTTGCCCATCTTATTGTCATCTTTGGAGACAATCGCGGCTAGGGTTCAGAGAGGCTTTTGCAAGGCTTTTGGAGTGATTCTATAGCCTTCAACACCGCAATCTTTCGGAAGATAGTTATTGGGGGAGCTTTCATCGGCATCGATTCAGTGAGGTGTGCCCTAGGCTTGACGAGGGAATCTTTGGAGAAGATGAGGCTACTCCATAAGACCATCGATATGGACTTCAAGGGTGTTTTACTTATGGATTGCATGTTTTTATTTTCAATTTCATTATTGATTGTATCTTGCTCCATGGAGAGCTAAACCCCTAGTGGGTCCTTGGACTTGTTAACCTTAGCATGATTTTGTTTCATTGACCTTTTATTATGTTTTCTTTAATTGAAGTTCTAATTGATTTCCAATCTTGAATGCTTGTTAAAGTTATTTTCCTTTAGATTGACACTAGGGTTGAGAATCCATCTTGGTAATTCTTGTAGATGAGTGACGCACCATGAGGGTTAGATAAAGCTAGATTGGAGAGGGTTGAGAGGGTGAGTCGAGAGGTAGCGGAATGCTCACTTTTCCTTCTGGTGTGATTTATCTTACCTCCGTGTTCCAAGAGTTCTTTGCGGTCACAATAGAGTGAAGCGCTAAGAGAAGAACTCCGCTGGGGCTTAGTTGCACAAGCGATAGAGTGAAGCATTGCATTATTCCTAAGTGCTGGGGCTGAACGGAGACTAGGGGTCTTTCACCTTGACCAAAGAGTGAGATCTAGATTAGGGAATAATGTTTATCACTTGGAGTCCCTAGAGCTTTATGCAGCCTTGCATAATGTGAGGTATTGAGATTGAGAGATTTCTCCACCAGGGCATAATGTAGGGTTAGTCATGGTTGACCTTAGGTTTGGGACCATGTGTTAAAGGATTTCAACGACTCATTAGACATTAGTTGGAAGACATAATGATTGGTCTTACACTAAAAGCAATAGTCCTAGGGTGAGCAATGTACGGGTACCCCACTTTCTATTAATTGCCTTTCCTCTCATTTTATTGCATCTCTCTTTCTTGTTTTCTTTATTTCTTATTCACATTGATATTGTTCACACCATCTTGGAATCATCATCATTCCAGTTAAATAACAATTCTAGTGTTTCTAATCACTATTCCTTGTGCATACAACTACCAACTCACCATTGTAATTATTACTTCGATAACCAGTACACTTGCGGTACACACACAAGGGGTGTGTCAATTAGGGTTTTGAAAGATAGGATTAGTGTTTTAATAAAACAAAATGAGACATTTCGAAAAGAAAACATAGGATTCAAGTTTTGATAGAAAGATTGGATTAATAATGTTATCTTTTAGAAATATCTCCTTTTTTTCAAAAATATGAGACATTTTGAAGCCTTTCATAATGTCTCATATTTTTTTTATAACTTTTCAAAAAAACAAAACATAGGATTATGGTTTTGATTGAATAATAGAAGATATTCAGAAAGGAAAACATAGGTTAGGGTTTTGATTTTAAAATAGGAGACATTCCGAAAATTAAACACATGATTACTGGTTTCAATAAAAAAATAAGACACATTTCGATTAGTGTTTTGATTAAAAAATGTTAGACATTTCAAAACAAAAGTTAGGAGACATAGGAAAAGAGAAGAAAACATAGAATTAGGGACTTGATATAAAAGATAGGATTAGAAAAAGAAAACATAGGATTTGGACCTCAATTCAAGATTGAGAACATATGACTAGGTTATGACTGAAAAATATGAGACATTATGAAAATAAAACATAGGATTATTGTTTTGATTCAAAAATGAAAGACATTCGTAAAAGAAAACATTAGATTAGGGTATTGATTAAAAAATAGGAGCCATTATAAAAAAAAAAACATACGATAAGGCCTTTCATTAAAAAAATATGGGACATTCCAAAAAAACATAGGATTAGTGTTTTGATTCAAAAATAGTAAATATTCCCAAAAGAAAACATAAGATTGGAGTTTTGATTCAAAAATAGGAGGTGTTCTAAAAAGAAAACGAAGAATTAGGGTTTTGATTGAAAAATAATAAACATTAATATAAGAAAACATACTATTATGGTTTTTATTAAAAACCAAAAAATAAGGCACATTTCCAAAAGAAAACATCGTATTAGGGTTTTGATTAAAAAATAGCAGATATTCCCAAAAGAAAACATAGGATTAGGGTTTTGATTCAAAAATAGGAGCCATTCCGAAAAGAGAACATAGGATTACGTTTTTGATTGAAAAATATGAGACATTATGAAAAGAAAATATGGGGTTATTGTTTTGATTTAAAAATAGGAGACATTCCCAAAAGAAAATATAAGATTAGAGTTTTGATTGAAAAATAAGAGACATTACTATAAAAAAAACTTAGAATTAGGGTTTTCAATAAAAAATAGGAGAGATTACGATTTTTTAATAGGACAAAGGATTAGGGTTTTTATTCAAAAATATAGGAGCCATTTCCCCAAAGAAAAGATAAGATTAGAGTTTTGATTAAAAAAAATTAAACATTACAAAAAGAAAACATAGGATTAGAGTTTTTAGTCAAAACATATAAATAGGTAATATTAAGATAAGAAATTATAGGGTTTGGGTTTTGATTAAAAGATAGGGGACATTGCAAAAGGAAAACATAGGATTAGGATTTTGATTCAAATATAGTAGGTATTAAGAAAAGAAAATATAGGATTTGACCTTTGATTGAAAAATAGAAGATATTACTATAATAAAACATAGGATTTGTGGTTTGATTGAGAAATAGTAGACATTCCAAAAGGAAAACATAGGATTGTAGTTTTGTTTGAAATATACGAGACATTTCAAAAAGAAATCATATGATTAGAGTTTTGGTTAAAAGATAGGAGACATTCAGAAAAGAAAACATAAGATTAGACTTTTGATTCAAAAATAGGAGACATTTAAAAAAAAACATAGGATTAGGATTTTAATTGAATAATATTAGACATTTCTATAATATGATGCTCCTATTATAGAAATGTCATAATATTAGAATGCTAACTATATTTGATGCAAAACCATAATGCTATTTTTTCCTTTTTGCAATGTGTCTTATCTTTCAGTTTTGAATCAAAACCATAATAATTTGTTTCCTTTTCTGAATGTCTCATTTTTTTGAATGAAATAAGTAATCCTATCTTTTTTTTTTTGGAATGTCTGGCAATTTTTAATCATGGTCCTAATACAATGTTATTTTTTCAAAATGTCTCATATTTTTCAATCAAAAGACTAATACTTTGTTTTCTTTTAGGAATTTGACCTATTTTTCAAAAAAAATGCCAATCCTGTGTTCTTTTTTTGGAATGTCTCTTGTTTTTCAATCAAAGCCTAAATCCTATTTTCAAAACTTGATTGCTATTTTTTCTAAAAGAAAACATAGGATTAGGGTTTTATTCAAAAACATAATATTATGTTTTCTTTTTCGAATGTCTCCTATTTTTCAATCAAAACCCTCATCATATGTTTTTTTTTTGGAATGCCTCCTATTTTCAATCATAGGATTAGGAATAGGATTAGGGTTTTGATTGAAAATGTCCCCTACTTTTCAGTTCTTAATGAAAACCCTAATCCTATGATTTCTTTTAGTAATGTCTCATATTTTTCAATCAAAACCTTAATCTTATATTTTTTTTCGGAATGTCTCTTATCTTTAATTCAAAAACCAGAATTCTATGTCTACTATTTATCGGCTTTCAATCAAATCACTAATAATATGCTTTCTTTTGGAAATTTCTGCTATTTTTGAATCAAAACACTTATAATATTTTTCAGTTTTGATTCAAAATCCTAATCTTTTGTTTTCTTTTTGGAATGCCTACTGTATTATAAAATGAAACCCTAATCCTATTTTTTCATTTCAGAGTGTCTCCAATTATTTAGTTTTCAATGAAAACCTAATTTTATGTTTTCTATTGGGAATGCGTCCTATTTTTTAATCAAAACAATAATCATATCTTTTGTTTTGGGAATGTCTGCTAATATTTAATCAAAACAATAATCTTATGTTTTCTTTCAAAATGTCTCCTATATTTCAATCAAAACAAAATCCTTTGTTTTCTTTTCCTAATGTCTCCTATTTATTAGTTTTGAATCAAAACCATAATCTTATGCTTTATTTTCGGAATGCCAACTATTTTTTGTTTTGTAAATGTCCCATTTTTATTTTTTTAATTGAAAGCCTAACCAATGTTTTCTTTTCAGAATGTCTCCTATTTTTCATTTGAAAACCTAATCCTTTTTTTAATAGGATTAGGGTTTTGAATCAAAACCCTAATCCTATGTTTTCCTTTTGGAATATCACCTAAATTTTGGATTGGAATCAAAACCCTAACTTAGGTTTTTCCTTTTAGAAGGTCTCCTATTTTTTAAAAACATTAATCCTTTCTTTTCTTTTCGAAATGTCTCCTTTTTATCATAACATTACTGATATATAGGAGACATAAAGAAAACAAAACATAGGATTCGGGTTTTACAGCAAAACCCAAATCTTTTGTTTTCTTTTACAATGCGAGATATATTTGAATTAAAACCCTTATCCTATATATTTTTTTTTTTGGAATGTCTCATTTTTTTTAAACAAAACACTAATGCTATATGTTTTTTTAGAATGCCCCCTATTTTTTAGTCAAAACCCTAATATTATGTTTTCTTTTGGGAATGTCTCCTATTTTTAAATCAAAACAATAATCCTATGTTTTCTTTTCAGAATGATTCCTATTTTTGAATCAAAAACGAAATACTATATTTTCTTCTGCGAATATCTGCTAGTTTTGAATCAATACCCTAATCCTATGTTTTATTTTAAGAATGTCTACTCTTTCTGAATCAAACAATAATTGTTTCTTTTTTTTCATAATGTCTCCTATTTTTCAATCAAAACCCTGATCCTATGTTTTTTTTTGGAATGCCTACTATATTTTTAATCAAAACCATAATCCTAAGTTTTCTTTTTCAAATGGGTCCTATTTTTTTAATTAAAACTCTAATCCTATCTTTGATACTGGAAATGTGCCCTATTTATCAGTTTTGAATCAAAATGCTATCCTAAGTTTTCTTTTCAGAAATGTCCACTATTTTTAATCGAAACCATAATCTTATGTTTTGTTATAGTAATATCTTTGATCTTTCAATCACAACCCGAATCCTATGTTTTCTTTTGTTAATGTCCACTATTTTTGAATCAAAACACAAATCCAATGTTTTTTTCTTAGGGTCTAGTATTTTTTAATCAAAGAATTAATATGATTTTTTTTGTATGCCTCTTATTTTTTAATCAAAATACTAATCCTATGTTTCCTTTTCGTAATGACTACTATTTTTGAATCAAAAACCTAATTCTATGTTTTATTATAGTAATGTCTCCTATTTTTTTTAATGAAAATCCTAATTCAATGTTTTCTTTTATGATTGCCTACTATATTTGAATCAAAATCCTGTTCCTATGTTTTTCTTTTTGGAATGTCTCCTGTCTTTCAATAAAAATTGGAATCCTATGTTTTTTTCTTAATATCTCCTATTTATCGGTTTTGAATATGAAAACCTTAATCCTATATTTTCTTTTTTCATGTCTCATTTTTTAAAATCAAAAACCTAATCCTATCATTTGTTTTGGAAGTCTCGGCCTATGTTTTCTTTTCAAAATATCTTATCTTTTTCAATCAAAGCTCTAATCCTACGTTTTCTATTCGGATTAGGGGACATTCTGAAACCTAATCGTAACTTTTCGGAATGCCTCCTATATTTTTAGAATGTCTACAATTATTGATCAAAAGCCAAACTTATGTTTTCTTTTGGGGAAGTCTAATATTTTTGAATCAAAACCCTAATCCTATTTTTTCTTATAGTAGTATCTCCTATTTTTCAATCAAAACCTAATCATACGTTTTCTTCTTGGAATGCCTAGTATGTTTGAATCAGAAGCCTAATCCTATGTTTTATTTTCAAAATGTCTTCTATCTTTCAAACAAAACCCGAATCCTACATTTTCTATTGTTAATGTCTTCTATTTTTTATTTTTCAATCAAAACCCTAATCCTATCTTTCAAAACTAAAGTTTTATTTTCTTAATGTCTCATATTTTATAATCATAACCCTAGTCCCAAATTTGTTTTGTGAATGCCGATTATTTTTTACTCAAAAACCCTATTCCTATATTTTTTTTTCAAAATGGCCACTTTTTTTTTAATCAAAACCCTAATCATATATTTTGTTTTATAAATGTAACCTATTTATTAGTTTTGAATCAAAACCCTAACATATGTTCTCTTTTTTCAATGTCTATTATTTTTGAATCAAAACCCCAGTCCTATGTTTTCGTATATTACTGTCTCCTATCTTTCAATCAAAACCTAAATCCTTTGTTTTCTTTTATTAATGTTTACTATTTTTTAATCAAAAATAGAATCCTATGTTTTCTTTTATTAAGGTTGACTATCTTTGAATCAAACCCATAATCTTATGTTTTCATTTCGTAGTGCCTCTTAATTTAATCAAACCCATCATAATCGTACTCCTATCTTTAAAATATAGAGATTTCTTTTCTGAATGTTTCATATTTTTAAGTCAAAACCATAAGTGTGGAGCAACTTGCTCTAGGATGAAAACCTTTCACTTAGACGAAGTGTTTGTGTTAATGCACTCATCTTCTCTTTTATTGAGCGATGTGAGAATGCTTGATGATAAGCAAACATGCAAGTGTGGGGAATTTGTTGAGTACATTTCATATCATATTCACTCATCCTCTTTCCATTTATTTATTTGTCTTTTAACACAATTTTATCCATTTAAGGTGCTATTTTGGGTATATTTTCTTTATGTCCGGAAACTAGGGTCTCGAAGCAAATTGGAATGAATGAATTCGGGGAATTATCGAACAGAAGAATCAAATTTATTCTAAGTTTCAAGACTGACATGGGTAGTGCAGGAGCGTGTGCTGCCACCTTGAATACACTAGCCTAGAGATGAATATGAAAGTATTCAAGCATGATGATATACTTAGGCCAAATACTATCTTCACATGACCATGCGTGTTCGCCTGAAGATCTCAGCCTGAAGACAGTTTCCCAAAACAAGGGCAGCAGGATCTGGGAGCTCTTTGCACGATCATGCATAGGCAGGGCACGGGCATGATATGATTGTGTCTCCCCTCTGAATACTCCAGGCCTGATTCACTTAGAATCCTCATTGAAGACACAGTCAATGCATGACCGTGTAAAGACCGTGTCTAGCCCGAAAGTTGCCATTTTACTCCGGACTTCTAGGGCTTTCAGATCATCTTTGTTGGGGGATTCTTTTTTCCACCGGGAGAACTGGGATGAGATTAAAGATCATCTTGCTTAGGAAGGGGAGAATCATATCTTCTTTATCTAATTTTTCAATGGTTTTTTCCTTGTTGTACACATTCATGAATGGCTAACCATCCAAGGTCCACCAGGGTGTTCGACTAGAATGTTTTCTATGCTTTGACTAATTTCTTTTAATATCTGTAGAGCTCTTTGGATTATAGTGTTAAATCTTGTGTTGCATAACTTGACAAGTTTGATTTGCATAGATGCTTTGGTAAAACTAGGTGTATGGATGACCATAGTTATGATTGCCTCGATGTGCTTAAGATGTACAATTACCCTTGCAGACCTTGGTGTATTTGAGAACCATAGGTGCAACATTGCCGTTGAGCACACACTTTAACCTTGGGATGTACCTGGTAGGCATTAGAAATAATTCAGCATACTATAGCTTGTAGGGATCACCTTAGGACATTGCTCTCGTAACATTGAATACTTACCCATAGTCTCCCAGCTCCATCCCTTTATTTTCTTTAGTTTTTGTTTTGGTCTTGTTCAAATCACAATCCAATCTTTGTTTAACTAGAGATCAGTGGATAACAGAGTACTTTGAGTTCTATTCCTTGCGGTTCGTCAACCTTACCCCTCGTGGGGTACCACTTTACTACGTTCTTGTGACCCATACACTTGCGGAGAGTGCATCAAGTTTTTGGAACCATTGTCGGGGACTAAAAACTTTTATGAAATTTTGGAATCTGGTGATCTAATTTGTTCACGTTGACACACCCCTTGCGTATGACGCGCAAGTGCACGGGTTTGTCGAAGTAATAAATCCCAGATGAGTTGGCTATCGTATCCACAGGGAATAAGAAATAGAAATACCAAGATTGCTACTTAACTAAGTGGAAATAAAACAATGATGGTGTGGACCAGCGGAGTTCATCCCTTAACCCTTCACTCTATTGTGACCACAAAGAACTCTTGGAACATTGAAGTAGAATAAATCACACCGGAGAGGAAAGGGGATGCTCTGCTACTTCTTGGCTCACCCTCTCGACCCTTTATAATCTTGCTTTATCTAACACTTATGGTGTGTCACTCACTCACAAGGATTACCAATATAGACTCTCAACCCTAGTGTCACTCTAATGGGGAAATTATTCCACAAGCATTCAAGATTGGAACTCAATTAAAGACATCAATTAAGGAAAGCATAATAAAAGGTTAATGAAACAAATACATCCTAGGGTTCACAAATCCAAGTACCCACAAGGAGGTTTAGCTCTCCATAGAGCAAGAGACAATCAATAATGAAATTGAAAGTAAAAATATACAATCCATAGTAAAACCCCCTTAGTATTCGCGTTGATGGTCATGTGGAGTAGCCTCGTCCTCTCCAAAAGTCCCTTTGTCAAGCCTAGGGCACACCTCATCCGATCGGTGCTAACGAAAGCTCCCTCAATAAATATCTTCCAAGAGAAACGCGGTGTCGAAGCCATAGAACCACTCCAAAAGGCTTGCCAAAGCTTCTATAAACCCTAGCCCCCGGCCTCCCAAACGTTGGAGAAAAGATAGAAGAAAGGATGAAAGATTGATCCCAAAATTGGTAGAAGTCGCAGCTTTATAAAGGGCTGGCATCGGCCATCCACAAGTGCAAGTGGAATTTTCACACGCTCATGTGGATTTCTGGAAATATGATGTTCTCTGGGCTATGAACAGTAACTGCTACAGTGCATTTTCTGCGTTGCTGCGGCAATGCCCTGCTACAATACTTCACCAAAATACTCCCGAATCCACACTTTTCATCAAGGCAACAAAAAAACACGCATACGCCTATGCCGTAGATCACATTGCTTCTTCAAAAAAATGCCATATTAATGAAGATCTTGCTAACATTGTACAAGTCAGAATACACAAATGTGACGCCTTTTGTGCCCCTCCAAACCATGTAATTGCTTGAGCACATGGAGGTTGACACACATTCCCTTATCTTTGATTACGACTTGTGTCTTCACATTTGTTCACTCCAAGACTTCATCAATAAAGTACAATCTTGGTCTACTTTGGCTTTTTTCATTTCTATTTGGCTTCACAACCCTTCATGCACGAAAGTTCATAAATACACATGTATTAGCGCTAAAATCTGATAAAATTATTGCTCATCATAAGAAAAAAATACTTCGTATTACTAATACGCAAGCACTTATCAAACTCCCCCACACTTAAGCTTTTGCTTGTCCTCATGCAAAAAATAAAACAGTAAAGCATAGAAGAAGGAAATATTGAAAGTGCTTGGCCTTTAGGTACACTAAAGCATGCAAGGGAAGCATTCTACAAGGGAAATTTCAACACTAAATACGAAAAGAATCATTGCTCTAGCTAAAAACTTGAATCAAAAAGGACAACAAACCCAAAATCATGTAAGTGTCTGAACTCACTCAAAGCAACCCAAAATATACTCCTCAAAGTTCTAAGCATAAGGGACTTATTTATATACAAAACAAAGTAAAGAGGTGGTAGTAGCTTCACACATTCTCTAAGGTACCCATTTAGCGAAGCGGCCACTAAGGTGACTTTCACATTTTCGAGGTGGTAGCTCTTTCTACCGGGGTAGTAGCTTTTACTCATCCTATGAGATAGCTCTTTCTCTCATCAGGGCATAACTAGTATCCGACTTATGAGAGTAGCTTCATACTTCATAGGTGGTTGCTTTTTCCACCCCCAATGCATAACTAAATCAATTTTTTTTAGCACAAATAACACAAGAAATAGCACTAATTAGTCCCTTAAACATCGAACCTGAGTTTCCAAAAGAGTTTAATGAGCGAGTAGTACAACAATTGTGAATCGGGGAAATATTCCTAAAACTCAAAGTAAAAACTAGAGCATGAGAACATTCAATGTTAAAAATTTTCCTAACCTCAAGAATACAATCATTGCAACTAAGGTGAACCACCATTGGCTACGTGAGCATGCACAATCAAAGTATAAGTATAAAGGACATGTGTAAAGCGAACTCTCCCCCACACTTAAGATCAAGGCACGGAAGGATTTATAGTTGTATTGTAGACGACCACAATTGCATTTGATTGAAAGTAGTGTACGGACTTTCAAACCTAAGGCATCTTATTGTTTGTGTAAAGAGCAAAAGAAATGCATTTGTGCATGTGTGAAACAGTTGAGGCTTCCTGATGGTTTTGCATCAAACATAGCACATTATGTAAATGAAGCCCAAAGCCAATTATATGGGATGAAAAGTTATGATTGTCATGTATTCATGCAATGATTGCTTCCGATCGCAATTCGGGGTCTTCTGCCCAATTCATATTTGGATGTGATTACTGAACTATCTCATTTCTTTAGAGATATTTGTTCAACTAAAATCCGTATCGATCATATGATATTTTTGGAAGGAAATATCGTTGAAACAATTTGTAAGATGGAAAAAATCTTTCCTCCGGGGTTTTTTTGATAGCATGGAACATTTACCAATACACCTACCATATGAGCCTAAGGTGGGTGGGCCTGCACAATATCGCTGGATGTATCCATTTGAGAGGTAATATATTCTTCTATCTTTAGGGTATAGCATGTAGTTGACATGCATTTAATATATGGCTCCTATCAATGCTCCTATAAAGAAGGTGAAAAATTTGGCATGTGTTGAGGGATCCATTTATGAGGCATATGTAATTGAAGAAATTTCATTTTTTTGCTCATTATATTTTGAACTTAATGTGGAAACAAACTTGAATCATGTTCCACGTAATGATGATGGTGGTGATATGGAACCAATGGGACGTCTATCAATTTTCACACATCTCGGATGATTTCTTGGTGCCAAGCCATTATTTCAATATCTAAAAGACGATGAGTACTACGCTGCAGAATTATATGTTCTAATGAATTGCATGGAGGTCACCCCCTACATTGAGTAAGCTTTATGTGTGAGTGTTTTTCTTATGGTTTATATTATAATTAAGCTAACATTAATCCTTTCATAATAATAGCATTTTTGATGAAATGGTTAAAGGAGATTCTCCTAATATAAGAGAAGCTGAACTAGAGAAAGTGTGAAATACAAGATTTGCACAATGGTTCAAAAATTATGTAAGTTCTCTTTGTGAATTTAATAAATGTAATATATTTTATATCTTAATAATTGCGCACTAATTTTTGCATTGTGCTACAATAGGTTCAGATTCATAGAGATGAAATTGATGATCGTCTTATTGAGATTTCTTATGGCCCGGCTCATAGAGTACAATGTTACAAAGGATACTTTGTAAATGGTTTCAAGTTCCATACAAAGGAATATGGGGAAACCAAAAAAACAATGAATAGTGGGGTACTTGTGAAAGGGAGTTGCTACAATGACTATGACCATGACTTTTATGGCATTTTCATAGATGTTATTGAGTTGGAATATTTTGGTGCTGGACATAGGGTTGTACTTTTCAAATGCCAATGGTTTGATACAGACAAAGGAGTAAGAGTACACTCTACTCATGGCCTTATTGAAATTAAACACACTTCACTTTTTCGAAGTGGTGAGCCATTCATTTTGGCTGCACAAGCTACACAAGTTTATTATAGTGGTTATCCCTCAACTTTAAAAGAAAGACGAGATTGGTGGGCAGTATTTAAAACAAAGGCCAGGAGCACTTTTAATCTTTCTCCTATTGAAGCTGATATAGAAAATGAGAATGATCTTAATAGAGGGGTATATCAAGAAACTCAAGTATATTTTCCAAATCATGTTACTCTTTCAGAAGAACTAGATGACCATGCAGTTCTAGTTGATGGTGAATTTGAGGAGGTGAATCCGTCAATAATGGTCGATGATGGTGAAGATGGCGATGATGGGTCTAAAGGAGAAGATGAATATACTGATGATAGTAATGATGAAAATGACATTGAAGATGAATTGCAACATGAAGACAATGAGCTTGCATCCTCTGGTGATGATTAGTCATACTGTTAATACTTTCTCAATAATTAGAGAATAATATTGTATTTTTGGATATTTTGCTTACTATGTATTGTGTTGCTATTTTCATATCTTGCTTCTTTTATGAGTTTTGTAAAACTACAAATTATGCGTGGGACTACCCTACCCTCTAAATCTAGATGACAGAGTGCATTTGACACCAATAAATGAAGAGTAATCTTCTATCATGTATAACATGTCTTTATAATATTTCAATTTGTAATTGTTTTTGTTTTGTTTAGCTAATAATGTACTTATATGATGCATTATGTGTTAGTGTTTTTGTTGAGAAGGGGGTTACAACGACAGTTACTTGCATTATAAAAAAACATTTCAAAGGTCCTTGGCCAACATGGAGAAAAGTTCCTAGTGATTTGAAAGAACTGATGTGGAAGACATTTCAGGTATTAATTTTATTATAAAATTGTTTTGTTGTTTACTTAATTTATGAAAATTTTAATAATATTCTTTTCAGGAGTATTGTAAATGGAACCTTGAACATAACTGCAAAATCAAAAATGTGTTTGATAAGACTGGGAAAACACGATTAAGGGATATGCTGGCGGATGAGAGGATGAAGGCAATGAAAGAAGTTGGTGCTACTAACATTAAAGAATGCAAAGGAATGGAAAGGGAGTGGATCACAAAGGATGTGTGGGATGCCCTCATTGATAATGAATGGGGAACAGATGCATGGCAATCCAAATCAGGAAAAGCAAAGGCAAACCGCTTAACAGAGAAAGAAGGAAGTATTACAAAGCACACGGGTGGTTCACGACCTTTTGCTGTTCATGGTATGAAGTTGTTATGTATTTATAATTTATAAATATCCTGTGATATCTTAATAATACTCTATGATCTTTCTAAAGATAGGTTCCTCCTTAAATTGTATTATGGAAATATGAATGTGTGTATTATTAACAAGGTAATATCTAAATTATATATTATAATAAAATTCTCATTTAACATGGAATGAATAGTGATAGTAATTTTCGTTAATGATGAGTACCAATTCACCTAAAGTTTCATAAAATCTACTTAAAATGCTTAATTAATCTTTGTTTAATGTTTGATTTTAATACTTATTCTTATATTCAAATTTTTCAAATTTCAAAGTCATGCATGCATGAACATTCCGCAAATGAAGACATAATTACTTTATAACTTTTCTAATTAAAATGTGCATATTATGCAATCATAATAATATTTATATTTATTATGATTATAATAAATGAGTAAGCTTGCATTGGCATTGACTATGAGTGCATTATAAAAAGAAGTAGGAGCCACACACAATAATATTAGACTAATAAAGCTACCAAATAATTAAATACTTTATTTATTTTGAAAGAAGGAATAAAATATTTGTTTTGTTTTCCCCATTGTTGTGCAATAAGGTTTGTTTGGATTGGTTGGTGGGCCTTGATACTCTTGCATTATTTTGAGTTTAATTAAAATAAACGAAATGTGAATGAATGACAAAGAACATGGATTGTGATGCTTTTGAGAAAGTGGAGCATTATTTAAATATTAGTTCATTTCACCTACAAGGAAAAAAAAACCAAGCTCTCATTTATACTTCTTCTTGTTAGTATTACACCCAAAATGCTAACAGAAAATGAAAAATTAGAAGTGAAGTGCTATGCTATTGCTATTTTTTTGTCATTTTAAAATGAAGTGCTTTTTGTCATTTTTGTTAAATTGTTAGTACTTATAATGAACAATCTATTTATTTTATTTATGTCTTCCTACACTTTAAATTAAAATACAGGCTGAGAAGATAGGTAGGGAGGTAGGATATTCAGAAATTTTTCAGGCTACACACAAGCGCAAGGGTGGATAGGGTGAATTTATAGACAACAAGTCAAGAGTTGTTAATGTAAGTGAATTTGAGTCATTTTCATTTTTTTAATTGCTATCATTAATGTTTTGATTCACAAGTGTGATGGAAATGTTTGTTTTATATATATTTTCTTGGTTATAATGTTAATTTTTGGTTACCATTGTTTAAGTGTATTAGATGTTATTTGCATGAAGCCATACAAGTTAATGAGTTTTCCTTTTTATCATTCATTTTTATTGTATGAGTTATAAATGTTAATATTTACTTTTAAACGTGTTATAGGAAAAATATAATGCTTCATTGATCGACAAATAGGTGATGATATCTCATCCAATCCAAGTTTCGATGGTCAGTCATGGTATGATGCAATTGGGGGATTGAAAGCTACACGCACAAGTGTATATGGTTTTGGGAGTAAGGTAGACGCAAGACAGTTTTTTAGTGCGGCATCTACGTGTCCTTCCACATCTGATTCAGCGTGTGGACCTTCAACCTATCAACTTTTTGCAACAAATGAATCTATGCTACAAACCCATCAACTTGCGGAGAAAGTTGAGAATTTAGAAAGTACAGTTCTCGATATTCAATAAGGTCAAGCAGAGTTACAAAGTAAATTGGACAAAATCTTGGAGTTGGTGGAATGCGGTCATCCAACATTATTCTCTCAAGCAAGCCAATCAGGAATTAATTCAAGGGATGCCACTACCGGAGATGGTGGAGAAGATGCATAGGTAGATGGAGATGGCTTTCAGAAAGGTGTTGTTAACATTTGTTTTGTTGGAGTACTTTTAAAACTATTTTAACATTTTTGGTGATTGCTTGCAACTTTAACTTCATATACTTTACATGTGTTGTTGGATTGTAGTATGAATTTATGTTTTTTTTTTGTTGTTGTGAACAAGTGATTGTATTATGGTTTGTAGGATAGTTAAATGGATATGATATTATGTTTATATTATGTATAATACAGGTTTAATGTGCAAAATATGTATGTATAATGAATTAATAATAGTATTCCCAACGGAAAAGTATGTCATTTACCACGAAATCACAATTATTACCGATGGAGCAATTAATTTTTGGTGAATATAAAATAGATTTACCGACGGAATTCCTAAATTTTAATATTTACTACCGACGAAAAAATACAATACTGACACAAATTATAGTAATGATATTATACTTCACCGACTAATAACAATATTTGCTCCGACGGAACTATAATTTTTACAGAGAAATAGTATTAAATTAATATTTTTTACCAACGAAAAAAACTTTCTTCCGACAGAAAGCTTTCTTCACCGACATATTCTTCATTGTAACGTTATTTTTAGCGACGAAAACAATACCTTTTTACCGATAGAAATTTGCCTTTTACCGACGGAATTATCATAACTTAATATTTTTCACTGACGGAAACAATATTTTTTACCGACAAATACATTCCATTAATGACGAACAACACTGACAAAATTAATTAAATTTTTATATTTAAATAATTATTACCAATGGAAATTTAATTATTACCATCACATAGTTCTGTCGGTAATTATTTATTTTTACCGACAGAATTTATTATTACCGACGGAAGAGCATTACCGACATGAGATTTAGTGATGGATTATTTCCGACCAATTTTCCGTTGGTAATGATATATACCGACAAAATGTCTACTATTACCGACAAAAATTTCTGTCGGTAGTGGACTTTTTTCTTGTAGTGTAAATAAATAAGAAGAAGAAAATAATTAATATTAAATAAATTAGAAAAAGAACAAGAAAGGGAAGTATAATAAAAAAATAGGATAAATTATAAACAACTAAGAATAACAAAAAATAATAATAAATAAATAATAAATTTAAAAATAAATAAGAAGAAGAACAAGAAAAAGAAAAAGAGGAAAAATAATAAATAAATAAGAAAAATTAATAATAATATATATATATATATATATATGAAAAATAAAAAGATGAAGAAGAAGAGGAAGAATAAGAAGAAATAGAAGAAAGAAGAGATATGTTAAAAAATATGAAAAATAATTAACAATAATAATAATAAATTAATAAGAATAATAATAAGAAGAAATATATTAAAAAATGAAAAGTAATAATTAATAGTATAAAGAAGAAGAAGAAAATAATAATAATAATAATAATAATAATAATAAGGGAAAATTACTGTTCACCCATCGTAATTTTCAAAACTTCCCAAAAACCCCCTCCAACTTTTACACACCCCGGACAACCCTCCATTATATTTTACATTCCCTTTAACCCCCCGCCGGTAAGTGGAAGTAGTTTTATGATATGAAATTCCATTTTTGCCCTTGCTAAAAGAGGGAAAAATGGCGCCCAATCATATCATGCTCGAAATTTATTCATAGTTTTGCAATTTTTTTTGCCTCCTGCTTGTTTTTTCTCAAACAAAGTTTAGAAGGCTCATATCTTGTTGTTCTTGTTCTTGTTCTTGTTTTTGTTCTTCTTTTTCTTCTTCTCATTTGGTGTTTAAGCGTGCATTCTTTTCTTTCAGTGCGTGTATTGTGTGGTTCAAGAGGGCTTGCAATGCCGCTATTGTTTGCGACCGCCTGTGACGACGGACGAAAATCACAGACGAGAAGGCAACCTGGGTGTCGTAGATGAAAGAGGATCGAGTCGTAAGCGTCTGAGGTCCGTGAGGTGCCTTATAGCTATTGCCACGCTTCTGGTCACAATCGCAGATCGTACAATGAATCTATTGCCGAGAAGGCATTATGTATTGTGTATATACTTCTTATTATTGTTTAAATATTGAACTTTATATTTAAGTATATCTATTACAGTTTCAATATTTGCTTCTCTGTTTAACTTTTTAATTTATTGTTTAAAATACATTTTAATCCGCTTAAAATATACAACGCGACTGTGCCTTTGGTCCCCCAAGCGTAATTAATACACGCTCGGTTCTCCAAGCGTTTCCACTCCCGGCCTTCATTAAAATCGGAAGCCAAAGGCACTATGTATTGACGGAAGTATGTTTTAGACTTTGTCAAGAAAAGAAGGTTTCACTTACAAGTTGATTGTGGATGATTACCAGAAGAAGGCTCATCACATATCCTTTAAAAAGGACTTGATCTAGAAGAAAAATGTGATCCCGATCGAGCGAGTGTTCTGGACACCCTATTCGAAGGTGTACTTGGATGATTACGAGGTCCGTGATGGTTATGTCATGTGTTAAACGGAGAGTTTAAAGCTTAAACAAAGAATTTTTGTATTGCCTAATGTGAATATTCTATCGTAGATTTGTATTTGCCATTCTAATTACGTTGATATTTAATAAGAAAATGAATGTTGTATTGTATTGTCTTACGTGAACATTCTATTTCTATCAGAGATTTGTATTTTAAGTACATTTCATTGTAAAACAGCTGATTTTTATATAGAAACAAAGTTACTTGTGTGCCAACTTTTCATTTTTAACAGAGAAAAACATTATTCTTATACGCTAATACATATATTTAAGTAGAGACGTTTGTTAGTTTAAAAAGGTCGATAGTTATTTTCACAAGTGACTAGCTCATCTTAAAACTCAGAATATGGATATTTAAACAATGACATTGATAATTAAACAATGAAAACTTATAATTAAACAATGAAAGTTCAAGTTAAACAATGAAACCTGATTGTTAAAGAAAGAGTTAAGTATATAAATATAGATACATGTAAATTTACATTGGTCAAATTTGTCATGTTCTTCGTAAAAATGAATTGAATTTAAACCGGTTTACATTTGAAACTAAAAGAACGAATAATGACTATGAACCCGACTCTGACACTCCCCTTTAGCAGGATGCCTACCGCCCTCTCCCTCCCTAAGCTGCGGGACATACTTTAATCTGCGATAAGGGACGTCTGCCTGCTGTGGTAGCCGTAGCTTTCCTCATCGCGCCCAGTGAGTAATCAGCTTTGATAAACCGCATGATGGTGACGCCGGCGACGACAATATCGTGTTTCAAAGATCGGAACAACCCGGGAACTTTGGCGGGTCGCCGACTCCGCCCAACC
>NC_052490.1:18176391-18245244 GCF_009730915.1 Dioscorea cayenensis subsp. rotundata
TCCAAGGATTCCCTCATCCCGGTATAGGATACGCCCGATCGAAGCTCCCCTACCAACCCGCTTCCTAAGGAATGACGATGTTGGAGCCATATAACCTATCCAAAACCTTGGCCAATTCCCTCAAAACCCCTAGCCGAAGCCCTCTCTCAAGTTGGGGAAAAGATGGAGAAAAGAATCCAAAAATCGGGGCTGATTCGGCTTTAAATAAGGCTAGAATCGGGCGACTACACGCAGGCGTGGATGCTTCACTCGCCGTGCAGGAATTTCCACACGGGCGTGGATAATTTCCACTCGCCCATGTGGATTCTCTCGAACTCCCTGCTCGGCCGACAGTGAACGAATGCTACTACAATACTTGCTACCGTAGTTTGCTACAAGTGTTCTGCTGCATTATCCGCTCGAATAGCTTCCCGAATCCATACTTTCATCGGAGTAACGCAAACGGGCACACGCTCACGTCATGGATCACTTGCTTTCTTCAATGATAGGTACGCTCGCGGAGCTCTTGTTCTATGTGCATAAGTCGGAATGCTCGAGTGTGACTGCCTTTGTGCCACTCTAAATGGATGTCCCAAACTTGAATACGAGGAGGTTGGCACACACTCTAGCATCTGACATCAACCTATGTCTTCGCATTTGAACCTTATCAAGATTTCCTCCGACATTGGTGCATTGTAATCCACATTGGCTTCTTTCCTTCATACTTGGGCTCACAACCCTACCTGCACAAAAGTAACATAAAAACACACATATTAGTGTAAAAACCGGAGAAAAGTAATGCTCAACATATGGAATGAACGCTTCGCATTCATATCGCACAAGCACTTATCAAAGATCCTTTTTGAGTAGTACAAGTCCAAAATACAATATGGAAAATGAAATACGAAAAATAAGAACAAAGAAAAGTTAAGACGCATCAAGCATTGATGTCGTGCTCAGGCTCTGCTCTGCTGCTGGTGAAGTAGTCAGTGCTGGTGGATCAACTGGTGCTGGGGATGCCTGAGGAGTCCTCAGTCGCATAACAAATAGAGATGTTGCATCTCCCTCGAGAACCTATTGTAAAATGTTGAGACGCGTCATGACCGCCTTGTGGTTCGTGGCCTGTGCAGCACGAACCTCAACAATCTAAGTCTGAAGCACCCCTATAATACTCTCGAGTCTTTGATTGCTTCCCAGCAAGTGTACGGGATCGCCAAGTAATACCTCGTGTGAAGACACGAGGATCGTATTCCAGGGGGCTAAAGATCTCCTATTACTCCTTCTTGAGCTATTATCTAGCCTAAGATCTCAAGCGATGGATTTTACTCTACTAAATATAATTAAAGCTAAAACGATATTTGCCAAAAAATTAGAGAGAACAAGCAATGAGCAAGAAAGATAATCAACAAAATGGAAAGGCCTATGGATGTGGATCCCCTTGAGGGGTTATCATGCAACATGGATGATGATCTAAAGATGCAAGGGTAAAATGGACCATGAGATTCCGAGATTAGAACAACCCCAATTTCTCGGTGATTGAACCCTAATCCCATATGAACATAGATAGGAATTTCTCCCAAATCCATATCCCTACGATTGCATTAAGTACGAGGAAATCTCACTTAGGAGTAAACCTACTCTTCTTCGGATTAAACCTACATGGAGGGCTACCAAACACCCGATTTCTCGGCGTGATGATACAAGTATCCCCTTCTAATCCATTCATGATCTAATACATGCAAGCAAGTCACATCTAAATGCATCACTCATAAAAGAGCTATGGATTTCTCCTTAGTGTAGCACTTAGCATGAAAACAATGGATTAAATATCAAAATTACCCAAACATGGAATTAACAAGTTATCATCCAACATACATGATAAAACCCCCCAAGGTTCACCAACACCCGGTGGCCTTGGGGGTCTACTGTGTCATCATCCCACAACAAGCAATACAAACAAGCAAAACATGAAACAAAAGCATAAATGACACTCCCTAGATGAAATGGTGGAGGAGGAGGTGAAGAATATGCTGAATGACACTTTCCCACGCTAAAGGAGTGCCCAATGATGCTTCCTCTAGCCGCGGGTCTCCTTCCTTCAAATCGTGGTAGATCTCCCCTTGAATGAAGTTGCCTTCTTTCCTTGAGAGTCTTGGACATTTGGCTTGGATGATCTTCTAGCTTCCTTGCCCTTCTTCTCCTCCCCCAGGTCGCCACAAGCCTCTCAAGTGTCTCCCAAAATATGCCCAGCAAAAAGTCTAGCCAAAAGTCCCTTTTCTGCCCTAAAAGTCATATGGGTGTCATATGGGGGTCGTATAGCACTCGAAAACCCTAGATTCGCGTTCCATACGAGGGTGCATACTGGCCTCCATACGACCCCGTATATCTGGGTAGTATGGAAATCTGGGCAGACACTCTGAATCATTCCGCTTCTACGAGTGCATACGCCCCCATCTTTGGGTAGTATGGGGGTAGTAAGAAATTCTATTTTTCTTCTCTTTTTCGCCCAAATGATATCTTCTTGTTCTCCATGGCTTCCTTATGCCCTACAAAGTAAATAGTAGATGATTAAGCGCAAAACGGGCATCAAAACTCACAAAATACATGCAAAGTGAATACGATATATACATGAAAACATCTACATTTAGACACTTATCAGTCTCTCATAATGATCATCAGCTCGAGAAGTAGAAAACATGCACACTGGAGGTGGCTCCTATGCAGCAGGGGGCTTTTCTGTCTCTATTTGCTAAGGCTGGGGCTCTTACTGGGGACCCTCTGCAACATCACCTCCTCCCTTGGCTATCTATTGGCCAAGTGTAATCAGTACATACACTCCCGGTCGATACCTGCGTAATATACCCATCTATCTCATCGTCTATATACCCAGGAGGTAGGGACGATCGTCTTCTCAGCACTCTAATAGCGTCCCGCATACCCATCCCCATGATGAGTCTAGTAATATAGGAACCAGAGAAAAGCACTCCGATCCTGGCATACTGACCCTGATGCCTCACGAACTCTGCTAGTATATGGCCAAGATGAATCGGATGGCTCTATACCATGGAATACAAGTAGAGAAGCTCCTATCGACTCTGAACACCTGAACTATCGCCATGGCCATTCACTGATCTGCTTAGGATGGCTTGAATGTATCTATAGCTCGGCCGAGACAAACAATTAAACTTTGACACCCCCGGCTCATACTGACTATGGCTGCATAATACTCGATACAAGCGCTGAGGAGTCAAGCTACCTGGGTAATCTGTAGAAAGCTGCTCGTACTCCTCTATGGTAGTAAAGTCCTCATCATATAACTGCAACCAAATCAAGAACTGTGTGACGCTCATACTATAGTGATATCCAAATGATTTAAACTATATCACGTCAACGCTATTGAAACTACTGTAAGACCGGTTAAACTCGAATGACGATAATACCTCCAGCGTCAACATACGGATAGCTGGCTGGCGAATAGACAGTAATCTCCTCCAGCTACCCACTAACAACAGCTTATTAACCTCATCAGCCATATCATCTATGAGCTAAACCTCTCTAAGTGCACTCAAGTCCGGGAATCGAGTTTGTCTAAACTTGAGTTTCAATAGTCTCTCAAACTGAGCCTGGTCCTCAAGTCCGGGATGTTTACTGGCCACCTTCTTTGTTTTGGGGCCATATCTGCAAGAATTGAAAAGAAATCGATCAAATTCATTCAAAATAAAAATTTTGCAGAAATCCACAAGGTCGTGTGGAAATTCCGCAAGCCCGTGTGGATCCACGGGGCATGAAACCCCCACGACCACTATGTGATACGCTACAAAATACATCATAAATTCATTATAAAATGCTTCTAAAATATAGATTCATCATTTAAACATCAAAACAAAGCACATTCAACAGGTTTAATTGAATAAAATCAAGTATGATGAAGATAAGAGAGAATAAGTATTTACTAACAAGATGAATATAAAAACCTTGAAATTGGCCGGAAAACTCGAGTGAAATCTCTCTAAAACGACGGTGCAAGGTCAGGAGAGTGTATGGATGCGATCTCAAAGTGTTTGGGAGTGTGAAAATGAAAAGGTGAACAAGATTTATAAAGAGAAATCAAGGCCTTTTGAATTCTCTACATCCACACGGGTGTGTGTAAATTATCCACGCCTGTGTGACTCCACAGGGGAGTTTCACAGGGGTAGACACACACCATTGGGTGCTCTCGGGATAGCACTCTTTAACTCTGAATGTATCCACATGGGGGTGTGGAAATTACCCACGACCGTATACCCGACCCACAGGGGCACCCACACGCCCTTGCGGTTCCTTTGTCCACATGAGAATTTCTCTAAGTGTTTCACACACCTTTGTGAAAATTTCACATGGTCGTGGACCTTCATAAGGCCCTTCATAGGGGCATTCGCACATTCCTGTATCTTCCAACGATGGAGGGGATTTTCTCTACAGAGTTTCACACGGGCGTGTGAAGATTCCCTATGCCCGTGTGCAGTTTACAAGGTCAGACACAGGGGTAGACACACGCCCTTGTGTCTTCTCACGATAAAGCTCTAAACATCTGTAAAGAAACACACGCCCATGTGGAAATTACACATGAGCATGTGACCATCATAAGGTCGTTCACAGGGGCAATCACACACCCTTGTGTCCTCTCGGGATGAGCTCTGAATGAAAACACATGCCCGTGTGGAATTTCCACATGGGCGTGTGACTTCTCTAGAATACTTAGAAAAAATTACAGACCGTATAAAAAATTTTTGCACACTTATACACATATAGAGCCTGCCTATATTATGGGAAAGTAACCAGAGAATCATGAAAAACGCTCGAACGACCAAGAAAAATTTGCCACATACAATTAAGAACATGATAACACCAACAATCCACAAGAAAATCGCATCAATAGGATGTAAAAGATCAAGACACCAACACTCAAGCTCTTATTTATGCAAACACTATCTAATACCTGGAAAAACAGTAAAGACTTGGGTTATCTCCCAAGAAGGGCTTGTTCAACATCACTTAGCTTGACGTACCTGAACTTAGCTCTAGGAAGCTCATAGATAAAGGTTTCCCTCTTATCCATAACTTGTAATCATGATGAACATAGTCTTTTGAAGGTAGAAGGGGAGTTATCAAGTTTGTTACAGCATAAGGGTTCATCACCTGTACTCCGTTCTTGCTCATCCGCATTAGCCTTAGGGCATTTCTTGTGGCGTCTTCTTGCATGCTTCATCTTCTGGAGCATCTTCTTCATGATCCCCGGGGTAGGATGTACCTTGTCCTCTAGACCAAGCATCATGTTTTGTCATTCTCCACTTCTTGGTCTAGCACCCTTTTATATGGGTCTGGATGCATCATTTCCTGCATATATTCATCTATTAGTTCATCAGTAGTGTTGAGAAAGTGAAGAGTATCATCAAAGTCTAGAATGACTCATGGCTTCGGTGAGGCAATCTGTAAGCTTGTCATCCCCAACTCGTAAAGTCAACTCCCCGCTGTCCATGTCAATGAAAGCCTTAGAAGTGCACAAGAATGGCCTCAGATGTATCAGCGGGACATCGATATTGTCATCAACATCCAACACTACAAAGTCCATAGGAAATGTGTACTTGTTAACCTTCACAAGTACGTCTTCGATGATGCTCCTCGGATGTCTAACCGTTTGGTCTGCCAATTGTAATGTCATCCGAGTGGGCCTAGGCTCTCCCAAGCATAACTTTTGGAAGAATGTATAAGGAATGATGTTTGCACAGAATGTGAAGCTTCCGGGGTACTTCTTCTTGTTCGGCAAATTCTTTTGTAACACCGCCGAACATGAAGCATCTAGGATCACAGATGCAGTCTTCTCCAACTTTCTCTTGTTGGTTAAGAGATCCTTGAGAAACTTTGCATAGAGAAGCATTTGAGACAATGCCTCAACAAATGGGATATTGATGTGCAACAGCTTGAATAGACCCAAGAACTTCTTATATTGTTCATCATTTTGGTCATTCTTCAATCTTGAAGGATAAGAAATTCTTGGCTTGTAAGCTGGGGATACCACCTTCTTCCCTTTGTTTGATCTCTCCTCAACCTCCACAATCTCGGATGCTTCAGTATTGGTCTTCTCACTTAGAAGCCTACCCTCAACCTGACGAACACTTCTCAAAGTGATCACATTCACATGTTCTCTCCGATTAGTTTTGGTGTTACTAGGCAAGCTTCCTTGAGGTCTCTCCGATAACGATTTCGCAATTTGCCCCACTTGACTCTCGAAATTGTGCAATGACGCGGTATGGTTGTGAAGTGTGGCTTCAACCAATTGAAATCATATATCCGACAAATGAATGAACTTCGTTAAAGCTTCTCTAGATCGGTCATCCGGTTTTCCAACCCTGAAACTCGGTTCTCCATATTCGGGGCTTGTTATTGTTGCTGGAAACCGTGGTGGTGCCATTATCTTCTGTTGCTCTTAATTACTCCATGAAAGATTTGGGTGGCTTCTCCAACCTGAATTGTAGGTGTTGCTATATAGATTGCCTTGGTTTCTCATTGCATTACCCACAAAGTCCACTTGTTCTACTGAGGATGTACCACCAATAGAAATAGGGCAATCAGATGGAGCATGTCCTTCCCCATACCCTATGCAACTAGTCACGCCCGCCACTCTAATAGAAGTTAGAGTGTCTAACTTCTTGCTCAAAGACTCCACTTGGGCCACCGATGAAGTAACTGCGTCCATCACATGAAGTAAAGCTACGTTCTTTCTGTCTCTTGTGTTCTATTAATAAATTTTCATAGCCATTTCTTCAATGAGAAGCCGGGCTTCTTCCGGGGTCTTGTTCCCTAAGGTGCCTTCTGCTATAGCATCAAGTAACTATCTTGTGCTCAGATTCAACCAATTATAGGAAGTCTGAATGATCATCTACTCGGGGAACCCATGTTGAGGACATTTCTGTAGGAGCTCCTTGAACCTATCCCATGTCTCAAATAGAGACTCCAATTCTGTTTCCACAAAAAAGGATATTTCATTCCTAAGCTTTGTAAATTTTTTGAGAGGGAAATATCGGGCAAGAAAAGCTTCTACCATCTCCTCCCATGTAGTGATAGATGCTTTAGGTAATGAATATTGGCATCATCCGTAACACCATTGATCTAGAGCATGTCGCACACTTCCAAGAAGTTTTCTATATGATTGATTGGATCCTCATCGGCGAAACCATTAAATTGTGCCAACTGCTGTAACATTTGGATGAATGCTGGCTTAAGCTCAAAACTCTAAGCTGTGATCGGTGGCCGCATAATGCTAGATTGTGTGCCAAGAAATGTTGGTCTGGCATAATCAGACAGTGTCCTATGCTGCCCATTCTGTTCTTCTATATCTGACCCTTCACCTTCTACCTCAGCTTGATTTGTCTGTTCTTGCATAAGTTCTTTACCCCTTGTATGAAATGTTCGTTTAAGTTCAGGATCACCTTCAACCAATATCGAAGAGTTCCCTCGGGTCATTACCTGGAGTTACGACCAAAGAAAGAAAAACAAATCAGAATGATGGAAGAATAAGAAAGTGTGAAATAGAATAAATATTGAATAGCTAAAATAACAAAGTGCAAAGTGCTTCTAAAATGCCTACTCCCGGTAACGTGCTAAAATCTTAACAACGCCTTTTTGCGTGTGTACCGCAAGTGCCCGGATTTATCGAAGTAATAATACACCGGTGAGTAGGTAGTCGAATCCACAAGGAATAGTGATTACAAACACAAAGATTGTTATTTAACTAGAACAAGGATGAATTAATAGTGATGTGAATAAGAATTAATGCAAATAAAAATAAGAAAAGAAGAAGAACGCGCAAAAAAAAGATAGGAGAGGCAATCGACGATAAACGGGGCACCCAGACATTGCTCAACATAGGACTATTGTTTCAAATACAAGACCAATCATTATCTTCCCTAACTAATGATTAATGACTCATATAGATCCTTAAACATACGGTCCCAAAACTTAAGGTCAACCATGACTAACCCTACACTATACCCCGATGGAGAAATCTTTTAGTTTCGACATCTCACGTTATGCTAGGTTGCTTAGGGCTCTGGGGATTCCAATTGATAAACCCGATTTTCTAAAATAGATCTAACCATTTGGTCCATGCGAAAGACCCCTAGTCACAATTAATCCCCAGATACTAAGGATTACTTCAACGTTTCACTCTGTTGCTTGCGTAACTAAGCCCCAGTGGAGTTCATCTCTTAGCACTTCACTCTATTATGACTGCAAAGAACTCTTGGAATGTACGGATAGAATAAATCTCACCGGAGGTGAAAGGGGATGTTCCGCTACCTCTCGACTCACCTTCTCAACCCTCTCCAATCTAGTATTGTCTAACCCTCATGGTGTCACTCATCCACAAGGATTACCAAAATGGATTCTCAACCGTAGTGTCACTCTAAGGGAAAATCAACTCAACAAGCATTCAAGATTGGAACTCAATTAAAACATCAATTAAAGGAAGCATAACAAAAGGTCAAAAAAACAACATCATCCTAGGGTTTACAAGTCCAAGTACCCACTAGGGGTTTAGCTCTCCATGGAGAAAAATACAATAAATAATAAAATCAAAAGTAAAAATACGTAATCCATAAAAAAAAGCCACCTTGGTGATTGTATCAATGGTCTTGTGGAGTGGCCGCATCTTCTCTAAATGTCCCCTCATCAAGCCTAGGGCACACCTCGCGGGATCGGTGCCGAAGAAAGCTCCCCCAACAATTCTCTTCCTAAGGAAGCACGATGTCGCAGGCCGTGAAACCCTCGAAAAGGCTAGCCAAAGCCTCTCCAAACCCTAGCCACGAACGGCTCCAATGGTGAGAAATGATAGCCAAAAGATGGAAAGAAGGACGCATAAATCGGGCTAAAATTGTGATTTAAATAGGGCTCGAATTGGGCATCCACAAGGGCGTGTGGAATTTTTCACATGCCCTGTGAATCTCCGGAAATCGATTTTTCTGCGGCACTGTGAATAGATAGCGCCATAGTAAATTGCTACGATGATTTACAACGAGTGCTGATTACGAGTGTCTCTCTGCAATACTCCGCAAAAATCTACCGAATCCACACTCTTCATCGAGGGCAACATAAGCGCCTACACGTCTACGCTATAGATTGCGTTGCATCTTCAAACAAAAAGCACATTTAACAACAATCTTGCTAGCTTTTGCACAAGTCGGAATACACGAGTGTGATGCCCTTTGTGCCCCTCCAATTTGCATATTTCCTTGAACACCACGGAGGTTGGCACAGACTCACATATCTTTGAGCACAACTTGTGTCTTCACATTTGTTCAATCCAAGATTTCACCAACTAAGTGCACTTACAATCTACTTTGGCTTCTTTCTTCTATATTTGTCTACACAACCTTACGTGCACAAAAGAACACAAATACACATGTATTAGGGATAAAATCTGAGAAACATAATGCTCATCGTAAGAAAAGAATACTTTATAATACTAATACACAAGCACTTATCAAACATGATACCAGGGTTATGATTAAAAACTGAAAACGGGACATTTCGAGAAGAAAACATGGGATTAGGATTTTGGTTTAGAAACAGTGGACATTCTGAAAAGAAAAATATGATTAGGGTTTTGTTTGAAAAATAAGAGAAATTCCAAAAAAAAACTTAAGATTAGGGTTTTGATTAAAAAATTTGATACATTACGAAAAGAAGACATATGATTATTGTTTTGATTAAAAAAATAGGAGGTATTCCGTAAAAAACATATGATTAGGCTTTTGATTCAAAAATAGGATGCATTCCCAAAAGAAAACATAGAATTAGGATTGTGAGAAAAGAAAATAGTAAACATTACTAAAACAACACATTGGATTAGGGTTTTTATTGAAAAATAGTAGACATTCCAAAAGAAAATATAGGATTAGTGTTTTGATTAAAAAATAGGATACATTACTATAAGAAAACACAGGATTATGGTTTTAATTTAAAAATAGTAGACAGTAAAAAATGAAAACATAGGATTACGTTTTTTACTTGAAAGATAGGAGACATACCAAAGAGAAAAAGATTGGATTGTGATTTTTTTATTCAAAAAAATAGGACACATTACTGAAAAAGAAAAACATAAGACTAGGGTTTTGATTAAAAAAATATGTTACATTCCAATCAAAAAGCCATAATCTTAGATTTTTCAATCAAAAACATTACTATAAGAAAACATAGTGTTTTTTTGTTTTGATTAAAAAAATAGAAAAAAATAAGGGGACATTTCCGAAAGAAAACATAGGATTAGGGTTTTTCGTTAAAAAAATATGAGACATTACGAAATACAAAATATACGATTATTGTTTTGATTTAAAAATAGGAGCCATTGTGAAAAGAAAACATATGATTTGGGTTTTGATTAAAAAAAAACAAACATTCCCAAAAGAAAAACATTGTATTAGGGTTTTTGATTCAAAAAAATAGTAGACATTCGAAGAAAAATATAAGATTAGTGTTTTCATTGAAAAAAATAGGAGACATTACTATAAAAAAATCATAGGGATTATGATTTTAATTCAAAAAAATAGTAGACAAGAAAGAATAGAAAAACATAGGATTTGGGTTTAAACTGAAACATAAGAGATTTTATCGAAAAAGAAAACATACAATTATTATTTTTTTATTCAAAAAAATAGGAGGCATTACAAAAAGAAAACATAAGTCTAGGGTTTTTGATTAAAAAAATATGATACATTTCAATCAAAAAGCCCTAATCTCATCTTCAATCAAAAACATTACTATTAGAAAACATAGGATTAGGGTTTTGATTAAAAATTGAAAAATAGAAGACATCCAAAAGAAAACAAAGGATTAGGGGTTTGATTAAAAAATAGCAGGAATTCACAAAAGAAAACATAGGATCGGGGTTTTGATTGAAAAAAATACGATGCATTCGAAAAGAAAAACATGAGATTAGGATTTTTGAATCAAGACCCTAATAATACATTTTCTTTTTGGAAATGCCCCTCTATTTTTGGTTTTTTTAATCAAAACCTTAATGTTATGTTTTATTTTTCATCAAAATCATGGCTTTATGTTTTCTTTTCATAATGCCTCCTATTTTTTTAACAAAAATCATAATTATATGCTTTCTTTTCGATATGTCTCCTATCTTTCAATCAAAACCCGAATCTTATGTTTTCTTTTTCTTAATATCTACTATTTTTTTTTTAAAACCTAATCCTATATT
The DNA here is from genome assembly GCF_009730915.1 of Dioscorea cayenensis subsp. rotundata. Taxonomy (NCBI): domain Eukaryota; kingdom Viridiplantae; phylum Streptophyta; class Magnoliopsida; order Dioscoreales; family Dioscoreaceae; genus Dioscorea; species Dioscorea cayenensis. The sequence goes on from NC_052490.1 coordinate 18,187,619, forward strand.
TACTTATAGTTATCTCTCCTAATTTTCATTCCAAACCGTAATCTTATATTTTTCTTATAGTAATGTCTTCTAATTTTTCTATCAAAACCTTATTCCTATGTTTTTCTTTTTCAATTGCCTACTATCTTTCAATCAACACCGTAATCCTATGTTTTCTTTTTGGAATATGTCCTATCTTCCAATCGAAACTCGAATACTATGTTTTCTTTTCTTAATATCTCCTATTTCTCAGTTTTATATCAAAACCCTAACCTATGTTTAATTTTCGGAATGTCTGTTATTTTTTAATCGAAACACTAATCCTATGTTTTCTTCCTGGAATGTGTCCTATTTTTCAGTTTCGAATCAAAATCATAATCCTTTATTTTCTTTTCCGAATATCTCATTTTCTTGATTGAAAACTCAAATCCTACTTTTTTTGTTTTGTGAATGTCTTCTAATTTGTAATGAAAACTCTAGTCCTATTTTTCTTTTCGCAGTGTCTCATGTTTTTCAATGAAAATCCGAATCCTATGTTTTCATTTCAAAATTCCTCTTATTTTTAAATCAAAACCCTAATCCTATATTATCATTTTGCAATGTCTACTCTATTTTCAATGAAAATACAAATCCTACGTTTTCATAGAATAATGTCTTCTTTTTTTCAATCAAAACCTTGATCGTATATTTTATTTTAGGAATGTCTACTATATTTGAATCAAAACCCTAATCCTATTTTATCTTTTCAGAATGTCCACTATCTTACAATCAAAACCCTAATCGTATGGCTTCTTATGGTAATGTTTCCTATTTTTCAATCAAAATCCTAATCCTTTGTTTTCTTTTAGGGATGTCTCCTATTTTGCAATAAAAAAACCTAATCCTTTATTTTCTTTTCGGAATGTATGATATTTTTGAATCAAAACACTAATCATATATTTTCTTTATGGAATGTATCCTATTTTTCAATTTTGAATCAAAACCCTAATCCTTTGCATTCTTTTCAGAATGTCTCATTTTCTTGAATCAAAACACAAATCCTATTTTTTGTTTTGGGAATGTCTTCTAATTTCTAATGAAAACCCTAATAATATGTGTTGTTTTCGGAATGTCTCATATTTTTCAGTCAAAACCACAATCCTATATTTTTTTTTCAGAATGCTTCTTATTTTTCAATCAAGACCCTAATCCAATATTTTCTTTTTGTAATATCTACTTTGTTTTGAATGAAAATCCGAACAATATGTTTTCTTATAATAATTTGTCTTATTTTTCAATCAAAACCCTAATCCTATGTTTTATTTTCGGAATGCTTACTTTATTTGAATCAAAACCCTAATCATATGTTATCTTTTTGGAATGTCTAAAATCTTAGAATCAAAACACTAATCCTATATTTTCATATAGAAATGTCTCCTATTTTTCAATCGAAACAATAAAACTATGTTTCCTTTCCTGAATGCCTACTATATTTGAATCAAATCCCTAATCCTATGTTTTCTTTTAAGAATGTTGTCTATCTTTCAATCAAAAGCCGAATCGTATGTTTTCTTTTCTTAATTTCTCCTATTTATCAGTTTTGATTCAAAATCCTAACCTATATATTTTTTGTACAATGTCTCATATTTTTCAATCTTTAACTTAATCTTTTCTTTTCTTTTCGGAATGTAAGATATTTTTTAATCAAAACATTAACCCCGTGTTTTCTTATAGTAATGTCTCCTATTTTTCATTCAAAGCCTTTTACTATCTTTTGTCATAGTAATGACTCCTATTTTTCAATCACAACCAGAATCCTATAGTGTCTTTTCTGAATCTATTTTATCTTTCAATCAAACCGCAATCCTTTGTTTTCTTTTCAGAATGTCTACTATATTGAATTAAAACATTAATCCTACGTTAATTTATACTTATGTCCCTTATTTTCAATCAAAACCATAATCCTATGTTTTTGTTTTGAAATGTCTTATATTTTTCAATCAAAACCCAAGTCCTATATTTACTTTTAGGAATGTCTACTATTTTGAATCGAAACCCTTATCTTAAGTTTTTTTTCGCAATGTCTACTATTTTTTTAATCAAAACCAAAGCGGTATGTTTTCTTTTCAGAATGTCTCCTATTTTTGGATTAAAACAAGAATAATATGTTTTCTTTTTGAAATGTCTCATATTTTTCAATCAAAATCCTATTAATATCTCTTCTTTTCGGAATAGCTCCTATTTTTGAATCAAAACCCTAATTTATGTTTACTTTCGAGAATGTCTGCTATTTTTTAATCAAAAATTTAATCCTATGTTTTTTTAAATGTCTCCTATTTTTTTGGTTTATCATCAAAATCATAATCCTATGTTTTCTTAAAGTAATGTCTCTTATTTTTCAATCAAAATCATAATCATATGTTTTCTTTTCAAATTGTCTTATCTTTTTCAAGAAAAACCCTAATATTATGTTTTATTTTTAGAATGTCTACTATTTCTTAATCAAAACCATAATTCTATGTTTTCTTATAATAACGTTTCTTATTTTTCAATTAAAACCCTAATCCTATTTTTTCTTTTCAAAATGTCTGATATTTTTTCAATCAAAACATTATCCTATGTTTTCTTTTAGGAATGTATACTATTTTTGAATCAAAACCCTAATCCTATGTTTTTTTACAGTAATGTGTCCTGTTTTCAATTCAAACACTAATCCTATGTGTTCTTATAGTAATGTCTCCTATTTTTCAATCATAACTCTAATCCTATATTTTCTTTTTTAAATGTCTACTATACTTGAATCAAAACCCTAATACTGTGTTTCATTTTTAAAATATTTCCTGTTTTTGATTCAAAACCCTAATTCTATATTTTTTTTGGAATGCCTCATTTGTTTTAATTTTGGAATGGCTATTATATTTCAATCAAAACAATCACCTTAGGTATTCTTCTCAGAATGTCTACTTTTTTTTATCAATCCAAACCCTAATCCTATGTTTTCTTTTTGGAATGTCTCCTATTTTGCAAACAAAACCCGAATCCTATGTTTTGTTTTCTGAATGTCTATTATTTATTAATTATGTCTCCTATTCTTCAATCAAAACACTAATTCTCTATTTTCTTTTCGGAATGTCTCTTATCTTTTAATGAAAATCAGAATCAGATGTTTTCTTTTCTTAATGTCTCCCATTTATCAGTTTTGAATCAAAACTCTAATCCAATGTTTTCTTTTGGAAATGTCCCCTATTTTTATGTTTTTAATCAAAACCCTAATCCTATGTTTTCTTATAGTAATATGTCCGAATTTTCAATCAAAACAATAGTCTTATGTGAAATGTCTAAGATTCTTAAATCAAAAACCTAATAGCATGTTTTCTTTTTAGAATATCTACTATTTTTCAGTTTCCAATAAAAAACCTAATTCTTTCTTCTATTTTTGGAATGTCTATGTTTTTTAATCAAAACCCTAATCCTTTGTTTTTTTAATGTAACCTATTTTTCAATCAAAACCCTAATCGTATGTTTTATTTTTAGAATGTCTACTATTTTGGAATGAAAACCCTAATCGTATGTGGAATGTCTGCTATATTTCAATCAAAACCATAATCATATGTTTTCTTTTATGTATGTCTACTATTCTTGAAGAAAAACCCTAATCCTATGTTTTCTTATATTAATGTCTTCTATTTTTATAATCAAAAACCAAAATCCTATGTTTTTTTTGGAATGTCGTCTATCTTTCAACCAAAATACTATTCAGGTTTTCTATTCTAAAAAAAACATAGGATTATAGTTTTGATTAAAATATGGGAGACATTCTGAAAAGAAAAACATGGGATTAGGGTTTTGTTTTTTTTAAAAATAGCAGACATTCTGAAAGAAAACAAAGGATGAGATTTTTGATTGAAGAATAGCGGACATTTCCAAAAGAAAACATAAGATTAGTGTTTTGATTGAAAAATATAAGACAGTTTGAAATGAAAATATAAGATTAGAGTTTTGATTGAAAAATAGCAGACATTAGTATAAGAAAACATAGGATTAGTATTTCGATTAAAAAATAGGCGACATTTCCGACAGAAAATATAGAATTAGGGTTTTGATTCAAAAATAGTAGAGATTCTGGAAAGAGAACATAGGATTAGGGTTTTGATTGACAAATAGGAGGCACTCCGAAAAAAAACATAGGATTAGCGCTTTGATTGAAAAAATATGAGACATTCAGAAAAGAAACATTGGATTATGGTTGTGACTAAAAAATATTAAACATTACTATAAGAAAACATAGAATTAGAGTTTTGATTCAGAACAAAAAAGTAAGAGACATTTCAAAAAAATAATTGGATTAGGGTTTTGATTCCAAAATAGCAGACATTCCTAAAAGTAAACATAAGATTAGGATTTGATTGAAAAATAGGAGCCACTATTATTTTTTAATCAAAACACTAATCCAATGTTTCTTTTGGGAATATCTGCTATTTTGCAAACAAACCAGAATCGTATGTTTTTGTTTATTAATGTCTCATATGTATCAGTTTTTTATCAAAACCCTAATCCTATGTTTTCTTTACGGAATGCATATTATATTTGAATAAAAAATTCTAAATTTTAATAAAAAAATTCTAAAATTCTAATCCTATGTCCCTTATTTTTGTGTTTTGATTAAAATCCATAAAATATTGTACATTTCGAAAAGAAAAAATAGGATTAGGGTCTTAATTCAAAAATTGTAATGACCGATATTAGGATTAGGTTTTAATTGAAAAAGAGTAGACATTATGAAAAGAATACAAAACAGTACTGATAAATAGGAGACATTAGAAAAACATTAGGATTATTTCAAAATAAGAAATAAGAGGCATTACTATAAGAAAACATAAGATTATGATTTTGATTAAAAATTAACATAGATCCACAAAACAATAGAAAAACATAGGATTAGGGTTTTCATTCAAAAATAGGAGTCATTGCCAAAAGCAAAGATAGGATTAGTGTTTTGATTAAAAAATATGAGACATTATGAAAAGAAAATATAGAATTATTGTTCTGATTCAAGAATTGAAGACACTCCCAAAAGAAAAAATAAGATTAGGGTTTTGATAAAAAATTAGTAGGTGTTCCAAAAAGAACTTAGGATTAGGGTTTTGATTAAAAAAATATGAGACCTTCAAAAAAGAAAATAAAATATTAGGGTTTTTATTCAAAACTGGAAAAATATAGGAGAGATTGTGAAAAGAAAAAAACGTATTAGGTATTTAAAACTGAAAAATATGACACATTGCTAAAACAAAACATACGATTATTGTTTTGATTAAAAAAAAACAGACATTTCTGAATGAAAACATAGGTTTATGGTTTTGATTGAAAATTGATAAATAGTAGACATAGGATTTGGGTTTTGATTAAAAGATAGGAGACATTCCAAAAAAAAGCATATAATTAGGGTTTTGATTGAAAAATATGAGACATTTCGAAAAAAAAACATAGGATTAGAGTATTGATTGAACAACAGGTGACATTACTATAAGAAAACATGGGGTTTGGGTTTTGATTAAAAACCGAAAAATGGTATTTCTAATGAAAACCCTAATCATAATTGATAAGTGCTTGTGTGATAAGAATACGAAGTGTTCTTTCCTTGTGTTGAGCATTATTTTTCTCTGGTTTTAACGCTAATATGGGTGTATTTATGTTACTTTCATGCAGGTAGGGTTGTGAGGCTGATTATGAGAGAAAGAAGCCAATGTGGGTCATAATGCAGTAATTTGGAGGAAATCTTGCTAAGGTTCAAAGACGAAGACAAAGGTCGAGTTCAAGATGCAGGAATGTGTGTCAACCTCCTCGTACTCGAGTTAGCACAACTATTTGAAGTGGCACAAGGGCAGTCACATTCAAGCATTCCGACTTGTGCATATAGAACAAGATCTCCATCAACATGCCCATTATTAAAGAAGCAAGGCGATCCATGAAGTAAATGTGTGCCAGTTTGCGTTACCTCGATGAAAGTATAGATTCGGGAATATTTCAGGCCGGTACTGCAGCAGGGTATTGTAGAAAATACTGTAGCAAAAATACAGCAGCAGCACTATTTACAGCCAGCCGAGAAACCAGGAAAACAGAGAATCCACACAGGCGTGTTGAAATTCCACACCCCCGTATGAAAAATCCACAGGGGCGCCCACATGGGCGTGTGGATTCCCGATTCCAGCCCTTTAAATGCCGATTTCAGCATTCTTTTCTCCATCTTTTCCCCAACTTGAGAGAGGGCGGCGGCTAGGGCTTTGAGAGCTACTGGCTAGGGCTTTGGAGAGGTTCTACTGCTCGGACATCGCGCGCCGTTTGGAAGAAGGTTAGTGGGAGAGCTTTTGTCGGCACCGATCCGGCAAGGTGTATCCTAGGCCGAACAAAGGGATCCTTGCGATGAGTAGAGGACTCTCCACAAGATCATTGCCACGACAAATGAGGGGGTTTTTTATGGATGTTTTGTTTTTAGATTCAATTTCATTGATTGTATCTACCTCCATGGAGAGCCATACCCCTAGTGGGTACTTGGGTATTTGTGAACCCTAGGATGTATTCTTTTCATTAAATCTCTTTATTATGTTTTCAATTAATTGGTGTTTTTTGTGAGTTCCAATCTTGGAGACTTGATTGTATGAATACTCCCCTAGAGTGATACTAGGGTTGAGAGTTCTTGTTGGTAACTCTTGTAAGTGAGTGACACACTATGAGAGTTAGACAAAACTAGATTGGGGAGGGTTAAGATGGTGAGTCGAGAGGTAGCGATACGTCCCCTTTCCCCTCCGGTGTGATCTATCCTACCTCCACATTCCAAGAGTTCTTTGTGGCCATAGTAGAGTGAATGGGCTAAGGGATGACCTTCCGCTGGGGCTTAGTTGTGAGTGCAATAGAGTGAAGCGCTGAAGTGATTTTAGCACCTAGGGCTTAATTGTGGCTAGGGATCTTCCACTTGGACCAAAGGGTTAGGTCTATACATAGGAATAGGGTTTATCACTTAGAATCCCTAGAGCTCATTGCAATTCTATGTGAGTGTGAGGTTGAGAGGTTATTCAATCTCTCCTCCGGGACATGTATAGAGTTAGGCATGGTTGACCTTAGATTTGGGATCATGTAATTAATGATTTCCACGACTCATTGTTGCATCAATTAGGAAGTATAATAGAGGGTTCTTGCACTAAAAACAATTGTCCTAGGCGGATCAATACCCGGTCACCCCATCTTTATCGATTGCCTTATCTTCTTCATTACTTGTGCTGTCTATCTTGTTGCTTTTATTTTTCGTTATTTCATATTTTGTCACACTTATCACTATTCATCTTCCACATTAGTTAAAAAACAACTTAAGTATCTTTATTCCCTACTCTCTATGGATACGTTACCCACTCATCTGAGATTATTACATTAACAGCCGTGCACTTGCGGTTTACACGCATATATGGACGTGTCAAGTTTTTGCCGTTGATCCCGGTGAATAGGCGTTTAGAGATACTTTTTACTTTATTTTCTTAGCTATTTATTCATTCTATTTTATATCTTCTTTTCTAGCATCGTTCCGATTTTTTTTCTTTCTTTTGGTGCAGCTCCAGGTTATGACCCGAGGGAACCCTTCAATATTGATTGAAGGAAAACCCGAGCTCGAACGTACACTTAGAAGAAAAGGGAAAGAACATGTGCAAGAATAGTCTAATCTAGCTGAATTGGAAGTAGAAGAATTTGAAAACATGGCAGAATAGAATGAGCAGAAGTGGGCATTATCCAATTATGCTAGACCTTCAGTATTGGAGACACAATCGAGCATTGGGTGTCCCTGGATTACAGCTCAGAACTTCGAGCTGAAGCCGGCATTCATCCACATGTTGCAGAAATCCTCACAGTTTAATGGGTTGGCCGATGAGGATTCGAACAGTCATATAGAGAACTTTCTCAAGGTGTGCGACATGCTTAAGATAAACGGGGTAACGGTTGATACCATCAAGTTGAGAGCCTTCCCATTTTCCTTGAAAGGGAGAGCGAAGCAGTGGCTACACTCATTACCTAGAGCATCAATTACCACATGGGAGGAGATGATAGAAGCTTTTCTTGCCCATTATTTTGCTCCCAGAAAATTTGCAAAGCTAGGAATGAGATCTCATCCTTTGTACAATTGGAATTGGAGTCTATATTCGAGACGTGGGAAAGATTCAAGGAGATCCTGAGAAAGTGCCAGCAACATGGATTCCTGGAGTGGATGATTGTTCAAACCTTTTACAACGGTTTAAATCCGAGTACAAGGCAACTCTTGTATCCAGCAGCAGGATGTACCTTATGTAGCAAGACACCCGGTGTGGCCCGTCAACTAATTGAAGAAATGTGGTTAAACAGCTACCAATGGAATTCTAGGGAGAAGAAAAAGGTGGCCGGCCTCCATGAGATAGATGCAGTAATCTCATTGGCGGCTCAAGTGGAATCATTGAGTAAGAAGTTAGATCTCGTAACTTCGAATTGAGTGGCGGCGGTGACTACTTGCACGGGTGTGGTGCAGGACATGCTCCATCCGATTGCCCGATCTCAATTAGTGATGCATCTTCGGTTGAGAATGTCGATTTTGTAGGTAATGCTAAGAATAATCAAGGAAACCCATACAGCAACACCTACAATCCTGGTTGGAAGAGTCATCCCAATTTCACGTGGAGGAACCAAGGTCCATAAAAGGCCATGGGGCCACTGGGTTTCCAACAACAACAGCAAGCCCCAAACATGGAAAATTGAGTTTAAGGTTTGGAGACCTGAATAAACAATTTGGAGAAGGCCTTAACAAGGTTTGTGCAATCATCTTATACAAGATTCCAATCAGTTGAGGCTACACTTCGCAACCACACCGCCTCTTTGCATAATCTTGAAAATCAAGTAAGGCATATTGCGAAGTCCTTATCGGAAAGGCCACAAGGAAGCTTGTCGAGTAACACCGAGACCAACCCTAGAGAGCATGTCAAGGCGATCACTTTAAGAAGTGTCCGTGAGGTTGAGGGTAAGCTTCCGATGGAGAAGCCCAATGAACACGCACCCGAGGTTATAGAGGTTGAGAAGGGAGCAAGCAAAGAGAAGGAGGTGGCACCCCCACCTTTCAAGCCAATAATACCTTATCCCTCTAGATTGAAGAATGATCAAGGGGATGAACATTAAAAGAAGTTCCTGAGTTTGTTCAAACAACTGCACATCAATATTTCTTTTGTTGAGGCATTGGCTCAAATGCCTAAATATGCAAAATTCTTGAAGATTTGTTGACCAACAAGAGGAAGTTGGAGGACAGTGCTTTCGTGATCTTAGATGCTTCTTGCTTGGCCGTGTTGCAAAAGAATATGCCGAACAAGAAGAAAGACCGGGGAAACTTCATCATTCCGTGTAAGATTGGCAATTTGGGTGAAGAAATGGCATTGGCGGACTCAATGGCCAGTATCAACGTCATGCCATACACCTTCTTTCTGAAGCTAGGCTTGGGAGAGCCTAGGCCCACTTGGATGACTTTGCAATTGGTGGATCGAACAGTGAGATAACCGAGGATATCATTGAAGACGTGCTTGTTAAGGTGGATAAGTACATATTTCCTGTAGATTTTGTTGTGCTAGATGACAATAAGGATGCGGATGTACCCTTGATATTTTGGAGGCCATTCTTATGGACTTCCAAAGCATCGATTGACATGGACGACAGAGAGTTAACATTGAGAGTTGGAGATGACAAGCTCACATACCGCCTTGCTGAAGCCATGCGGCATTCTCTTGATTTCGTTGATACTTAGTATTTTCTAGACACTACTGATGAGATTGTTGATGAATATATGCAGGAATTGGTCAATCTAGACCCGTACGAGGGTTTGTTTAACGAAGGGGTGGACAATGAAGGAATCATGATGCTTGATTCAACGGAAGAAGTACCATCTACCACGAGGATCATGAAGAAGGTGCTCTAGAAGATGAAGAGGGCTAGGAGATGCCACTGGAAACGCTCCAAGGCTATCGGAGACGTGCGCAAACTGAACAAATTGGATGAATTATTGCTAGGTGGTCCCAAGCCTAATAATTCCCCCTCTACCTTCAAGAGACTTTGCTCATCATGTTTCCAATCTATGGGGAAGAGGTCAACCTTCATCTATGAGCCCCCGTGAGGTAGGACAAGGTACGTCAAGCTAAGTGATGTTAAACAAGCGCTTCTTGGGAGGCAACCCAAGTGTTTACTATTTTCTTAATTTGTTTGTTTAATGTTTGCTTGAAGAAATTGTTGAGTGTTGGTGTCTTGATTTGTAGATGGTTTTGCTATGATTTTCTTGTGGACTTGTAATTTCACCTTGTGTTTTCATGTGAATTTGATGAAGTTTTGGTTATTTGAGCTATATATCATGTTTCTCACTAGTATAGTAACATATTAGGTCAGGCTCTAAGTGTGTAAACATGTTCAAAAATTTTCTGCAGAGCCTGCAGTGTTTTCTAAGTCATCCAGAGAAAAAACACATGGGCGTGTGAAATTAACACATGACCGTGGTTTTGTATTGCGAGCTCATCCAGAGAAGGCACATGGGCGTGGACTCATTCCCGTGATTGACCTTGTGATTCTTGCACACCCCTGGGTAATTTCTGCACGGGTGTGTGATTTCCTGCAGGTACTTAGCAAACTATCCTGAGAGCACACAGGGGCGTGGAGTCGCCCATTTGGGCGAACTTGTTAAATACGCATGGGCATGGGTAGTTTTCACACGACCGTGCGGATCTCTGCAGATGAGTTCTCTCCATCTCAAAAAGACACAGGGGCGTGCGGCTGGCCCTGTAAGTTGGGCTTGTAAATGACCATGGCCATGCAGAATTTCCACACGGGCGTTTGAAACACTTAGCGATTCTTCTCGGGTGGACAAAGAAGCCACAGGGGTGTATGGCAGCCCCTGTGGGTTGGGCGCACGAGCGTGGGTATTTGCATTCAGAGGCAATGAGTGTTTTCCTGAGAGTGCACAGGTGTATGCACCTGCCCCTATAATGCTTTCTTGTGGAGGCGCATGGGCGTGGGTAATTTCCACATGCCCGTGCGGTTGTGCAGAACGCAAAGATTCGCGAGTCCTTTTAAAGGATCATCATTTCTTCTCATTCCCACACTCCCTCTTCGCCTGAGAGCACCCTCACACTTCTTTCTGACTTCGCACTGCCATATTTGGAGGGATTTTTGCGTGGTTTTCCGGCAGCTTCAAGGTTTTCCACTTCAACTCGTCGGTAAGCCATATCTTTTGTTCTCTTCACAAATTCTTGATTTTAATCGATGAAACATGTGAATAACGCTTTGTTTCTATAATTAGAATGAGTATGCATGTTTGGAACAATGTTATAAGCGATTTAACGGTGTTTTTTTTTTATTTTTGTGGCATGGCCGTGCCTTTTTTAGGCCCCATGGATCCACACGGGCGTGCGAAAATTCCACACGACTGTGTGGATTTCTGCAGCATTGCTTAATTGACTTGTTTGATCGGTTTTCTTTCAAATTTTACAGATATGGCACACAGGTCAAAGAAGCAAGCTGATAAGCGGCCGCGTGAGTCATCTCCTGAGTCCGAGGGTATGAGATTCACTATACCCGAGCATCAGGCCTGTTTCGAGCATTTATTGAGACTTTGGTTCAGACAGACTCGATTCTTAGACACGAGCATACTGAGAGATTTACAGCAGGGAGACGAGTTCAACGATGAGGTCGAGGATCTCGTATCAGTGGGTGGTTGGAGGCAGTTGTTGTCGATTAGAAAGCTAGCATCCGTGAGCTTACACTGGAGGTCTTATCATCATTCGAGTTCGATAGATCCTATTCGAGACTCGACAGCCTCAACGCCGTTTAGTTCAGAGCACTTGGACATTACCAAAGCATGATTATCACGCAGTTTTTAGTCTAGCTTGGCTTATACGAGGAGGCATTCATAGATACTGAGCAGTATTATCAGTTACCTACTGATTATCCTGGAGCTTTAACCCAGCACAGAGCTTAAAGAGCATTGTGTGGTCAAGGCCACTATGAGCCGGGGTTGTCCAAGGCCATGTGCCTTTCCTGACCTGTGTACAGATATTTACATGCCATCATGAGTAGGTCGGTGAATGGCCGTGGTGATAAATTGGCGTTCTGAGCTGGCAGGAGCTTCTATACTTGTATTTGATGATACAACGCATACCGATCCATCTAGGGCACATCGTCGCTGAGTACATTCGACATCAGGGTCAGTATGCCAGATTGGGAGTGATCTTCTCGGGTCCATACATTACGAGATTAGCTATGGATATGGATCTCTTGGGTATGATTTGCGGGGCCGAGAAGACGAGTATACCTGTATCCCTGAGCCTGGAGACGATGAGATTAATGGACATGGTTTACAGGGTTCAGAAGTGGGTTCATGGTCTGGTGCTACCGATTCCGGAGATAGCCGAGGAGGAGGATGATGATGCCGAGGCTTCCAAACCTACCCCCGAACCTTAGCCAGCACCGATGGAGTCCGAGGTACCTCATATGGCAGAGGATCCACCCCAGTACGCATGTTTTCACCATATCGAGCCCATGATCATTTTGAGATGCTTGAGAGTACTGTGGGAATGATACGGACAGAGGTCGCTGAGGCTCGCACAGGGATTGCTGAGATTCGGGCTACCCAGGCCACACAGCATACAGAGTTCATGGCACGTTTCGACATATTGCAGTGGATTTTAGAGCGGGACGTCGCCTCATCATTTGTCCTGCGGCCGAGAACTCCCCTAGCATGTCCAATACCTCCATTCCCTATTCCAGCATCAGTTGACCCACCATGTACTTCATCACCAGCACCAGCAGTAGCAAAGAGCCTGAGCATGACACCGACACTTAATTTGTTTTTTTTTTCTTTTCTTTTAATTTTGCACTTATATTTTGGACTTGTATTCTCAAAAAGGAGTCCCCTTCTGAGTTTATTTTTATTTTTCTATCTCGAGTTCTATTCATTGCTTCATCTTTTATATATTCGAGTTGTTTTATTTTTATTGAGCTTCACTGAACCCCCTCGTGTATCCGCACAAATGGTCTTGTCATCATGGGAATTGAGAACTTTGTCATGGCCACGGCCAAAGTGTTTCGGCACTTGGCCGTATGAGCTTCACAACCCGTTGGAACAACTCTCCCAAGGACATAGCTCCATCAAATACAATACTAGGAGTCAAGGGAGTATTTTTTTGATTGCTTATCCGACATTTGAATTTAATTGATATACATTATGAGTGAGCTTACATGAGTACATTGGGGACAATGTACAACTTAAGTGTGGGGTGGGGGGAGTTTCATAGTGCGCACATCTTTTTATATTAGTTTTTGATTGATACATACTCACATTACCAATGGTGGTTCATCTTAGTTGCAATGAATGTATTCTTGAGTTTAGGAGAATTTTTTTAACATTGAATATCCTCATGCTCTAGGTTTTTCTTGAATTTCCTAGGAATTTTTTTGCCCGATTAACACTTGTTGTACTTCTCACTCTTGAAACCCATTTGGAAACTCAAGTTTGATGTTAAAGGGACTAAGTATAGTTGTTTCTTTTGTTAATTCAAAAGCAAAAAGGATCAAAATAGTTTTATTTCTTATTTGTGCTTGTTGGGTGGAAAGAGCTACCACCTATGAAGTATGAAGCTACTCTCATAAGTCATATACTAGTTATGCCCTAATGAGAGAAAGAGCTATCTCATAGGATGGGTGAAAGCTACCACTGCGGTAGAAAGAGCTACCACCTCAAAAATGTGAAAGCCACCTTAGCGGCCGCTTTGGAAAGGGCTACCTTAGAGGATGTGTGAAGCTACTACCACCTTTGAAATGTTTTTGTTACTTTGTGCAGATCAATAAGACCCTTGTGCTTAGAACTTTGAGGAGTATAATGTGGGTTGTTTTGAGTAAGCTCACGCACTTAAACAATTTCGGGTTTGTTGTCCTTTTTTATTCAAGTTTTTAACTAGAGCATTGATTTTTCGTATTTAGTGTTAAAATTTTCCTTACTTGTAGAATGCTCTCTTTGTATGTTTTGGTGAACCTAAGGCCAAGCACTTCCAATGTTTCCTTCATCTATGCATATAATGTTTTAATCTTTGCTTGAGAACAAGCAAAAGCTTAAGTGTGGGGGAGTTTGATAAGTACTTGTGCGATAAGAATATGAAGTATTCTTTCCTTGTGTTGAGCATTACTTTTCTAAAGTATTAACGCTAATATGGGTGTATTTATGTTACTTTCATGCAGGTAGGGTTGTGAGGCCGATTATGAGAGAAAGAAGCCAATGTGGGTCATAATGCACTAATTTCGAGGAAATCTTACTAAGGTTCAAACGCGAAGACATAGGTCGGATTTCAGATGCAGGAATGTGTGCCAACCTCCTCATACTCAAGTTAGCACAACTATTTGGAAGGCACAAGGGCAGTCACATTCAAGCATTCTGACTTGTGCATATAGAACAAGATCTCCACCAACATGTCCGTTATTAAAGAGGCAAGGCGATCCACGACGTAAGTGTGTCCGTTTGCGTTACCTCGATAAAAGTATGGATTCAGGAGTATTTCAGGCTGCTACTATAGCAGGGCATTATAGAAATAATGTAGCAAAAATATCTCAGCAGCACTGTTTACAGGCGGCCGAGAAAATAGGAAAACAGAGAATCCACACGGCCGTGTGGAAATTCCACACACCTGTGTGAAAAATCCACAGGGGCGCCCATATGGTTGTGTAGATTCCCGATTCTAGCTCTTTAAAAGTCGATTTCAGCCCCGATTTTATCATTCTTTTCGCCATCTTTTCCCCAACTTGAGAGAGGGCAGTGGATAGGGTTTTGAGAGGTATTGGCTTGGTCTTTGGAGAGGTTCTGCGGCTCTGACATCGAGTGCCATTTGGAAGAAGGTTAGTGGGAGAGCTTTTGTCGGCACCGATCTGGCGAGGTGTATCCTAGGCCAGACAAAGGGACTGTTCCGACAAGTAGAGGACTCTCTATAAGACCATTGCCACGACTAACGAGGGTGTTTTCTATGGATGTTTTGTTTTTACATTCGATTTCATTGATTGTATCTAGCTCCATGGAGAGCTAAACCCTTAGTGCGTACTTGGGTATTTGTGAACTCTAGGATGTATTCATTTCATTGAATCTCTTTATTATGCTTTCAATTAATTGATATTTTTTGTGAGTTCTAATCTTGGAGACTTAATTGTATGAATACTACCCTAGAGTAACACTAGGGTTGGGAGTTCTTGTTGGTAACTCTTGTGAGTGAGTGACACACCATGAGAGTTAGACAAAGCTAGATTGGAGAGGGTTGAGAGGGTGAGTTGAGAGGTAGCGGAGCATCTCCTTTCCCCTCCAGTGTGATCTATCCTACCCCCACATTCCAAGAGTTCTTTGAGGGCATAGTAGAGTGAATGGGCTAAGGGATGACCTTCCGCTGGGGCTTAGTTGCGAGTGCAACGGAGTGAAGCACTGAAGTGATTTTAGCACCTAGGGCTTAATTGTGGCTAGGGATCTTCCACCTAGACCAAAGTGTTAGGTCTATACATAGGAATAGGGTTTATCACTTGGAATCCCTAGAACTCATTGCAATTCTATGCGAGTGCGAGGTTGAGAGGTTATTCAATCTCTCCTCCGGGACATGTATAGAGTTAGGCATGGTTGACCTTAGATTTGGGATCATGTAATTAAGGATTTCCACCACTCATTGTTGCATCAATTAGGAAGTATAATAGAGGGTTCTTGCACTTGAAACGATTATCCTAGGCGGATAAATATCCGGGTACCCCATCTTATCGATTACCTTAACTTCTCCTTTACTTGTGCTCTCTTTCTTGTTGCTTTTATTTTCTTTATTTCATATTTTTTTCACACTTATCACTATTCCATATTCCACATTAGTTAAGAAACAACTTAAGTGTTTTTATTTCCTACTCTCTGTGGATATGATACATACTCATCTGGGATTATTACTTCGACACCTGTGCACTTGCGGTTTACATGCATATACGGACGTGCCAATAATCCTATGTTTTCTTTTTCGGAATGCCTCCTATTTATGAGTAAGAGGCATTTCAAAAAGAAAACATAGCATTAAGGTTTTGATTCACAAATACAAGGCATTACCAAAAGAAGACATTGGATTCGGATTTTGAAAGAAAATAATTGGGTTTTGATTGAAAGGTAGGAGACATTATGAAAAAAACATAGGATTATGGTTTTGATTGAAAAATAAGTGCCATTCAGAAAAGAAAACATAGGAATAGGGTTTTGATTGAAAAATGAGACATTTCAAAAAGAAACATACGATTAGGGATTTGATTAAAAACTAGCGAGACATTACTAAAACAAAAGATAGGATTAGGTTTTTTATTAAAAAAATAAGACATTCCAAAAAGAAAACAAAGGATTAGGGTTTTGATTCAAAATTGAAAGTAGGACACATTCCAAAATGAAAATATAGGATTCGGCTTTTGAAATATAGGATTTGGCTTTTGATAGATGTATAGAAGATAATCTAAAAAGAAAAAATAGGATTGTGGTTTCGAGTCAAATATAGTATTCATTCTGATATTAGGACATTTTTATAATTGTTGTGGCTCCCAGTACAGAAATGTCTCATATTTTTCAATCAGAACCTTAATCCCATGTTTTGTTTTTGGAATGCTCCCTATTTTTCAATCAAAACCGTAATCTTATATTTTATTTTCGGAATGTCTTCTATCTTTCAATCAAAACCCTATTTCTATGTTTTCTTTTTGGAATGCCCCCTATTTTTCAATCAAAACCCTAATCCTATGTTTTTTTAGTGTGTATTATTTTTTAATCAAAACCGAAATTCTATGTTTTCTATTGCGAGTGTCTGCTATTTTTAATTAAATAAATGAGACATTGCAAAAGCATATTTTTAGTAGAGTTTCTCGTTTTTAGGAATATCTACTATTTTTTAATCAAAACCCAAATATTTTGTTTTCTTATAGTAATGTCCCCTATTTTTTAAATCAATACCATAATCCTATATTTTCTTTTCAAAATGCCTACAATACTTGAATCAAAACCATAGTCCTATGTTTCTTTTAGCACTCCAAAAATTTTTTTTTACTCAAGAACATAGGATTGAAAAACCCTGATCCTTTGTTTTGTTTGCAAAATAGTAGAAATTCTGAATGATAGTTTGACATGGCTCCTATTTTTTTAAATAAAAACCCTAATCCTTTGTCCTATTAAATAAAGTAAAGTCTCCTATTTTTCATTCAAAATACTAAAATTAAGTTTTAAATGTTATAGGAATGTCTCCTATTTTTTAAAAAAAACACAAATCTTATGTTTTCATTTGGGAATGTCTCCTAATTTTCAATCAAAACAATAATCCTATTGTTTTTGGATTGTATCATATTTTTCAATCAAAACATTAACCATATCCTTTATTTTTTGAATGACTCCCTTTTTTAATCAAAAACCCTAATCTTACATTTTTCTTTTTGGGAATATCTTCTATTTTTTTGAATCAAAACCATAATCCTATGTTTTTCTTTTTTTGAAATGTCCCTATTTTTTTGGGTTTTTAATCAATGCCCTTATCCTTTGTTTCTTTTTTTGAAATGTCTCCTATTTATTAATCAAAGCTCTAATATGATGTTTTCTTTTGCAAATGTTTGCTAGTTTTGAATCAAAACCCTAATTCAATGTTTTCTTTTCAAAATATAATATTTTTTTATTGAAAACACTAATTCTAAGGTTGCTTTTTTTTGCAATGGCTCCTATTTTTTTAATGAAAATCCTAATCTTATGTTTTCTTTTCTGAATGTCTCCTATTTATTAATCAAAACAATAATAATATGTTTTTGTGTTTCGTAATATCCCATATTTTTCAATCAAAACCCTAATCTTATGTTTTCGGTTTTGAATCAAAACCCGAATCCTATTTTTTAAATCAAAACCCTAATCATATGTTTTCATTTCTTTTCCTATGTCATCTATCTTTTGTTGTGGAATTTCTGCTATTTTTGAATCAAAACCCTAATCGGAATGTGTCCTTTTTTTTTATTGAGAATACTAATTCTATCGTTTCTTTCCAAAATGTCTCATATTTGACAATCAAAACCCTGATCTATATTTTGTTTTGGGAATGTTAACAATTTTTCAATCAAAACCCTAATCCAAAGTTTTGTTTTGGAAATGTTATTGAAAAAATATGAGACATTATGAAAAGTTTCAAATTTCTCATATTTTTGAAAAAAGGAGACATTTCCAAAAGAAAACATTACTAATCCAACCCTTCAATCGAAACCCAAATCCTTTGTTTTTTTCGAAATGTCTCATTTTATTAATCAAACCCCTAATCCTATCTTTCAAAACCTAAATCCAATGTTTTTTGTTGATAACGTCTGTTATTTTTTTGAATGAATACCCTAATCTTTTTTTTTTTTTTGGTAATGTCTCCTATTTTCTAATTAAAACACTAATTCTATATTTTCTTTTCCGAATGTATCATATTTTTTTAATGAAAACACTAATCTTATATTTTATTATGAAAATGTCTGTAATTTTTTAATCAAAACCCTAATCTTATGTTTTCCTTTGGAAATGCACATTAAATCTTGGTTTTGAACCCAAACCCTAATCCTAAGTTTTCTTATAGTACTATCTCCTATTTTTCAATCAAAACTCTAATGCTATGTTTCTTTTCAAAATATCTGCTATTTTCAACCAAAACCCTAATCCTTTTTTTTCTTATTGGAATAGCTACTATATTTGAATCAAAATTCTAATCCTATGTTTTTCTTTTCAGAATATCACTTATTTTATAAACATAACCCGAATCCTATGATTTCTTTTCTTAATGTCTCCTATTTATCAGTTTTTTAATCAATACCCTAATCCTAAGTAATCTCTCCTATTTTCCATTCTGAAATAATCTGATGTTTTCTTAATGTCTCCAATTAATCAGTAATGTTATGTTTTCTTTTCGGAATGTCTACTATTTTTGAATCAAAAAACTAATCCTAATAAGAGTCATTCATATTTTTCAATCAAAACCCTAGTCCTATATTTTCTTTTCGAAATACCTACTATATTTGAATAAAATTTTTTCCTATTTTCCTTTTTGATTTTAAACCAAAAAATAGTGGACATTTCAAAAAACAATATATAGTATTAGTGTTTTAATTCTGGAATAGGAATGGCTCTTATTAGGATTAGTTTTTTTATTCAAAAATAGTAGACAATTCGAAAAGAAAACATAAACATAACATTACTGATTAATAGGAGACATTAAGAAAACATTCAGATTATTTCAGAATGGAAAATAGGAGAGATTACTATAAGAAAACATATAAATAAGAGGCATTCGGAAGAGAAAAAAAAGGAGGCATTCCGAATTTTTGGAATGTCTCATATTTTTTAATCAAACCCCTAATCCTATGCTTTCTATTCATTATGCCTAAACCTAATCCTATATTTTCTTTTTGGAATGTCTACTATATTTGAATCAAAAACCCAAAATCATGTGTTTTTCTTATAGTAATGTCTCTTATTTTTTTCAATCAAAACCCTAATCCTATGTTTACTTTTCGAATGTATACTATATTTGAAATCAAAAACCTTAATCCTATGATTTCTTTTATTAAATGGTATCTAACTTATTTTTGAATAAAAAAACACTAATCCTATCATTTGTTTTTGGAAATGTCCCCTATTCTTTTGGTTTTTTTAATAAAAAAACCTTGTTCTTATGTTTTTTCTTATAGTAATGTCACCTATTTTTTTCAATAGAAAAAGTAATCCTATGTTTTCTTTTTGGAATACCTATTATTTTTAAATCAAAACCGTAATCCTAAGATTTCTCTTCTGAATATCTCCTATCTTCCAATCAAAACTAGAATCCTATGTTTTCTTTTCTACTATTCCATAAAAAAACATAGGATTTTGTATATTGTGGTAATTTTTTTCATTTAAACACATAATCCTATGCTTTCTTATAGTAATGTCTCCTATTTATCAATCAAAACCATAATCATATGTTTTCTTTTTGGAATGCCTATGATATTTGAATCAAAAACTCTAATCCTATGTTTACTTTTTCATAATATCTCCTATTTTTTTAATCAAAACCCTAATCGTATGTTTTTTTATTTTGGAATGCGTACTATATTTGAATTGAAACACTAATCCTATGTTTTTTCTTTTTGAAATGTCACCCATCTTTCAATCGAAAAAGAATCCTATGTTTTCTTTTCATAATGTCTCTTCTTTATCAGTTTTTACTAAAAAAACCTAACCAATGTTTTATTTTCAAAATGTCTGTTATTTTAGTATGAAATCCCTAAAACTATATTTTCTTTTCGGAATGTGTCATATTTTTCTGTTTTGAATCAAAACCGTAAACCTTTGTTTTCATTTCAGAAGTCTCCTATTTTTCAGTCAAAACCCTAATCCTTTCTTTTCTTTTTAAAATGTCATCAAAACATTAATCCTATGTTTTCTTTTCGGAATATCTCATATGTTTGAATCAAAACCGGAATCCTATGTTTTCTTTTATTAATGTCTCCTATTTATCAATTTTGAATCGAAACCCTACCTTTTGTTTTCTTTCCACAATGTCTCCTATTTTTCAATCAAAAATCTAATCCTTTCTTTTCATTTTCACAATGACTACTTTTTTTTTAATAAAAACCCTAATCTTATATTTTCTTTTTCAAATGTGTCCTAATTTTCATTCAAAACCCTAATACAATATTTTTTTTTAGTAAAGTCTCCTATTTTTCAATCAAAATACTAATCCTATGTTTCTTTTTAAATATCTCCTATCTTTCAATTAAAACCCGAATCCTATGTTTTCAGTTTTTAATGTATCTTATTTATCTATTTTGAATTGAAACCCTAACCTACGTTTTCTTTTCGAAATGTCTCCTTTTTTTTATGGAAAACCTTATCCTATGTTTTTTTTTAATGTGTCAATTTTTTATATTTTAAATTGAAATACTATTCCTTTGTTTTCTTTTTGGAATGTCTAGTATTTTCAAATCAAAACCCTAATCCTTTGTTTTCTTTTCAAAATGTTTCCTATCTTTTTATCAAAACCAGAATCCTATATTTTCTTTTCTTAATGTCTGCTATATATCAGTTTTGAATCAAAACCCTAACCTATGTTTTCTTGTTAGAATGTCTCCTATTTTTCAATCAAAAACCTAATCCTTTCTTTTCTGTTCAGAATGGCTGCTATTTTTGAATCAAAACCCTAATCCAATATTTTCTTTTCAGAATATGTACTATTTTTTATTCAAAACATTAATCGTATGTTTTCATATAGTAATGTCTCCTATTTTTCAATCAAAACCCTCTTCCAATATTTTTTTCTGACTGCCTGTTAATTTTTAATGAAAACTCTAATCCTATTTTTTAGAATGTCACCTATCTTTCAATCTAAACCCGAATCCTATGTTTTCTTTTCTACTATTAAGAAAAAAACATAGGATTTAGTATTATGTGTTAATTTTTCATTTAAAACCCTAATCCTATGTTTTCGTACATTCATGTCTCTTATTTTTCAATCAATAGTCCTAATCTTATGTTTTATTTTTGGAATGCCTACTATATTTGAAACAAAACCCTAATCCTATGTTTTTTATTTTCATAATATCTCTTATTTTTCAATCAAAACCCTAATCCTATGTTTTCTTTTAGGAATGCCTAATACATTTAAATCAAAATCCTAATAATATTTTTTTTTTCTGAATGTCTCCTAGCTTTCAATAAAAACCTAAATCCTATATTTTCTTTTCTTTATGTCTCCTATTTATTAGTTTTGAATCAACACCCTAACCTTTTTTTCTTTTTGTAATGTTTCATATTTTTCAATTAAAAATTTAATCCTTCCTTTTTCTTTTCGAAATGTTTGCTATTTTTGAACCAAACCCCTAATCATATTCTTTTTTTCCGGAATGTGTCTTTTTTTAGGTTTTGAATGAAAACCCTAATCTTTTGTTTTCTTTTCGGAAGTTCTCCTATTGTTGAATAAAAAACTCAATCCTTTCTTTTCCTTTAGGAATGTATTCTATTTTTGAATCAAAACCGTAATCCTATATTTTCTTTTCGGAACATCTCTTATCTTACAATCAAAGCAAGAATCGTATGTTTTCTTTTTGTAATGTCTCCTATTTATCAGTTTTGAATCAAAACCCTAAGTATGTTTTCTTTTTAGAATGTCTGCTATTTTCATATAAAAATCTAAACCATTCTTTTCTTTTAGGAATGTTTGCTATTATTGAATCAAAATCCTAATACTATGTTTTTCTTTTTCAGAATGTATCCTATTTTTTCAATTTTGAATCAAAACACTAAGTCTTTTGGAAATGTCACCTATTTTTCAGTTTTTAATCAAAACCCTAATTAATTTTTTTCTTATAGTAATGTCTCCTATTTTTCATTAAAAACCCTTATCCTATATTTTCTTTTCGAAATATCTAATAATTTTCAATAAGAACTCTAATCCTATGTTTTCTTTTCGAAATGTCTACTATTTTCGATTCGAAACCCTAATCTAGTGTATTCTTATAATAATGTCTCCTATTTTTTTAGCCAAAACCCTTATCCTATGTTTTCTTATAGTAATGTGTCCTAATTTTCAATCAAAACCCTAATCTTATGTTTTCTTTTCGGAATGCCTATAATATTAGAATAATAACCCTATCCTATGTTTTCTTTTCAAATTGTCTCCTATCTTTCAATCAAACCTGAAACCTATGTTTTCTTTTCTGAAATGTCTCTTATTTATTAGTTTTGAATCAAAACTCTAACCTATGTTTTCTTTTTGGAATATCTCCTATCTTTCAATCAAACATGAATCCTATGTTTTCTTTGCGGGATGTGTCCCATTTTCTCAGTTTTGAATCAAAAGCGCAATCTTTTATTTTCTTTTAGGAATGCCTCGTTTTTTTGAATGAGAATCCTAATCCTATCTTTTGTATTGGGAATCTTAGATAATTTTTAATCAAAACTCTAATGCTATGTTTTCCTTTCGTAATGGCTACTATTTTTTAATCAAAACCCTAATCTTATGTTTTTTTGAATGTCTGCTATTTTTTAATCAAAACCCTAATCCTATGTTTTTTTTCTTATTGTTTCCTATTTATCAGTTTCGAATCAAAATCCTAACCTATGTTTTCTTATAGGAATGTCTCCTATTTTTCAACTAAAAACCTAATTCTTTCTTTTCTTTTCAGAATGTCGTCTATTTTTAATCAAAACCCTCCTTTTCTGAATGTGCCATATTTCTCAATTTTGAATGAAAACCTAATTCTTTGTTTTCTTTTCTTAATGTCTCATTTTTTTTAACCAAAACCTGAATCCTATCTTTTGTATTGGGAATCTCTGCCAATGTTTTCTTTTTGTTATGCCTTCTATTTTTGAATAAAAACTCCTAATCAAATGTTTTCCTTTTCTTAATGCCTCATATTTTTTAATCAAAACCCTAATCATATGTTTTTTCTTCAAGGAATGTCTGCTATTTTTCAATCAAAACAATAATCGTATGTTTTCTTCTCGTAGTGTCTCATACTTTTTAATCAAAACCCTAATCCTAAGTTTTTTTAATACCTTCTTTTTCTTAACCAAAACACAAATCTTATGTATTCTTTTGTGAATGTTTGTTATTTTTTAATCAAAACTATAATGCTATGTTTTCTTTTCATAATTTCTCATATTTTCAATCAAACCCTAATCCTATGTTTTTCTTTTCTGAGGGGCACCTATTTTTGAATCAAAATCCTAATCCTATGTTTTTTTGGAATCTCTGCTATTTTTTAATCAAAACCCTAATCCTATGTTTTATTTTGTAAATGTCCCCTATTTTTCGGTTTTTAATCAAAACTCTAAATTTAATTCTATGTTTTCTTATAGTAATGTCTCCTATATTTCAATCAAAACCCTAATCCAATGTTTTGGATTTTAAATGTCTCATATTTTTCAATTAAGACAATAATCCTATGTTTTTTTTCGGAATGTCTACTATTTTTGAACCAAAACCCTAATCTTTTGTTTTCTTATAGTAATGTCTATTATTTTTTAATCAAATCCCGAATCCTATGTTTTCTTTTTGCAATGACTCCTATTTTTGAATCAAAAACCTAATTCTTTATTTTGGTTTTGGAATGTCTGCTATTTTTCAATCAAAACCCTAATCCTATGTTTTCTATTTGGAATGTCTGCTATTTTTGAATTAAAACTCTAATCCTATGTTTTCTTTAGGAAATGTACCCTATTTTCTGAGCTTTAGTCAAAACCCTTATCTTATGTTTTCTTATAGTAATGTCTCATATTTTTCAATAAAAATACTAATCCTATGTTTTTTTCAAAATGTTTACTATTTTATAATCAAAACTCTAATCCTATGTTTTCTTATAGTAGTGTCCCTTATTTTTTATTCAAAACCCAAATCTAATGTTTTCTTATAGTAATGTCTCGTATTTTTCATTCAAAACCCTAATCCTATGTTTCAGAATTCCTGCCATGTTTTAATTAAACACTAATCCTATGTTTTCTTTTCGGAATATGTCCTATTTTTCAGTTTTGAATCAAACAATAATCTTTTGTTTTCTTTTCATATTGTCTCATTTATTTGAATCAAACCCTAATCCTATCTTTTGTTTTTGGAATCTATACAATTTTTTAATGAAAACCTTAATTCTATGTTTTACTTTTCGTAATGTCTCCTATTTTTTAATAAAATCCTAATCATATGTTTCTTTTCCGAATGCCTTATATTTTTGAATCAAAACACTAATCTTATGTTTTCTTCCTGGAATGTCTGCTATTTTTTGAATCAAAACTATAATTGTGTGTTTTCTTTTCTCAATGTATCATAATTTTTAATCAAAACAGTAAACCTAAGATTTTTATTTGGAATGCCTCATATTTTTTTAATGAAAAACCCTTAATCTTATCTTTTCTTTTGGGAATGTCTGCTATTTTTTAATCAAAACAATAATTGTATGCTTTTTGTAATGAGTCATATTTTTTAATCAAAACCATAATCCTAGTTTTATTTTGGAATTCCTCCAATTTCTTAATCAAAATCCTAATCCTATGTTTTCTTTTCAAAATGTCTCTTATTTTTTTTATCAAAACCCTAACCCTATGTTTTCTTCTAGTAATGTCTCTTATTTTTCATTCAAAACATTAATGTTTCATTATTTTTCAATCAAAACATTAATACTGTGTTTTCTTTTCGGAATGTCTACTATTTTTGAATCAAAATATAATCCTATGTTTTCTTATAGAAATGTCACCTATTTGGGTTTTGATTCAAATATGGTAACCATTCAAATAAGAAAAACAAAGGATTAGGGTTTTGATTAAAATAACAATAGACATTCTGAAAGAAAAACAAAGGATTAGGGTTTTAATTCAAAAATAGTAAACATTATCAGAAGAAAACATAGGATTTGGTGTTTGATTTAAAAACAGGAGCCATTCCGAAAAGAAAACATCGGATTAGGGTTTTGATTGAAAAATATTGAACATTACGAAAAGAAAACATAGGATTATTGTTTTGATTCAAAAATAGCAGAAAATTCAAAAATAAAACATAATATTAGAGGTTTGATTAAAAAATAACAGATATTCCAAAAAAACTTACGATTGGGGTTTTCGATTAAAAAATATGAGACATTACGAAAAGAAAATATATGATTATTTTTTTATTAAAAAATAGCAGACATTCCCAACAAAAAACATAAGATTAAGGTTTTGATTTAAAAATAGGATGCATTCGGAAAAGAAAACATAGGATTATGATTTTTATTTAATATTAGGAGGCATTATGAAAAGAAAACATAGAATTATGGTTTTGAGTGAAAGATGGGACACATTCCAAAAATAAAACATAGGATTAGGGTTTTGATTAAAAAATATTAGGCATTCCTAAAGGAAAAAATTTAGTATTAGGGTTTTCATTAAAACTACGAGACATTATGAGAAGAAAAAATGCGGTTATTGTTTTGATGAAAAATAGTATTCACTCTGAAATAAAACACAATATTAGGGTTTTGATTCAAAAATAGGAGGCATTCCGAAAAGAAAACATTGGATTAGGATTTTTATTTGAAAATAGAGACCATTACAAAAAGAAAACATAGGATTAGGCTTTTAATTAAAAAAACTAGACATTTAGACAAAAAAACAAAGGAATACTGTTTCGATTCAAAACTGAAAATAGGACACATTCCGAAAAGAAAACATAGGATTAGTGTTTTATTCCAAAACCAACAAACATTCTGACAAGAAAAGAAAAGAAAGGATTAGGTTTTTTATTCAAAACTAATAAATATGAGACATTCAGAAAACATAGGTTAGGGTTTTGATTCAAAACTAATAAATATGAGACATTAAGAAAGGAAAACATAGGATTCGGGTTCTGATTAAAAGATAGGAGACATTCCAAAAAACATATGATCAAATTTTGATTCAAATATAGTAGGCATTGCGAACAAAAATATAGGATTAGGGTTGTGATTGAAAAATTTGAGGCATTACTATAAAAATAACATAGGATTAGGGCTTTGAATGAAAAATAGGAGTCATTACGATAAATAACATATGATTAGAGTTTTGATTTCAAAAATAGTATATTTTCCGAAAAGAAAAAATAGGATTAGTGTTTTGTTTAAAAATATGATGCATTATGAAAAGAAAACATAGGATAAGTATTTTGATTGAAAAATAGAGAGATTACAATAAGAAAACATAGGATTAGCATTTTGATTAGAAACGAAAAATACAAGACATTTCCAAAAGAAAACATAGGATAAGAGTTTTTATTCAAAAATAGCAAACATTCACAAAAGAAAACATATTATTAGGGTTTTGATTAAAAAATTGGGGCCACTCTGAAAAGAAAACATAGGATTAGGGTTTTGATTCAAAAATAGGGACCACTCCGAAAAGAAAACATAGGATTAGGGTTTTGATTATAAAATATGATACATTATGAAAATAAAACATAGGATTATTATTCTGATTAAAAAATACCAGACATTCCCAAAGGAATATATAAGATTAGGGTTTTGATTTAAGAATAGGAGGAATTGCAAAAATAAAAAATAAAAACTTCGGATTATTGTTTTGATTAAAAAATATGAGACATTACGTAAAGAAAAAAACATATGATTATTATATTGATTCAAAAATAGTAGACAGTTGCAAAAGAAAACATCAGACTATTGTTTTGATCCAAAAATAAGATATATTCTGAAATGAAAATGTAT
The DNA here is from genome assembly GCF_009730915.1 of Dioscorea cayenensis subsp. rotundata. NCBI lineage: Eukaryota > Viridiplantae > Streptophyta > Magnoliopsida > Dioscoreales > Dioscoreaceae > Dioscorea > Dioscorea cayenensis. The sequence continues at coordinate 18,214,862 of NC_052490.1, forward strand.
GACTCGGGTTTTGATTCAAAGCTGAAATATATGACACATTCCAAAAAGAAAACATACGATTAGGGTTTTGATTAAAAAATAGGAGACATTCCAAAAACAAAACATATGATTTGGATTTTGATTCAAATATAGTAGCCATTCTGAAAACAAAACATACGATTAGTCTTTTGTTTGAAAAATAGGAGACATTCCAAAAACAAAACATAGGATTTGGATTTTGATTCAAATATAGTAGCCATTCTGAAAACAAAACATACGATTAGTCTTTTGTTTCAAAAATAGGAGACATTACTATAAGTAAACATAGGATTATTGTTTTGATTAAAAAATAGTAGACATTAAAAAAACATAATATTAGTGTTTCGATTGAAAAATAGGAGAAATACCGAAAAGAAAATATACGATTAGTGTTTTGATTGAATATGAGACATTACTATAAGAAAACATAGCATGATGGTTTAGATTAAAAAATAATAGATAATCCAAAAAGAAAAAATAGGATTACGGTTTTAATTAAAAAATAGAAATCATTAAAAAATTTTAGACATTACAAAAAAAAAATATACAATTATTGCTAAGATATTCCTAAAAGAAAACATAACATTAGTTTTTTGATTAAAAAATAGGAGGCATTCTGAAGAGAAAACGTAGGATTATATTTTTTTTAAAAAAATAAGTGGCATTACGAAAAAAAGAAAACATATGCTTAGCATTTTAATTAAAAATTAGCAAAGATTCCCAAAACAAAATATAGGATTAGGGTATTGATTTCAACAAATGAGACATTTCAAAAAGAAAAAAAAGTATTAAGGTTTTGATTCAAAACTGAAAAACATGACACATTCCGAAAAAAAAAAACTAGGATTAGGTTTTTTATTAAAAAAATACCAGGCATTCCTAAAAGAAAAGAAAGGATTAGGTTTTTGATTAAAAAATAATAGACATTCCGAAAAGAAAATATATTTTATGGTTTTGATACGAAACTAATAAACATGAGAAATTAAGAAAAGAAAACATAGGATTCAAGTTTTGATTGAAAGATAAAAAACATTTCAAAAAGAAAATTTTAGTTTATGGTTTTGATTCAAATATGATTTCACACTGGGAGTGTAGAAATTACCCACGCCCATGTGTAATGCACAGGGTCAGACACAGCGGTAAACACATGCCCCTGTGTCTTCTCATGATAGAGCTCTAAACATCTGTAGAGAAACACACGCCTGTGTGGGAATTCTACACGGGCTTGTTACCATGACAAGGTCATTCACAAGGGCAAACACACGGCCCTGTGTCCTCTCATGGTGGAGAAGTTGAGCTCTGAACAGAAACACAGCCTGTGTGGAATTTTCACATGGCCGTATGTCTTCTCTGGATAACCTAGAAAAATTAACAGGCTCTACCAAACATTTCTAAACATCTATACATACTTAGAGCATGCCTATGCAATGCCATATTAACTAGAGAATCATGAAAAATAGGCTCAAATGACCAAGAAACTTTGCTACATACAATGAAGCACATAATAACATCAATGATCCACAAGAAAAACACAGCAATTTGCAGGTAAAATTAAGACACCAACACTTAAAGCCTTATTCATGTATGTTCTAAACTAAAAACTAGAAAAATAGTAAGTACTTGGGTTGCCTCCCAAAAAGTACCATCTACCCCGGAGATTGTGAGAAGGTGCTCCAGAAGATGAAGCAAGCAAGAAGATGCCACAAGAAGACGCAAGAACGCAGTGTGAGTGATGAACCCTCATGTGGTAACATGCTCGATAACTCCCCCTCTGACCTAAAAAGATTATGTTCATCATGCTTTCAAGTCATGGGTAAGAGGTAAACATTCATTCTTGGACCCTCGTTAGGTAAGGAAGGTACGTCAAGCTAAGTAACGTTAAACAAGCGCTTCTTGGGAGACAACCCAACTTTTTACTATTTTTTTCTAGTTTTAGTTAGTGTTTGCATGAACAAAAGCATGAGTTTTGGTGTCCTGATTTTTAGATGCCATTGCTATGATTTCCTGATGGATTATTTGGTGTTATCATGTGCTTATATGTGTGTGGCAAAGTTCTTGGTCGTTTGAGTATGTTTTTCATGATTCTCTGGAATATTTTGGATTATAGCACATGCTCTAAGTTTGTATACATGTTCAGGAATTTTTTGCAGAACCTGTAGACTTTTCTAAGTTATCCAGGGAATACTGATTGTTTGCTCACCTGCAAGTGTACGTGGGTCACCAACTAATACCTTTTGCAAAAGCGCAAGGATCATATTCCACGTGGCTAAGGAGCTCCTATTACTCCTCCATCACTTACTTTCTAACCTTACAACTTATGCATGGTATACTACTCTAATACATACAAGAATGTAAATAGATCTCAAGTATGACAATTCCAAGGAAAGCAAGGAGGTCACAAAAGCAACGATGATAAAAATAGGCCTAGGGATGAGGATCCCCATGAGGGGTCATCATGGTATATGGATGCATGATAACAGTGAACCAAGGGTGATTTAAACCGAAGGATTTCACGAATAGTTCAACCACAATTTCTCAGTGATTAAACCCTAATCCCATACAAATGTCAATAAGTGTCTCTCCTTAATTACATTCCTATGATTGCATTAAGAGTAAGGAAATCCCGCCATAAGGACATACTTGCTCTAAGTGTATCTTTAAGATTCGGAGGGGTTAACGACACCCAATCTCTATGCATATCGATATAAGAATACCCCTTCTAGCTCATTAAAGATCTAGTACAAGCAAGTAGGTCACATCTACACATACAACTCAATAAAGAACTAAGGATCTCTCCATTTTAAAGTTCTAGACTTGAAAACTCTACAGGTGCTATAGTGGAAGCTACAGTGATCTTGCTATAGTGCCGATGATGAAGTACCGCTGCTATAGTACTCCAGCTATAGCATTTGTCAACAGTGAATACGCTACCGTACCGCGGCCTGGCTTTCTTCTCTTTTTCACCCAAATTGTATTTTTGTGTCCTCCACGGTGTTTCCGTGCCCTACAAAGCAAATAATACACGATTAAGCACAAAACGGGCATCAATCCTTATAGAAATACATGCTAAATATATCAAATATATAAACTAAAATATATACATTTAGACATTTATCAAATAGACACAGTCGTGTGGAATTTCCACACCGGCGTGTATCTGTACAAAGGGCTCATCCAGAGAATGCACAGGGGTGTGCGTCTGCCCTAGTGGATGACCTGTTGACGGTCACACGTCCGTCGGGAATTTCCACATGGTCGTGTGTTCCTCTATAGAGACTTATTGATTTTTCCCGACAAAATACAGGGGCTTGCAGATGCCCGCTGTGGATGATCTTGTGACAAACAGACGGGCGTGGGTAATTTCCACACGCTCATGTGGATCTCTATAGCGAAGTGGTCCTCCATCCCAAGAAAACACAGGGGCATGTGAGTGCCCCTATGAATACCCCTGTGAAGATCGACACGACCATGTGGAATTTCCATAGGGGCATGTGGAACACTTAGAGAAATTTTTCAGATGGACAGAGGAGCCACAGGGGCGTGTGGGTACACCTGTGGGTCGGGCACACGCGCGGTGGAATTTCCACACGTCCGTGTGGTTGTGTTCAGAGCAAATGGATGTCATCTAGAGAAACCATAAGGGCATGCCTCTGTCCCTGTGAAGCTCTCCTGTGGAGTCACACGCCCGTGTGGATATACAGAACACCAAAAGGCACGGGTTTTCTTTAAAATCTTTTCACATTTCTTCATCTTAACACTCTGAATTGCTCAGAGAACACACTCACTCATTGTCCGAACTGTGCACCGTCGATTTAGAGAGGTTTACTCAAGTTTTTTGGCCGATTTTTAAGGTTTTCGTCTTAATCTTGTTGGTAAACTTTCTTTCTTTCTTTTCTTCAGCATTACTTGATTTTGTTTGATTTAAATTGGTGAATGCGCTTCGTTTTTATGATAAAATAGTTTGTGTATGCTTTAGAGTGAGTTTGGAATGAAGTTGTTACATATTTTTGAGCTTTTAGCATGAGGCCCGTGCGGGGGTTATCCACACGGGAGGTTCTAGCGTCTTTTGAGTTTGACCAGTTATATCCCAGATTCGATAGTATTGACACCGTGTAGTTCTGAGCATTTGGACATCAATACAGTATAAGTGTTACACAATTTTCGATCAGGATGGGATTGTATGATGAGACTTTTACTGACATAGAGGAGTACGAGAGATTACCGACAGATTATACTGCAGCTTGATTCCGAAGAGAGCGTATAGGATTTTATGTGGACAGGGTCAGTACGAGCTAGGAGTGTCTAAGGCTATGTGCCTATCCCGACCGAGCTACAGATACATACATGCAGTGCTCAGTAGATCAGTGAGCGGCTGAGACGATAGCATAAGTGTTTTGAGTCGGCAAGAGCTACTTTATTTATTTTTGATGGTCCAAAGCTAGCCGATTCATATGAGGCATATTATGGCCAAGTATCTTCATCATCAGGGCCAGTATGCCAGAGTCAGTGTTATTTTCTCAAGCCCTTACATCACCAGACTTATCGTGGAGATAGGATTATTAAACGCTATCAGGGAGGCCGAAAAGGCCATCGCACTGACTGCACTTGGCATAGACCCTATTAGATTGATGGGGATGGTCCGGAGATGTGAACAAGGAGTGTATATGATGATCATATCCCCTTCTGTGACAGCCGAGGTTGAGGGAGACACTGTAGAGGGGTCACAACCAGTGCTGGAGCCACAGATAGAGCAAGCGCAGGCAGAGGGTCCCCATATAGTGCAAGAGCCCGCACTTGTTCGGATATTTTATCCACCTCGAGCCCATGATCAATTTGAGAGGCTTGAGAATGCTGTAGTGGTGCTACAGGCAGATCTGACAGAAGTTCAAGCTACACATGCCCCGCACCATGCCGAGGTGATGGCACGTCTCGACACTCTTCAGTAGTTACCAGAGCGAGATGATGCCTCACCATTCATCATGAGACCAAGGACCCCTCAGGCATCTCTAGCATCACCATCACTAGTGCCAGAACTAGTGGCTCCACCTATTACAACATCTTCACCGACAACAGCAGCCGAGTAGACAACGGATGAAAACGACGTTTGTTGCATTTTTCTTTTATTTCCTTTATGTTTTCATATTTTATTTCAATATTATTATTTGGACTTGTATACTCAGAAAATGTTCTTCATTCTGAGTTTAACTTTTACTTTTATCTCGAGTTATATTTCATTTCTTTACTTTTATGTACTCGAGTTATTCTTGTTTATTGAGCTTCACTGAACCCCCTTGTGTATGCGTGCAGATGGTCTTTATCAGTATGGAAATTGAGGATTAGTCATAGACAGGGTCAATGTGCTTTACACTTGGCCGTGTGTGCTTCACAACCCATTGGAACTCAACTCCCAAGGATTTAGCTTCATCAAACGCACTACTAGGAGTTCAGGGGAGTATTGTTGCAATTGCCCACTCCCATATATATTTTTGAGTGATATACTTTTTATTGTGCTTGCATGCATACATCGAGGGCAATGTACATCTTAAGTATGGGGGAGAGTTCACATTACACATGTTTTATACCTATTCTTTGATTGTGCATGCTCACATAGCCAATGGCGGTTCAACTTAGTTGCAATGGTTGTATTCTTAAGTTTAGGAGAATTTTTAACATTGAATTTTCTCATGCTCTAGTTTTTAGTTGAATTTCTAGGAATTTTTGCCCGATTAACACTTGTTGCACTACTCGCTCATTAAACTCTTTTGGAAACTTATGTTCGATATTTGAGGGACTAATTAGTTTTGTTTCTTGTGTTATTTTGCTGAAAAAATGTATGTTGTTTAGTTTGATATTTGGGGTGGAAAGAGCTACCACCTATGAAGTATGAAGGTATTCTCATAAGTCGGTTACTAGTTATGCCCTAATGAGAGAAAGAGCTATCTCAGGGATGAGTGAAAGCCACTACCCCGCTAGAAAGATCTACCACCTCGAAAGTGTGAAAGCCATCTTATCGGCCTCTTCGGAAATGGCTACCTTAGAGGATGTGTGAAGCCACTACCATCTCCTTATTTTGTGTTGTAGATAAATAAGTCCCCTTACACCTAGAACTTTGAGGAGTATAAGTTGGGTCGACTTGAGTGAGTTTAAACACACTTACATGATTTTGGGTTTGTTGTCCTTTCTTATTCGAGTTTTTAGCCAGAGCAATGATTTCTCGTATTTAATGTTGAAATTTCCCATACTTGTAGAATGCTTCCCTTGCATGCTTTGGTGAACCTAAGGCCCAGCACTTTCAATGTTTCCTTCTTCTATACTTTATTGTTTTATTTTTGCTTGGGGACAAACAAAAGCTTAAGTATGGAGGAGTTTTATAAGTTCTTGTGTGTTAAGAATGCGAAGAAGTATTCTTTTCTTATGATGAGCATTACTTTTATCAGATTTTAGCACTAATACATGTGTATTTGTGTTACTTTTGTGCATTTATGGTTGTGAAGCCAAATATGAAAGAAAGAAGGCAAAGTAAATCATTAATGCACTGTTTGATAAAATCTTGGAATGAACAAATGTGAAGACACAAGTTATGCTCGAGGATATGTAAATGTGTGCCAACCTCCATGCGTTCAAGCAATTACAATGATTTGGAAGGGCACTAATAAGTGCTTGTGCGATAAGAATGAGAAGTGTTCTTTCCTTATGATGGGCATTACTTTTATCGGGTTTTGACACTAATATGTGTGTATTTATGTTACTTTTATACATATAGGGTTGTGAGGCCGAATATTGGAGAAAAAAGCCAATGTGGATCATAAATGCACCAATTGGAGAAAATCTTGAGAAGGTTCAAACATGAAGACATAAGTCGGGTTCGAAATGCAGGAATGTGTGCCAACCTCCTCGTATTTAAGTTAGCAATACGATTTGGAGGGGCACAAGGGCAATCACATTCAAGTAGTCCGGCTTGTGCAAGTATAGTAAGATCTCCACCAACATGTCCGTTATTGAAGAAGCAAAGCGATCTACGACATAATCGTGTGACCCGTTTACATTACCTCAATGAAAGCATGGATTCAGGAGTGTCTCGGGCCGGTACTGTAGCGAATACTGTAACAAACACTATAGCCGTTATTGTTCACAGCCAGCCGAAGAAAAATGAAAACAGAGAATCCACACAGGCGTGCGTTAATTCCACACGCTGTGTGAAAAATCCACAGGGGCGTGTGGATTCCCGATTCTAGCCATTTAAAAGCCGATTTCAGCCCCGATTTCAGCATTCTTTTCTCCATCTTTTCCTCAACTTGAGAGGGCTTCAGCTAGGGTTTTGAGAGGTATTGGCAAGGGATTTAGAGAGGTTCTATGGCTCTGACATCGCGCTCTATTTGGAAGAAGGTTAGTGGGAGAGCTTTCGTCGGCACTAATTCGGTGATTGTGTATCCTAGGCCGGACAAAGGGACCCTTGGACGACTAGAGGACTCTCCACAAGACCATCGCCATGACTATCGAGGGAGTTTTCTATGGATTCTTTGCTTTTACATTTGATTTCATTGATTGTAATTAGCTCCATGGAATGTATTCGTTAAATTTAACCTCTTTATTATGCTTTCAATTAATTGATGTTTTATTTGAGTTCAAGTCTTGAATGCTTGATTGTATGAATACTCCCTTAGAGTGACACTAGGATTGAGAGTTCTTGTTGGTAACCCTTGTGAGTTAGTGACACACCACGAGAGTTAGACAAAGCTAGATTGGAGAAGGTTGAGAGGGTGAGTCGAGAGGTAGCGGAGCGTCCCCTTTTCCCTCTGGTGTGATTTATTCTACCACCATTTTTACAAGTTCTTTGCGGTCATAGTAGAGTGAAAGGGCTAAAGGATGACTTTCCACTAGGGCTTAGTTGTGGGTGCAACGAAGAGAAGCGTTGAAGTGATTTTAACACCTACGGCTTAATCATTGCTAGGGACCTTCCTCCTCGACCAAACGGTTAGGTCTATATCCAGGAAAAGGATTTATCACTTGGAATCCCTAGAACTTATTGCAATTCTATACGAGTGTGAGGTTGAGAGGTTATTCAATTTCTCCTCTCGGACATGTATAGAGTTAGGCATGGTCGACCTTAGATTTGGACCATGTATTTTAGGATCTCCATGACTCATTATTACATCAGTTAGAAAGTATAATAGAGGGTTCTTACACTTGAAACAATTGTCCTAAGCGGAACAATATCCGAGTACCCCATTTATATCGATTGCCTTACCATCTCCCTTACTTGTTCTTTTACTTTTGTCATTTCACATCTTGTTACACATATCACTTTCACTTACTTAAGAAACAATTTAAGTGTTTTTATTCACTACTCCATGTGGATACGATACCCCACTCATCTGGGATTTTATTACTTCGACAAACCCGTGCACTTGCGGGACATACGCAAGGGCGTTGTCATGTTTTTGGCGCCGTTACCGGGGTGTAGGCGGTTAGAGATACTTTGAACTTTGTTTTCTTAGCTATTCATTCATTCATTCTAGTTCATTTCTTCTTATTTTATCGTAGTTCTGATTTCTTTTTATTTCTTTTTGGTGCAGCTCCAGGTTATGACCCGAGGGAACCACTCAATATTGATTGAAGGAATAATATGCGTGTAAACCGCAAGTGCACGGTGTAAACCGCAAGTGCACGGGTAGTCGAATCCTGAGAGAATAGTCCTTAGAACCACCAAGGTTGCTATTTAACTAGAATGAAAATATGTTAAAAGTGATGTGGAAACAAACTCAATGCTAAATAAAATACGAAAAGATAAAGGAGGCGCAAGTAAAAGATAGGAAAGGCAATCGACGATAAATGGGGTACCCGGATATTGCTCTGCCTAGGACAATCATTTCAAGTGAAAGAAGCCTCTATTATGCTTCCTAATCTATGCAAGTGAGTCATGGAAATCCTTAATTACATAGTCAAAAATCAAATTTCAACTATGCCTAACTCTATACATGTCCCAGAGGAGAGATTGAATAACCTCTCAACCTCGCACTAGCATAGAATTGCAATAAGTTCTAGGGATTCCAAGTGATAAATCTCTTCCTAATTGTAGACCTAACCCTTTGGTCCGGTGGAAGTTCCCTAATCACAATTAAGCCCTAGATACTAAGATCACTTCTGCTCTTCACTCCGTTGCACCCGCAACTAAGCCTCAGTGGAAGGTCATCCCTTAGACCATTCACTCTATTGTGGCTGTAAAGAACTCGAGGAATGGAAGTAGAATCTAACATATCAGAGGGGAAACATGACGCTCCTGTACCTCTCGACTCACCTTCTCAACTCTCTCCACTCACAAGGTTACCAACAATCAAGCATTCAAAGTTGAAACTTACAATAAACATCAATTAATTGAAAGCATAATAAAGAGATTCAAAGAAATGAATACATCCTAGGGTTCAAAAATACCCAAGTACCCACTAAAGGTTTAGCTCTCCATGGAGCAAAATACAATAGATAATGAAATCAAAAGTATAGAGATGCAATCCATGAATGAAAACCCGCTTGTGTTCATGTCGAAGGTCTTGTGGATCGCTCGCGTCTTCTTCAAAGGTCCCCTCGTCAAACCTAGGGCACACCTCGCCGGATCGGTGCCGACGAAAGCTCCCCCAATAGCTCTCTTCCGAAGGAAACGCGGTGTCAAAGGCCGTCAAACCTCTCCAAACCCTAGCCGCCGGCGCCTCCAAAGATGGGGAAAGGTGGAAGAAAAGATAGGGGAAAAGATAAAGAAATCGCGGCTGAATCACGGCTTTTAAAGGGCTGGAATCGGGCATCTACGCGGGCCTAGGGAATTTCCACACGCCCATGTGAATTCTCTGGAATTCTGATTTTCGGCTGACTGTGAACAGTAAAATGCTACAGCAACTGCTACATCGATTTTGCTATCGTCTCCGCCAAAAATATTCCCGAATCCACTTTTCATCGAGGCAACATAAACGGGAACACGTTTATGCTGTAGATCGCGTCGGTTTTTTAATAAACGGGTTCATTGGTGAAGATCTTGCTATTAATGCACAAGTCGGGATACGCAAATGTGACTTCCCTTGTGCCCCTCCAAATCATTGTAATGGCTAGAATACATGGTGGTTGGCACACATTCACGTAATTTTGAGCCCAACTTGTGTCTTCGCGTTTGTTCCTTCCAAGATTTCATCAAATAGTGCATTCGCGATCTACTTTTGGCTTCTTTTTCTTAAAACAAAGCTTCACAACCCTACCTGCACAAAAGAACACAAATACACATGTATTAGGGCTTAAACCTAATAAAAGTAATGCTCATTGTAAAGAAAGAACACTTCTTATTCTTAACACACCTTATCAAACTCCCCCACACTTAAGCTTTTGCCTGTCCTCAAGCAAAAATTAAACATTTTGTGCATAGATGAAGGAAATATTGGAAGTGCTCGGCCTTAGGTTCACCAACGTATACAAAGTGAGCATTCTACAACTAAGGGAAATTTCAACACTAAACATGAAAAATCGAAGCTCTAGCAAAAAACTTGAATCAAAAAGTACAACAAACCCGAAATCATGAAAGTGTGTGGACTCACTCAAGTCCACCCAAAGTATACTCCTCAAAGCTCTAAGTATAAGGGACTTATTTATCTATAACAAGAAAGCAACACCAATTTCAAAGATGGTAGTAGCTTCACACATTCTTTAAGGTAGCCCTTTCCCAAGCGGCCACTAAGGTGACTTTCACACTTTCAAGGTGGTAGCTCTTTCTAACGGAGTGGTAGCTTTCACTCATCCTATGAGATAGCTCTTTCTCTCATTAGGGCATAACTAGTATCCAACTTATGAGAGTAGCTTCATACTTCATAGGTGGTAGCTCTTTCCACCAAAATGCAAAATAAACAAGAAAACTATTTTGTTCCTTCTTTTTCATTTTTCAATCAGCAAAAATAACATAAGAAACAAATCTAAAACTAGTCCCTTTAACATCAAACTTGAGTTTCCAAAAGAGTTTAAAGAGTGAGTAGTGCACAAGTGTCAATCGGCCAAAACTTCCTAAAAAGTCAAGCAAGAACTAGAGCATGAGAACATTCAATGTTAAAAATTCTACTATACTCACGAATACAATCATTGCAACTAAGGTGAACTGCCATTGGCTACGTGAGCATGTATGTTAATCAAAACTTGTGTAAAAACCATGTGCAATGTGAACTCCCCCCACACTTAAGATGTACATTGCCCTCAATATACACATGCAAGCACAATAAAAGTAATACAATTTAGAACACATGTGGTGGTGGGCAATTGAAACAATACTCCCCTGACTCCTAGTGGTGCATTTGATGGAGCTAAATCCTTGGGAGTTAAATTCCAATGGGATGTGAAGCACACACGGCTTGACCGTGTATATGACTAATCCTCAATTTCCATACTGACAAGACCATCTGCACGCATACGCAAGGGGGTTCAGTGAAGCTTAATAAACAAAAAAAACTCGAGTATATAAAAAAAAATAGAGCAATGAAATAGAACTCGAGACAAAACTAAAAGATAAACTCAGAAGGAAGATCCTTTCTGAGCACACAAGTCCAAAATAAAATGCAAAAAATAAAATGCGAAAAATAAGAACAGAGAAGGTAAAGACCCTCAAGTGTAGGTGTCAATTGCTGGTGCATCTGTTGTCGCTGCTGGTGAAGATGACGCTAGTGCTACAAAATAAATAAAGATTGGGTGAAGAAAAGAGAAAGAGAAGCTAACCAACGAAATGAGAATAAGAGACTAGAAAATGGCCGAAAAACTCAAGTAACAACCCTATAAAATGATGGTGAGAGGTCAGGAGAGTGCAAGGGTGTTCTCTGTCTGATTAGGAGTGTAAAGATGAAGAAAACCAAAAAGATTTTAAAGAAAACCCGTGGCTCTTGAGTTTTTGTGCATCCACACGGGTGTGTGGAAATTACCCACGCCCGTGTGACTCCCTAGGAGAGACTCACAAGGGCAGACACACGCCCCTGTGGCTTCTCTGTCCAACCAAGAAAATTCTCTATGTGTTTCACAAACCCGTGTGACAATTCCACACAGCCGTGTATCCTTATTGGGCAATTCACAGGGGCAGACGCACACCCCTATGTCTTCTCGGGATGGAGGAGAAATTCTCTGCAGAGAAACACACGCCCGTGCAAAAATTCCACACGGGCGTGTGTTTTCTCTGGACACTTTGAAAACTTTGCAGGCTCTGCAGAAAATTCTGGAACACAAATATACACTCAGAGCCTGCCTAATAATGCAATTTTAGCTAGAGAAAACACGAAAAATACGCTCAAACGACCAAGATTCTTTGCCACACACGATTAGGCACATGATAACACCACAATGTTCATAAGAAAATCACAGCGAAAACATCTAAGAATTATGATCCCAACACTCAAGGCCTTAATAATACAAATACAAACTAAAAACTAGAAAAACATTAAAAACTTGGGTTGCCTCCCAAGAAGCGCTTGTTTTAATTCACTTAGCTTGACGTACCTCTTCCTTACCTTAAGGAGGCTTGAAAAGAGTGTATTCCTCCCGACTAGACATTGCATAGCTACTTCCTTTAAACAAATAATCTACTTGCCGGGGTGAAATATTTGTTGGAGAGTCCAACCATCTTACCTTTGGCCTCTAAGGAAACAATTTAGGTCGGGAATTATCCAAGCTTAGCACAGGTGGGTCATTGGACGGTTTCAATCTCCTACCCACATCTTCTCCCAAACCCAAAATCTCTTTCTTGCAATTTATGAATTGATCAATCCCAAAGAGTGGTGCTTGTTCCATTACCTTAGGATTTATTTCTTATTGTGTATTTTCAGCTTGAAAGGAACATGACAATAGCAAATCCCCTTGAAAATTTTCTCGCTCACAAGCACAATCTTCATTCACACTGTCCAAAATCTCAAAATGGTATTCAGCTTTTCCCTTTTCATTTTCTGCACCAATGTACTCAATTTGCCCAACTTCTTAATTGTCATTCACTACCACATCATCTCTACAAGGAACTTGAATTGCTTGCTCAAATGCTTGTTGTTCCTTGGAGAGTGTGTCAAATATCCCTCCTAATTGATGCTCAAGGTTTTTATAGGAGGCTTCATGACATCTTAGTGTGGTCTCCATATTTTGGATGCAGACATAGAATGCTTCAATGAAGTTAGCTAATACTCTTTGCAACTGAAGTGCATCCTCTCCGAGAATCTCACCCTTTTGACATTCCTCTTGAGGGGCTTCCCAATATTGTCCATCACTATTGCACAAGAAGTTTGGGTAGCCCTTTTCAATTGGATGATATGTGTTGTAACCAGGAATGCTTTGTTATTATGAAGCAAAAATTCTATCAACATTTTCACTCAGAGCTTCAACTCGAGAATACAGAGTAATAAGCGGATCAATCATCATTTAAACTCCTTGCAAGAAAAAGTAAGACATGACAAAAAAAAATAAATGAGCATGATGGAAGAATAAGAAAGTGTAAAATAAAATGAATAATAAATAGTCAAAATAGCAAAGTACAAAGTAATTCTATACGCATATTACCCAGCAATAGTGCCAAAAACTTGACACGTCCCAATATGCGTGTAAAACGCAAGTGCACGGGTATTGAAGTAATAATACCCTGGTGAGAGGGTAGTCGAATCCTCAGGGAATAGTGCTTAGAACCACCAAGATTACTATTTAACTAGAATGAAAATATGTTGAAAGTGATGTGGAAACAAACTCAATGCAAATAAAAATACAAAATGATAAAGGAGGCGCAAGTAAAAGATAGGAAAGGCAATCGACGATAAATGGGGTACCCGGATATTGCTCCGCCTAGGACAATCATTTCAAGTGAAAGAACCCTCTATTATGTTTCCTAATCAATGCAAGTGAGTTGTGGAAATCCTTAATTACATAGTCCCAAATCTAAGGTCAACTATGTCTAACTCTATACATGTCCCGGAGGAGAGATTGAATAACCTCTCAACCTCGAACTAGCATAGAATTGCAATAATTTCTAGGGATTCCAAGTGATAAATCTCTTCCTAATTATAGACCTAACCCTTTAGTCCAGGTGGAAGGTCCCTAACCACAATTAAGCCCTAGATACTAAGATCACTTCTGTGCTTCACTCTGTTGCACCCGCAACTAAGCCCCAGCGAAAGGTCATCCCTTAGACCATTCACTATATTGTGGCTGCAAAGAATTTGAGGAATGAAGATAGAATCTAATACATCGGAGGGGAAAAGGGACGCTCCTGTACCTCTCGATTCACCCTCTCAACCCTCTCCAACCTAGCTTTGTCTAACACTCGTGGTTTGTCACTCACTCACAAGGTTACCAACAAGAAATCTCAACCCTAGTGTCACTCTAGGGGAGTATTCACACAATCAAGCATTCAAAGTTGGAACTCACAATAAACATCAATTAATTGAAAGCATAATAAAGAGATTCAAAGAAATGAATACATCCTAGGGTTCAATAATACCCATGTACCCACTAGAGGTTTGGCTCTCCATGGAGCAAAATATAATAGATAATGAAATCAAAAGTTATAGAGATGCAATCCATGAATGAAAACCCCTTTGTTTTCATGTCGAAGGTCTTGTGGATCGGTTGCGTCTTCTTCAAAGGTCCCCTCGTCAAACCTAGGGCACACCTCGCCAGATCGGTGCCGATGAAAGCTACCCCAATAGCTCTTTTTCCAAATGAAACGCGATGTCGAAGGCCCTCAAACATCTCCAAAGCCTTGCCAAAACCACACAAAACCCTAGCCGCTAGCGCCTCCAAAGATGGGGAAAGGTTGAAGAAAAGATAGGGGATAAGATAGAGAAATCGGGCCTGAATCACGGCTATTAAAGGGCTGGAACCGGGCATCCACACGGGTGTGTGGAATTTCCAAATGCACCTGTGGAATTTCCAAACAGGCGTGTGGAATTTCCACACGCTTGTGTGAATTCTTTGGAATTCTGGTTTCCGGCCGGCTGTGAACAGTAAAATGCTACAGCTCTACAGTGATTTGACTATAGTAACTTGCTACAGTACTCCCGCAAAAAATACTCCCGAATCCACTTTTCATCGAGGTAACATAAACGGGCACACGTTTATGCCATAGATCACGTCGCTTTTTCAATAAATGGGTTCATTTGTGAAGATGTTGCTATTAATGCACAAGTCAAGATACGCAAATGCAACTACCCTTGTACCCCTCCAAATCATTGTAATTACTTGAATACATGGAGGTTGGCACACATTCACGTATCTTTGAGCCCAACTTGTGTCTTCGCGTTTGTTCCTTCTAAGATTCCATCAAATACTTATATAGTCAGAATATTTGTAAAGCTTAAGAATGAGATTTCATCCTTTATATAGTTAGAATTGGAGTCTCTATTTGAGACGTGGGGAAGGTTCAAGGAGCTCCTGAGAAAGTGCACGCAACACGGATTCCCGGATAGGATGATTGTTCAGACCTTTTACAATGGGTTGAATCTGAGTACAAGGCAACTCCTGGGTGTGGCAGCGGGAGGTACCTTAGTTAGCAAGACCCCCGGTGAGGCCCATCAGCTAATTGAAGAAATAGGGTTAAATAGCTACCAATGGAATGCTAGGAAGAAGAAAAAGGTGGCCGGGCTCCATGAGATAGATACAGTAACTTCATTGGCGGCTCAAGTGGAATCATTGAGTAAGAAGTTAGATCTTCTAACTTTGAATAGAGTGTCAGCCATGACTACTTGCACCAGGTGTGGTGGAGGACATGCTTCCTTCGATTGCCCGATCTCTATTGGTGATGCATCTTCGTTGTAGAATGTTGATTTTGTGGGTAATGCAATGAGGAACCAAGGGAATCCATATAGTAACACCTACAATCCAGGTTGGAAGAATCATCCCAATTTTTTGTGGAGTAACCAAGGTCCACAAGAGGCCATGGGGCCACCGGGTTTCCAACAATAACAAGCCCCAAACATGGGAAACTGAGTTTCAAGTTTAGAGACCCGAATGACCGATTTGGAGAAGGCCTTGGCTAGGTTTGTGCAATCATTAGATACAAGGTTTCAATCAGTCGAGGCTACACTTTGCAACCACACCGCCTCTTTGCATAATCTTGAAAATCATGTGGGGCAGATTGCGAAGTCTCCATCAGAAAGGCCACAAGGAAGCTTGCCGAGTAATACCAAGACCAATCCTAGAGAGCATGTGAAGGGATCACTTTGAGAAGTGGTCGTGAGGTTGAAGGTAGGCTACTGAGTAAGAGGCCCAATGAACACGCACCCGAGGTTATAGAGGTTGAGGAGAGAGCAAGCAAAGAGAAGGAGATGGTACCCCCATTTTTCAAGCTAAAAATCCCTTATCCCTCTAGATTGTAGAATGACCAAAAGGATGAACAGTACAAGCAGTTCCTGAGTTTGTTCAAGCAACTCCACATTAATATTCCTTTTGTTGAGGCATTGACCCAAATGCCTAAGTATGGAAAATTCTTGAAAGGACTTGTCGACTAACAAGAGGAATTTGGAGGAGAATGCTTCAGTGATCTTAGATGAGTCTTGCTCAATGGTGTTGCAAAAAAAACATGCCGAACAAGAAGAAAGACCCGGAAAGCTTCATCATTTCTTGTAATATTGGTAATTTGGGTGAAGAAATGGTTTTGGCTGACTCAAGAGCTAGTATCAGCGTCATGCCATACACCTTCTTTCAGAAGCTAGGCTTGGGCGAGCCTAGACCCACTTGGATGACTTTGCAATTGGCAGATCGAACGGTGAAATATCCGAGGGGTATCATCAAAGATGTGCTTGTAAAGGTGGACAAATACATTTTTTCTGTAGATCTTTGTGTTGCTAGATGTTGATGAGGATGCGGATGTACCTATGATACTTGGTAGACCATTCTTGCAAACTTCCAAGGCATTGATTGACATAGACGGCAGGGAGCTAACATTGAGAGTTGGAGATAACAAGCTCACATACCGCCTTGCTGAGGCCATGCGGCATTCTCTTGATTTTGATGATACTTTGTATTTTCTAGACACTACTAATGAAATTGATGTTGAATACATGCAGGAAATGTTTAATCCGGACCCGTACGAGGGTTTGTTTGACAAAGAGATGGAAAATGAAAAGTTATGGTGCTTGGTTTGACTGAAGAAGTACCATCTACTCCAGGGATCCTGAATAAGATGCTCCGAAAGATATAGTGGGCGACGAGACACCATCGGAAATGCCCGAAGGCTGTTGGATGAACTTTTGCTAGGTTGTCCCAAGCCTGATAATTCACCCTCTACCTTCAAGAGACTTTGTTCATCATGCTTTTAAGCTATGGGTAAGAGGGCAACCTTAATCTATGAATCCCCGTGACGTAAGACATGGTACGTCAAGCTTAGAGACGTAAAACAAACGTTTCTTGGGAGGAAACCCAAGTGTTTACTGTTTTCTTAGTTTGTAGTTTAGTGTTTGCACGAATAAAGTGTTGAGTATTGGTGTCTTGATTTTGAAATGCTTTTGCTGTATTTTATTATGGGTTTTTAATGTTATCGTGTGTTTTCATGTGGATTTGGTGAAGTTTTGGCCGCTTGAGCTAGTTTCTCATGTTTTTCACTGGTATAGTTTGCATAATAGGGAAGGCTCTGAGTGTGTAAACATGTTTATGAATTTTCTGCAAAGCCTGCAGGTTTTTTAAGGCATCCAGACAAAACGCACGGGATTTGTAATGAGTGTGTAAACATGTTCCCGTGGATTTGTATTGCGAGCTCATCCAGAGAAAACACAAGGGCGTGGACGCGCCCCTGTGAGCGACCTCATAACTTTCCCACGCCCGTGGGTAATTTCTGCATGGGCATGCATTTTCCTGCAGAGACTTCGCAACTTATACTGAGAGCACACAGGGGCGTGGACTCGTCCCTGTGGGTGAACATGTAAAAAACGCATGAGCATGGGTAATTTCTGCACGCCCGTGCGAAACTCTACAGAAGAGCTTTCTCCATCACAAGAGGGAACAGGGGCGTGCGCTTACCCCTGTGAGTTGGGCCTGTGAATGTCCACGCCCGTGCAGAATTTCCGTGCGGGTGTGCGAAAAACTTAGCTATTTTTCTCGCTTGGATAGAGAACCCACAGGGGCGTGGGTATTTTCCACACGCCCTTGTGGTTGCATTCAGAGAGATTGAGTGATATCCCGAGAGCACACAGGGGCACGCGTCTGCCCTGTTGCTCTCCCCTGTGGAGGTACACAGGCGTGGGTAATTTTTGTACGCCCATGCGGATGTACAGAATGACAAGAGGCGCGAGTTTCTTTTAAAGGATCACTATTCCTCTTCATTCTAACATTCTCCATTCATCTGAGAACACTCTCACATCATTTCCCAACCTCACATTGCCGATTTGGAAGGAATTTTACTTGGATTTCCAACCGATTCAAGGTTTTCAATCTCAACTTGTCGGTAGGCCCTATCTTTTGTTTTCTTCGCTAATTCTTAATTTTAATCGATAAAACTAGTTAATAATTTTTCGTTTCTACAATTAGAATGATTATGCATGTTAGAAAATGTTAGAAGCTATTTAACGGTGTATTTTTGGATTTTTGAGGCGCAGCCATGCGTTTTTTACACCCCGTGGATCCACACGGGTGTGCGGAAATTCCACATGACGTTGTGGGTTTCTACATCATTACTTAATTACCTAGTTTGATTGATTTTCTTTCAAATTTTGTAGAATATGGCACCTCAGTCAAAGAAGCAAGCAAAGAAACGGCCGCGTGAGTCATCCTCAGAGGCCGAGAGCATGAGAGTCACTATCCCCGAGTATCAGGCACATTTTGAGCTTCTTTCGAGACTTCGGTTCTAACAAACTCGATTCCTGGACGTGAGCATATTAAGAGATTTACAGCAGGGAGATAGTTTGTAGATTAGGTCGAGGATCTCGTTTCGGTAGGTGGATGGAGGCAGTTTTTGTCGATTAGGGAGGCAGCCATTTGTGAGCTTACACTTGATGTGTTATCGTCATTCGAGTTCGATAGATCTTATGCGAGATTCGACAGCCTCGACACCGTTCAGTTTAGAGCATTTGGACATTACCATAGCATGAGCATCACTCAGTTTTCAGTTCGGCTTTGCTTGTATGAGGAGGCATTTACAGACACCAAGGAGTATTCCCAGTTACCGACAGATTACCCTAGAGCGTTGACCCCGCAGAGGGCTTACCGAGCGTTGTGTGGTTAGGGCCAGTATAAGCTAGGGGTGTCCAAGTGTCACGCACTTGGAGTCCTCACCGATGTATCATGCGACACTTGATCACTTGAGCCTAGATCAAGTCAGCCTTCTCCAATGCCTTGGCAAAAATATGAAATTTGGAGGCTTGAAATGATGAGAACCTCAAGAAACATTGTGAGGGAAAAGATCTCTTGAATTATAACTTGGAAAACTTAAGGGCGTGTGGAAATTATCCACGCCAGTGTGGAAATTCCGCACGTGCGTGTGAAGCATCCACGCCCGTGTAGTCGCCTGATTCCAGCCCTATTTAAAGCTGAATCAGCCCCGATTTTAGTATTCTTTTCTCCATCTTTTCCCCAACTTGAGAGAGGGCTTCGGCAAGGGTTTTGAGGGGTATTGGCTAAGGTTTTGGAGAGGTTCTACGGATCCAACATTACACGTCGTTTGGAAGAAGGTTATTGGGAGAGCTTTCGGCGGCACTGATCCTGCGTGGTGTATCCTAGGCCGGACAAAGGATCCCTTGCGACGAGTAAAGGACTCTCCACAAGACCATCGACACGACTATCGAGGGGGTTTCATTATGGATTCATTGCTTTTACATTCTATTTCTTTGATTGTACTTAGCTCCATGGAGAGATAAACACCTAGTGGGTACTTGGGTATTTGTGAACCCTAAGATGTATTCGTTTCATTGAATCTGTTTATTATGCTTTCAATAAATTGATGTTTATTGTGAGTTCCAACCTTGAATGCTTTATTGTATGAACATTTCCCCTAGAGTGACACTAGGGTTGAGAGTTCTTATTGGTAACCTTGTGAGTGAGTGACACACCACGAGCGTTAGACAAAGCTAGGTTGGAGAGGGATTAAGAGGGTGAGTCAAGAGGTACAGGAGCATCCCCTTTCCGTTCTGACGTGATAGATTCTACCTCCGTTCCTCGAGTTCTTTGCGGCCATAATAGAGTGAATGATCTAAGGGATGAACCTCCGCTGGGATTAGTTGCGCGTGCATTGGAGTGAAGTGTTGAGGTGATTTTAGTATCTAGGGCTTAATCGTGGTTAGGGACCTTCCACCTGGACCAAAGGGTGAGGTCTATAATTAGGAAGAGATTTATCACTTGGAATCCCTAGAGCTCATTGCAACTCTATACGAGTGCGAGGTGGAGAGGTTATCTAATCTCTCCTCCGGGACATGAATAGAGTTAGGCATAGTTGACCCTAGATTTTGGATTATGTAATTAAGGATTTCCATGACTCACCATTGCATTGATTAGGAAGCATAATAGAGGGTTTCTTGCACTTGAAACAATTATCCTAGGTGGAGCATTATCCGAGTACCCCATCTTTGTCGATTGTCTTACCTCCTTCTTTACTTGTGCTCTCTTACTTGTTGCTTTTACTTTTAAGAATTGGATCATTGTCACAATTATCATCATTGATCTTTCACATACCGAAAAATCAAATTAAGTATTTTTATTCCCTATTCCCTGTGGATTCGATACCCG
Source organism: Dioscorea cayenensis subsp. rotundata (assembly GCF_009730915.1). NCBI lineage: Eukaryota > Viridiplantae > Streptophyta > Magnoliopsida > Dioscoreales > Dioscoreaceae > Dioscorea > Dioscorea cayenensis. The sequence goes on from NC_052490.1 coordinate 18,235,571, forward strand.
CTCATCCGGGATTGTTACTTTGATAAACCCGTGCACTTGCGGGATATACGCATGGGGACCTTGTCACCATGTTTCTCTTCGAAGATAGTTATCAGTGGATATTTTGTCAGCACCAATCCAGCGAAATGCGCCCTAGGCATGACAAGGGGACCTTTGAAGAGGACGAGGCTACTCCACAAGACCACCGACACGAATATTGATTGGGTTTTCTTATGGATTACATGCTTTTACTTTCAATTTCATTGTTGATTATATCTTGCTCCATGGAGAGCTAAACTGCCTTGTGGGTACTTTGACTTGTAAACCCTAGGATGTTATTATTTCATTGACCTTTTATTATGTTTTCCTTAATTGATTTCTTTAATTGAGTTCCAATCTTGAATGCTTGTTGAATGATTTCTCCCTTAGTATGACACTAGGGTTGAGAGTTCATCTTTGTAGCCTTCGTGGATGAGTGACACACCATGAGGGTTAGACAATGTTAAATTGGAGAGGGTTGAGAGGGTGAGTCGAGAGAAAAGGGGATGCTCCGCTACCTCTCGACTCAGTCTCTCGACCCTCTCCAATCTGTCTTTGTCTGACTCTCATGGTGTGTTATTCACTCACAAAGATTACCAATATAGACTCTCAACCCTAGTGTCACTCTAAGGGAGAAATCATTCAACAAGCATTCAAGATTGGAACTCAATTTAAGACATCAATTATGGAAAACATAATAAAAGTTCAATGAAACAATAGTAACCTAGGGTTTAAAAGTCCAAGTACCCACTAGGAGGTTTAGATCTCCATGAAACAAGATACAATCAATAATGAAATCAAAAGTCAAAACATGTAATCAATAAGAAAATCTGCTCGGTATTCATGTCGATGGTCTTGTGGAGTAGCCTCGTCCTTTCTAAAGGTCCTCTTATCAGGCCTATGAGACACCTCGCCAAATCCCCTCTGATAAGTGCTTGTAAAAGAGAAACTCCCCCAATAACTATCTTTAAAGAGAAACATGGTGTAAAAGCCGTAGAACCACTCCAAAAGCCTTGCCAAATCCCCTCTGATAAGTGCTTGTGTTATAAGAATCTGAAGTGTTCTTTCCTTAAGATGAGCATTACTTTTATCGGGTTTTAACACTAATATGTGTGTATTTATGTTACTTTCATGCATATAGGGTTGTGAAGCCGAATCTTAGAGAAAGAAGCCAATGTAGATCATGAGTATACCATTTGGAGGAAATCTTGAGAAGGTTCAAACGCGAAGACATAAGTCGGGTTCAAGAGGCTAGAATGTGTGCCAACCTCCTTGTATTTAAGCTAGCACAATGATTTGGAGGAGCACTGATAAGTGCTTGTCCGATACGAATGCGAAGCGTTCATTCCTTATGTTGAGCATTACTTTTCTCGGGTTTTTACACTAATATGTGTGTTTTTATGTTACTTTTATGCAGGTAGGGTTGTGAGGCCGAGTATGAAGGAAATAGGCCAATGTGGATCATAATGCACCAATTTTGGAGGAAATCTTGCTAAGGTTCAAACGCGAAGACATAGGTCAGGTGTGAGATGCTAGAGTGTGTGCCAACCTCCTCGTATTCGAGTGGGCACATCCATTCAGGGCTAGTACTGTAGCAGAGCAATGTAGCAATTATAGAATGTACTGTAGCAGCACTGTTTATAGCCGGCAGAGAAACCAGAGAAACAGAGAGTCCACACGGGCGTGTGGAAATTCCGCACGGGCGCGTGGAGCATCCACACCCGTGTAGTCGCCCGATTCTAGCCCTATTTAAAGCCGATCCAGCACCGATTTTGGTATTCTTATCTCCATCTTTTCCCCAACTTGAGGGAAGGCTTCGGCTAGGGTTTCGAGGGGCATTGGCCAAGGTTTTGGAGAGGTTCTACGGCTCTGATATTGTCATTCCTTAGGAAGAAGGTTGGTAGGGGAGCATCCGTCGAGGCGTATCCTATACCGGACAAGGGAATCCTTGGATGACGAGTAGAGGACTCTCCACAAGACCATCGACACAACTATCGAGTGGGTTTCTTTATGGATTCATTGCTTTTACATTCTATTTCTTTGATTGTACTTAGCTCCATGGAGAGCTAAACCCCTAGTGGGTACTCTGGTATTGTGAACCCTAGAATGTATTTGTTTCTTTGAACCTCTTTATTATGCTTTCAATAAATTGATGTTTATTGTGAGTTCCAACCTTGAATGCTTGATTGTATGAACATTTCTCCTTGAGTGACACTAGGGTTGAGAGTTCTTGTTGGTAACCTTGTGAGTGATTGACACACCACGAGCGTTAGACAAAGCTAGGTTGGAGAGGATTGAGAGGGTGAGTCGAGAGGTACAGGAGCGTCCCCTTTCCCCTCCAGTGTGATAGATTGTACCTCTATTCCTCGAGTTCTTTGCGGCCATAATAGAGAGAATGTTCTAAGGGATGAACTTCCACTGGGCTTAGTTGCGCTTGCAACGGAGTGAAGCATTGAGGTGATCTTAGTGTCTAGGGCTCCATTGTGGTTAGGGACCTTCCACCTGGACCAAAGGGTTAGGTCTATAATTAGGAAGAGATTTATCACTTGGAATCCCTAGAGCTCATTGCAACTCTATGCGAGTGCGAGGTGTTGAGATTGTTTGATTTCTCCTCCGGGACATGTATAGAGTTAGGCATAGTTGACCTTAGATTTGGGACTATGTAATTAAGGATTTCCACGACTCAACATTGCATTGATTAGGAGGCATAATAGACGGTTCTTGCACTTGAAACAATTATCCTAGGTGGAGCATTATCCGGGTACCCCATCTTTATCGATTGCCTTACCCCCTTCTTTACTATAGCAACACTGTACTTAAAACACTATATCAACACTGTAGTAAAATACTGTAGCAACAGTGTAGTAAAATACTATAGCAAAACAACAAAGAAGGAGTTGCCCAGAGAAACCACACGGGCGTGTGGAAATCTACAGGGGTATGTGGATTCCCGATTCCAGTCGTTTAAAAGCATATTTTAGCCCAGATTTTAGACCCGATTTCAGCATTCTCTTTTTCATCTTTTCCCCAACTTGAGAGAAGGCTACTGCTAGGGTTTTGAGAGGTATTAGCTAGAGATTGGGAGAGGTTCTATTGATCTGACATGGCGCTCTATTTGGAAGAAGATTAGTGGGAAGCTTTCGTCGGCACCGATCCGGTGAGGTGTATCCTAGGCCGGAGAAAGGGACCTTTGGACGAGTAAAGGACCCTCCAAAAAACCATTGTCGTGACTATCGAGGGGGTTTTCTATGGATTTATTGCTTTTACATTCGATTTCATTGATTGTAATTAGCTCCATTAAGAGCTAAACCCCCTAGTGGGTACTTGGATTGTGAACCCTAGGATGTATTCGTTTCATTGAACCTTGTTATTATGCTATCATTAATTGATATTTTTATTGGGTTCCAATATTGAATGCATTGATTATATGAATACTTCCTTAGAGTGACACTAGGGTTGAGAGTTCTTGTTGGTAACCCTTGTGAGTGAGTGACACACCATGAGAGTTAGACAAGGCTAGATTAGAGAGGGTTGAGAGGATGAGTCGAGAGGTAGCAGAGCTTCCCCTTTCCCCTATGGTGTGATTTATTCTACCTCCAATCCCTCGACTTCTTTGCGGTCATAGTAGAGTGAATGGGCTAAGGGATGACCTTCCGCTGGGGCTTAGTTGAGAGTCAAATGGAGTGAAACGTTGAAGTGATTTTAACATCTACGGTTTAATTATGGCTAGGGACCTTCTGCCCGGACCAAAGGGTTCGTTCTACATATAGGAAGAGTATTTATCACTTGGAATCTCTAGAACTCATTGCAATTTTATACGAGTGCGAGGTTGAGAGATTGTTCAATTTCTCCTCCGGGACATGTATAGGGTTAGGCATGGTTGACCTTAGGTTTGGGACCATGTATTAAAGGATCTCCATGACTCATTAATGCATTAGTTAGGAAGTATAATAGAGGGTTTTTGCACTTTAAATGATTGTCCTAGGCGGATCAATATCCGATTACCCCATTTATATCGATTGCCTTACCTCTCCTTTACTTATGCTCCCTCTCTGGTCTCTTTTACTTTTGTTTGCATTACATCTGGTCACACAAATCACTATTCATATTTCGCTTTATTAAGAAACAATTTAAGTATTTTTATTCCCTACTCCCTATGGATACGACAAGGTCCCCTTGCGTATTTTTACTCCCTACACCCTATAGATTCGACAAACCCATGCACTTGTGGGACATATGACAAGGTCCCCTTGCGTATATCCCTCAAGTGCACAAGTTTGTCGAAGTAATAATCCCGGGTGAGCGGGTATCGAATCCACAGGGAGTAGGGAGTAAAGACACTTAATTCGATTCTTAGCTATGTGGAATATCAACAATGATAAGTGTGACAATGATTCAATTCTCAACAATTAAAGGCAACAAGTAAGAGAGCAAAAGTAAGGAGGAGGTAAGGCAATCGATAAAGATGGGGTACTCGGATGATGCTTCACCTAGGATAATCGCTTCAAGTGCAAGAACTCTCTATTATGCTTCCTAATCAATGGAATGGTGAGTCGTGGAAATCCTTACATACATAGTCTCAAATCTAAGGTCAACTATGCCTAACTCTATTCATGTCCCAGAGGAGAGATTAAATAACCTCTCAACCTCGCACTCAAATAAAAGTTGCAATGAGCTCTAGGATTCCGGTGATAAATCTCTTCCTAGTTATAGACCCTAACCCTTTGGTCCAGTGGAAGGTCCCCTAACCACAATTAAGCCCTAGATACTAAGATCCCCTCAACGCTTCACTCCGTTGCACGTGCAACTAAGCCCCCGTGAGAATCATCCCTTAGACGATTCACTCTATTATGGCCACAAAGAACTCGAGGAACGGAGGTAGAATCTATCACGCTCGGAGGGGAAAGGGACGCCCCTGCACCTCCTCGACTCACCCTCTCAACCCTCTCCAACCTAGCTTTTGTCTAACGCCGTGGTGTGTCACTCGCTCACAAGGTTACCAACAAGAACTCTCAACCCTAGTGTCACTCTAGAGGAAATGTTCATACAATCAAGCATTCAAGGTTGGAACTCACAATAAACATCAATTTATTGAAAGCATAATAAAGAAGTCAATTAAACGAATACATCCTAGGGTTCACAATCACCCAAGTACCCACTAGGGATTTAGATCTCCATGGAGCTAAGTACAATCAAAGAAATCAAATGTAAAAGCAATGAATCCATAAAGAAACCCTCCCGATGATCGTGTAGATGGTCTTGTGGAGAGTCCTCTACTCGTCGCAAGGGATCCTTTGTCCGGCCTAGGATACACCTGGGCGGATCAATGCCGACGAAAGCTCTCCCAATAACCTTCTTCCAAATGACGCGCGATGTCGGAGGCATAGAACCTCTCCAAAAACATAGCCAATACCCCTCAAAACCTTAGCCGAAGCCCTCTCTCAAGTTGGGGAAAAGATGGAGAAAAGAATACCAAAGTCGGGGCTGAATCGGCTTTAAATAGGGCTGGAATCGGGCGACTCCAAGGGCGTGGACGGTACACGCGCCCATGCGGAATTTCCACACGACCGTGGATAATTTCCACAAGCCCGTGTGGATTCTCTGTTTCTCTGATTTCTCGGCCGGCTGTGAATAGTGCTACTACAGTACATGCTACAGTCTATGCTACAATCTTCGACCTGAATAACTTCCCAATTCCATATTTTCATCGGGGTAACGCAAAAGGGCACACGTTTACGTCGTGAATAACTTGCTTCTTCAATGATATACATGTTGGTGGAGCTCTCGTTCTTATGTGCATAAATCAGAATGCTCGAGTGTGACTGCCTTTGTGCCCCTCCAGATGGATGTGCTCACTCGAATGCGAGTAGCTTGGCACACACTCTAGCATCTCACACCTGACCTACGTCTTAGCGTTTGAACCTTAGCATGATTTCCTCCAAAATAGGTGCATTATGATCCACATTGGCCTATTTCCTTCATACTCGGCCTCACAACCTTACCTGCATAAAAGTAACATAAAAACACACATATTAGTGTAAAAACCTAAGAAATGTAATGCTCAACATAAGGAATGAACACTTCGCATTCAAATCACACAAGCATTTATCAAACTCCCCAACACATAAGCTTTTGTTTGTCCTCAAGCAAACATTAAAACATTCTGTGCATCAATGAAGAAAATATTGAAAGTGCTTGGCCTTAGGTTCACCGAGGCATACAAAGAAAGTATTCTACAAGTAAGGAAAATTTCAACACTAAATACGAAAAATCAATTCTCTAGCTAAAAACTTGAATAAAAAAGGACAACAAACCCGAATTTCATGTATGTGTGTGAACTCACTCAAAATAACCCAAAGTATACTCCTCAAAGTTCTAACTACAAGGGACTTATTTATCTACAAAAGTGACAAAAATTTTAAAAGATGGTAGTAGTTTCACACATCCTCTAAGGTAGCCCTTTCCAAAGCGGCCACTAAGGTGGCTTTCACACTTTTGAGGTGGTAGCTCTTTCTACCCGAGTGGTAGCTTTCACTCATCCTATGAGATAGCTCTTTCTCTCATTAGGGCATAACTAGTATCCGACTTGTGAGAGTAGCTTCATACTTCATAGGTGGTAGCTCTTTCCACCCAACAAATATAAATAAACACTAAAACCATTTTGTCCCTTCTTTTCATTTTCATTTCCATTTTTTTTTGTTTTTGAATTTAGCAAAAGAAGTAAACCTAACTAGTCCCTTTAACCTCGAACATGAGTTTCCAATAGAGTTCAGAGAGTGAGTAGTGCACTAACTGTAAATCGGGCAAAAATTCCTAAAAATTCAAGCAAGAACTAGAGCATGAAAACATTCAATGTTAACAATTCTCCTAGACTTAAGAATACAATCATTGCAACTAAGGTGAACCGCCATTGGCTATGTGAGCATATATCAATCAAGAACAATAGAAAAGATGTGCGCATTATGAAACTCCCCCACACTTAAGTTATACATTGTCCTCAATGTACACATGCAAGCTCACTCAAAATATATCATTCAAAAAAATAGATGTGGGAGAAGCAATCAAAACAATACCCCCCTGACTCCTATTGTTGCATTTGATAAAGCTAATTCATTGGGAGTAGGGTTCCAATGGGTTGTGAAGCTCACACGACCAAGTGCCGAAGCACCTTGGCCGTGCCCATGACTAAGTCTCAATTCCCAAGATGACAAGACCATCTGCACGCATACACGAGGGGGTTTAGTGAAGCTCAAGAAAAACAAAAATAACTCGAGTGTATAAAAGATGAAGCAATGAATACAACTCGGTAAATGCAGCATAACATAAACTCAGAAGGAAAAATCCTTTCTGAGTGAACAAGTCTAAAAACAAGAAAATAGAATAAAGTAAAATGCACGAAAGTAAAAGAAAAGTCAAGTGTCGGAGTCGCTCTTGGGCTCCAGTGCTGCTGCTGCTGATGAAGTGGAAGCACATGGTGGGTCCACCGGTGCTGGAGTCGAGGATGGATGTGCTGGAGGAACTGACGGGGCCTGAAGGGTCCTCGGTTGAGGACAAATGATGAGGCAACATCTCGCTCTAGGATCTGATGTAATATGTCAAAACGTGCCATGAACTCTGTATACTGAGTGGCCTGCGTAGTCCGAATCTCAGCAACCTCAGCTCGGACCACTCCTATAGCATTCTCGAGCCTCTCAAACCAATCATTGGCTTGAGATGGTGAAAACATATGCACTGGGGTGGTTCCTCGGCTACTGGAGGTGCCTCGGTCTCCCTCGATGCTGGCTGAGGCTTAGGGGCGGGCTGAGATGCTCCGGCTTCATCACCCTCATCCTCAGCTATCTCTTGGGCTGGTAGGACTAAAGAAAAGACCCATGTCCGAACCCTGCGGACCATGCCCATCATCCGCATAGTCTCTAAACTCAAGGGAGCGGGTACACTCGTCTTCTCGGCCCCGCGAATCGAATCCAAGAGACCCATGCCCAACACTAATCTCATAATGTAGGGGCCCGAGAAGATCGCTCCCAGTCTAGCATAGTGTCCCTGGAGTCTGATGTACTGCGCGAATATGCCCTAAATGAATCGATGCAGCTCTACCATCGAGTAGAAGTATGCAGCTCCCGACGGCTCAAAACACCCAGATCGTCACCACTGACCATTCACCGACCTACTCATGATGGCGTGCAAATATTTGTATGCAGGTCGGGAAAGGCACGTGGCTTTGGATACCCCTGGCTCGTACTAACCTTGACCACATAGTACTCTGTAAGCTCTCTGCGGGGTCAAGGTTTCGGGGATATCGATGAGCAGCTGTGCATACTCCTCTGTATCCGTGAATACCTCCTCGTACAAGCCATGTAGTACGGAAAACTGCGTAATGCTCAAGCTATGGTGGTGTCCAAATACTACGAAGCCGAATGGTGTCCAAAGCGCCGAGCTCGAATACGCTCTATCAAAACTCGAGCGAGGATAGCATCTCCAGTGCAAACTCTCAGATGGCTGGCTCTCTAATCGTCAGCAACTGCCGCCAACCACCTTCGGAAACTATATCCTCGATCTCATTGGTAAACTCATCTCCCTGCTGAAGCTCCCGCAGTATAGTCGTTTACAAAAATCGAGTCTGTCCGAAATGGAGTCTCGACAAATGCTCATAACGGACCTGATGTTCGGGAATCGCAAATCGCATGCCCTCGGGCTCAGGGGATGACTCACGTGTCCTCTTATCAGCTTGCTTCTTTGACCTAGGTGCCATGATCTGCAAAATTTAAACAGAATTGATCAAACAAGTTGATAAAACAATGTTGCGGAAATCCACACGGTCGTGTGGAATTTCCGCACGCCCGTGTGGATCCATGGGGCGTGAGAACCGCACAGCCACGCATCAACAATCCAAAAATACAACTTAATAATACTTCTAACTTCGTTCTAAACATAAATCATCATTCCAATTGAAGAAAGCGAAGCATTATTAACGGATTAATCGATAGAAACTATGAATTGACGAAGAAGATGATGAAAAAGGGATTTACTGAAGCGAGGAGGAGTTAGAAAAGGAAGAGCCCGGCCGAGAAAACTTCGCTAAAATCCTACCAAAGCGGCGCTATGGACTTGGAGAGTCATTTGTGAGAGTGTTTTTCAAGTGAAAAGGAGTCGTGAAGACGAGAGGAATCATCCTCTTTTAAACAGAACTCACGATTTTTGGCGTTCTGTGCATCCACATGGGCGTCCAGAAATTACACACGCCCGTGCGCCAGACCCACAAGAGCAGACGCACGCCCCTATGGCTTCCCTAGACATCCGAGAAAAATATCAAGTCTTACACACGCCCGTGCGAAAAATTCCCACACCAGGCGTCGACATTTACATGCTCAACTCAGAGGGGCCGCGCTGCACATATTTTCTCATGATGGAGGAAACACCTCAGAGATTCGCAGGGCGTCTGAAATTACCACGCCTATGTGTGGTTCACGAGGTCGCCCACGGGGGTGAGTCCACGCCCATGTGCTCTCGGAAAATACGCCCAACTCTGCAGAGTTTGCGCCCGTGTGAAATTACCTTGGCGTCGCCCGGTTGCATGGTCGTTCGAGGCGGCCCCTTGCGCCACTTGTGCCTTCTCTGGATGAGCTCGCGGTATACATCCACGGGCCGATTCCACCTGC
>NC_052490.1:18246244-18261316 GCF_009730915.1 Dioscorea cayenensis subsp. rotundata
TTTGGCAATGCCTACTATATTTGAGGCAAATCCCTAATCCTATGTTTTATTTTTGGCATGATCATAATTGAATACTTCCTTGTTCATCTAGAGGCTAGGGTATTCAGAAGGATAGCGCACGGTCGTGAGATGCCCGTGTCAGTCTTAAAACTTAGTGGAAACTTGATTCTTATGCTCGAGTTACCCACCGAATTAACTCCAATTCACTTTGTACCTTTGGTTCTGCATATGGAACAAATAGACCCAGAATAGCACCTTAAATGGATGAAATTGTCCTTAAATACAAGTAAATAAATGGAAATAGGATGAGTGAATATGATATAAAATGCACTCATCAAATACCCCCACACTTGAATGTTTGCTTGTCCTCAAGAAATCTCACATCACTTAATAAATGAGAAGATGAGTGCAGTACTTCTTGCCTCTGGGGAATGGCAAATTCTTAAGCATAGGGATAACAACAAGGGTTAGTTCAAACAAGAATGCTCGATAAAAGGCTACACTTTACTTTAAAGATCTTGTGTGTGTGTACAAACCCTAAAATTAGTGCACCAAAGTCTCTAGGAGTCAAACTAATACTAAATAACCTTTATTTCAACTAGGTGACACACACCCCTTGTATGTGTACCAAAAGTGCACAAGTTATTGAAGTAATAATTACCCTGGTGTGTGGGTAGTCGTATCAATAAGGAATAGTGATTGAAAACACAAGAATTGCTATTTAATTATAGTGAAGATGATTCAAAGTGATGTGAACAATATCGATGCAAATAGAAATAAAAAGAACAAGAAGGAGACACAATAAAATGATAGGAGAGGCAATAGATAGAAAAGTGGGGTCACCCGGACATTGCTCAACCTAGGACTATTGCTTCAAGTGTAACACCGATCATTATATCTCCTAACTGATGTTTAATGAGTCACGGAAATCCTTAAACACACGGTCCCAAACCTAAGGTCAACCGTGACTAACCCTACTCTATATCTCGGTGGAAAGGATGCTCTCCATGGAGCACAATACAATCAATAATGAAATCGAATATTAAAACATGCAATCCGTTAGTAAACCCCCCTAATAGTACATGTCGATGGTCTTGCGTAGTTGCCTCGTGACAACGCCCCTTGCGTATATCCCTCAAGTGCACAGGTTTGTCAAAATAATAAAATCCCAGATGAGTGGGGTATCGTATCCTCAGGGAGTAGAGAATAAAAATACTTAAATTATTTCTTAACTAAGTGAAAGATGAATAGTGATATGTGTGACAAGATGTAAATAATGAAAGTAAAAGAACAAGAAAAAGCAGCACTAGTAAAGGAGAAGGTAAAGGGAATCGATATAAATGGGGTAGCCGGATATTGTTCCGCCTAGGACAATCGTTTCAAGTGCAAGAACCCTCTATTATACTTCTTAACTGATGCAATAATGAGTCGTGGATATCCTTATATACATGGTCCCAAATCTAAGGTCAACCATGCCTAACTCTGTACATGTCCTAGTGGAGAAATTGAATAACCTCTCAACCTCGCACTCGTATAGAATTGCAATGAGTTCTATAGATTTCAAGTGATAAATCCTCTTCCTAGATTTATACCTAACCCTTTGGTCCATGTAGAAGGTCCCTAGCAACAATTAAGCCCTAGGTGCTAAAATCACTTCAACGCTTCACTCCGTTGCACCCGTAACTAAGCCCCAGCAGAAGGTCATCATTTAGCCCATTCAATCTACTATGACTGCAAAGAAAATGAGGAAATAGAGATAGAATAAATCACACCAGAGGGGAAAGGGGACGCTCCGCTACCTCCGACTCACCCTCTCAACCCTCTCCAATCTATCTTTGTCTAACTCTTGTGGTGTGTCACTGACTCACAAGGGTTACCAACAAGAACTCTCAACCCTAGTGTCACTCTAAGGGAGTATTCATACAATCAAGCATTCAAGATTGGAACTCAAATAAACCATAAATTAATTGAAAGCATAATAAAGAGATTCAATAAAACTAGTACATTCTAGAGTTCACAAATACCCAAGTACCAACTAAGGGGTTTAGCTCTCCATGGGGCTAATTACAATCAATATAATCAAAAAATCCATAGATAACCCCCTCAATAGTCATGGCAATGGTCTAGTGGAGAGTCCTCTACTTGTCCAAGGGTCCCTTTGTCCGGCCTAGGATACACCTCGCCAGATTGGTGCCGATGAAAGCTCTCCCACTAACTTTCTTCCAAACGGAGCGTGATGTCGGAGCCATAGAACCTCTCCCAATCTCTAGCCAATACCTTTCAAAACTCTAGACACCGTCCACTCTCAAGTTAGGGAAAAGATGGAGAAAAGAATCCTGAAATCGGGCTGAAATCGGCCTTAAATAGGGCTAAAATCAAGAATCCACACGCCCATGTGGGCACCCGTGTGGATTTTTCACACGGGCGTGTGGAATTAATGCATCCCTGTGTGGATTCTCTGTTTTCATCCTTCTTCGGCCGGTTGTGAATAGTACTTGCCACAGAGTTTTGCTACAATGTTTGCTATAGTGTTCTGCTATAGTACCGGCTCAAAACACTCCTGAATCCATGCTTTCATCGTAGATAACGTAAACAGGCACATGTTTACATCGTAGATTGCTTTGCTTCTTCAATAACGGACATGTTGGTGGAGATCTTCCTATACATGCACAAGCCAGAATGCTTGAATGTGACTGCCCTTGTGCCTCTCGAAATCGTTATGCTAACTTGAATACGAGGAGTTTGGCATACATTCCCGCATTTCGAACCCGACTTATGTCTTCGTGTTTGAAACTTCTCAAGATTTTCTACAAATGGTGCATTTATGATCCACATTGGCTTCTTTCTTGAATACTCGGTCTCACAACCCTATTTGCATAAAAATAACATAAATACACACATATTAGCGTTAAAACCCGATAAATGTAATGCTCATCATAAGGAAAGAACACTTCACATTCTTATCACACAAGCACTTATCAAACTCCCCCACACTTAAGCTTTTACTTGTCCCTAAGAAAAAATTAAAACATTATGTCCATAGATGACGGAAATATTGGAAGTGCTTGACCTTAGGTTCGCCAAAGCATCCAAAGAAACCATTCTACAAGCAACGGAGATTTCAACACTAAATATGAAAAATCAATGCTCTAGCGAAAAACTTGAATCAAAAATGACAACAAACAGGAAATCATGTAAGTGTGTGAACTCACTCAAAACAGCCAAAAATATACTCCTCAAAGTTGTAAGTACAAGGGACTTATTTATCTACAATAGTAACAAAATTTCAAAGATGGTAGTAGCTTCACACATCCTTTAATGTACCTCTTTCCAAGGTGGCCGCTAAGCAGGCTTTCACACTTTCGATGTGGTAGCTCTTTCTACCGGAGTGGTAGCTTTCACTCATCATATGAGATAGCTCATTCTCTCATTAGGGCATAACTAGTATCCGACTTATGAGAGTAGCTTCATACTTCATACATAGTAGCTCTTTCCACCCAACAAGCACAAATAAACAATAAAACTATTTCCTTCTTTCCTTTCACTTCACTATTTTTTTCACAAATAACAAAAAAAAAAAATAACCAATCCCTTTAACATCGAACATGAGTTTCCAAAATAGTTGAAAGAGTGAGTAGTGCAATAAGTGTCAATCGGGCAAAAATTCCTATAAATTCAAGCAAAAACTAGAGCATGAAGACATTCAATGTTAAAAATTATTCTCCTAAACTCAAGAATACAATCATTGCAACTAAGGTGACCTGCATTGGCTATGTGAGCAAGTATATCAATCAAAATTAAAATAAAAGAGATGTGTGCACTATGAAACTCCACCCACCCCCACACACACACACTTAAGTTGTACATTGTCCCCAATGTACACGTGCAAGCTCACTTATAATGTATATCAGTCAAGAACAAATGTGGGAGAAGCAATCAAAACAATACTCCCCTGACTTCTAGTGTTGCATTTGATGGAGCTAAATCATTGGGAGTTATGTTCCAATGGTTTGTGAAGCACACACGGCCAAGTGCCGAAGCACCATTGGCAGTGCCCATGACAAGTCTTAATTCCCATGATGCCAAGACCATTTGCACGCATACACGAGGAGGTTCGGTGAAGGTCAATAAAATAAAAATAACAACTCGAGTATATAAAAGATAAGGCAATGAATACAACTGAAGACAACAAAAAAAAAATAAACTCAAAAGGAAATTTCTTTTCGAGTATACATGTCCCAAAATGAAATACAAAGAGTAATAAAAACGATGAAAACAAAGTCAAGTGTCGGTATCGTCCGCTGTCGCTCTGCTGATGCTGCGGGTACTTAATAATATGGCCCCGGTGGAAATAGTGGTGGTGATACCGGAGGGGTCCTCGGTCTCCTGATAAAGGGTGAGGACTCTAATAGCTGCAGTACGATGTCAAGACGCGCCATCAGCCCTGCGTACTGTGCAACCTGTAAAGTCCGGACCTCTGCGAGCTTGGACTGAAGCTCACGCACAGCATTCTCGAGCCTCTCAAAACGATCATGAGCTTGAGAGGGAGGAAAAATAGGTAAAGGACGCCAGAGTGTCTCCTGCGCTGTAAGGGGTGCTCCGGTCCCTATCGGTGCAAACTGAGGCTCGGGAACCTGTCTTGAACCCTCCACTACATCTCTTCTGCCCTCAACGATCTCTGGAACAGGCGTCGCTAGAATGTATGTTCCAGGCCCACATCTATACACCAACGCCATCATCCTAATTGTATCAATCCTAAGAAGAGAAAGCACGACAGTCATCTCGGCACCACGGATGGCGTCCAGAATACTTATCCCCAAGATGAGTCTAGTGACATAGGGACCATTGAATAATACTCCTATTCTTTCAAATTGGCCATGGTGCCTCAAGATGTCCACCACTACGTGCCTGAGGTGAATCGATACATTGTAAACCATGGAGGACAATAGGAGTAGGCCCTACCTGCTCAAAATAGCTGTGTTGTAACCTCAACCAGACACAGACCTGCTGAGGACTGAGTGTAAGTATTTGTAGCTCAGCTGGGATAGACTAGTGGCCTTGGACACTCCTTGTTCGTACTACCTATGTCCACACAATACTCGATATGCTTGCTGTGGACTCACTGTGCTCATGAAATTTGTTAGCAAGCGTCCATACTCCTTTATACCTATGTAGGTTTTATCATACAAACCCATACGAAGGGAAAATTTAGTGACACTCATGCAGAATGGATGTCCAAATACTTAGAACTGTATAGCATTCACAGTGTCAAATCTAGCATATGGCTGATCAAACTTGAAAGATACCAACACCTCTAGCGTCAACACACGGAAATCTGGCTCTTGGATAGTAAATAATCTTCTCCAGCTTCCCACTGCTAGAATCTCATCAGTCTTATCAACTAGCTCATCATCCCTCTGAATCACTCTCAGCACACTCAAATCCACAAAGTAAGACTGACCAAAACTAAGTGCTGATAATCTCTCAAATCGAGCCTGTTGCTCATGATTCGAGAACTCCATGTGTACTAGCTCAGGTGGGGTTTCTCTGGGATGCTTAACTTCATGCTTCTTTGAACGAGGTTCCATATCTATAAGAATTAACAAGAAAACGATCAACAAAGCCCTAGAAATAGTATTGCAGAATTCCACACGGGCCTGTGGAAATTCCCCATGCCCGTGTGGATCTGCGGGGCGTGAAATCCGCATGGTTACTCATCAGTGCTCCAAGATTACAACTTAAAACCACGGAACTCAAGACTTTTGATTTCATGGAACTCAAGGCTTTTGATTTATGAAAAACAAGAATTGTGAAGAAGAGAAGGTAAAAAGGTTTACTAATGAAATATGTATGAAAACTTCGAATTCGGCACGGAAACTAACTGGAAAATCCTCTAAAATAGCGATATGTGAGCCAGGAGATTGATCAATAGTCGATCTTCGAGTGATTGGAAGTGAAGAAGAAGAGAATTCAAGAAGATTTTAAAGAAAAACTCACGTCTCTTGGAATTCTGCGCATCCACACGGGCGTGCAGAAATTACCCACACCTGTGCACCTCCACAAGAGAGCTTCACAGGGCCGACGCACGGCCCTGTGGCTCTCGGGAAAACACTCGCCGCAAATGCCTACCAAGAAACGCTTGTTTTATGTCACTAAGCTTGACGTACCTTTTCTTACCTCATGGGGGTTCATAGATGAAGTTTGCCCTCTTACCCATAGTTTGAAAGCATGATGAACAGAGTCTCTTGAAGGTAAAGGGGGAGTTATCGGGCTTGGGACCACCTAGCAATGGTGCATCCAATTTGGTCAGTTCACACCCATCTTCAATAGCCTTGGAGTGTTTCCGATGACGTCTCCTTGCCCTCTTCATTTTCTGAAGCACCTTCTTCAGGATCCCCGGAGTAGATGGTACTTCTTCAGTCGAACAATCATCATAACTTCTTTATATTCCATCTCTTGGTCAAACAAACCCTCGTACCGGTCCGGATTGAACATTTCCTGCATGTATTCATCAACAATCTCATCAGAGGTGTCTAGAAAATACAAAGCATCATCGAAATCAAGAGAATGCCACATGGCTTTAGCAAGGCAGTATGTGAGCTTGTCATCTCCAACTCTCAATTTTAGCTCCCCACCGTCCATGTCAATCAATACCTTGGAAGTCCGCAAGAATGGCCTCCGAAGTATCAAAGGTATATCTGTATCCTCATCAACGTCTAGCACCACAAAATCTACATTAAAAATATACTTGTCCACCATGACAAGCACATCTTTGATGATACCCCTCGGATGTCTCACCGTTAGATCTGCCAATTGCAAAGTCAACCGAGTGGGTCTAGGTCGCCCATGCCTAGCTTCTGAAAGAAGGTGTATGGCATGATGTTGATATTGGCCCCTGAGTCCGCCAATGCCATTTCTTTAACAAAATTGCCAATATTACACGTAATGATGAAGCTTCCTAGGTTTTTCTTCTTGTTCGGCATGTTCTTTTGAAACACCGTCGTGCAAGAAGCATCTAAGATTACAGAAGCACTCTCCTCCAACTTCCTCTTATTAGTCAACAAGTACTTCAAGAATTTTGCATACTTAGGCATTTGGGCCAATGCCTCAACAAAAGGAATATTGATATGGAGTTGCTTGAAAAAACTCAGGAACTTGTTGTATTGTTCATCCTCTTGGTCATTCTTCAATCTAAAGGGATAAAAGATTCTTGGCTTGAAAGATGGGGGTGCCACCTCCTTCTCATTGCTTGCTCCCTCCTCAACCTCTATAACCTCGGGTGCGTGTTCATTGGTCCTCTAACTCAGAAGCCTACCTTCAACCTCACGACCACTTCTTAAAGTGATCGCCTTCACATGCTCTCTAGGATTGGTCTCAGTATTACTCGGCAAGCTTCCTTCTGGCCTTTCCGATAGAGACTTCATAATCTGCCCCACATGATTTTCAAGATTGTGCAAAGAGGCGGTGTGGTTGTGAAGTGTAGCCTCGACTGATTGAAACCTTGTATCTAACGATTGCACAAACCTAGTTAAGGCCTTCTACATATCAGTCATTCGGGTCTCCAAACCTGAAACTCGGTTTTCCATGTTTGTGGTTTGTTGATGTTGGAAACCCGGTGGCCCCATGGCCTTTTGTTGACCTTGGTAGCTCCACAAAAAATTGGGATGATTCTTCCAACCAGGATTGTAGGTGTTGCTATATGGATTCCCTTGTTTCCTCATTGCATTAGCCACAAAATCGACATTCTTAACCGAAGATGCATCACCAATAGAGATCGGACAATCAGAGGGAGCATGTCCTCTACCACACCCGTTGCAAGTAGTCACGGTCGCCACTCTATTCGAAGATAGAAGATCTAACTTCTTACTCAATGATTCCACTTGAGCTACCAATGAAGCTACTGCATCTATCTCATGGAGCCCGGCCACATTTTCTTCTCCATAGCATTCCATTGGTTGCTATTTAATTCCATTTCTTCAATTAGTTGACCTGCCTAACCGGGGGTCTTACTACCTAAGGTACCTCCTACTGCCTCATCCAAGAGTTGCCTTGTACTCGGATTCAACCCATTGTACAAATAGAGAATCCGTGTTGCGGGCACTTTCTCAGGAATCCGTGTTGCAGGCACTTTCTCAGGAGCTCCTTGAACCTTTCTGACGTCTCAAATAGAGACTCTAATTCTGACTGTACAAAGGACGAGATCTCATTCCTGAGCTTTGAAAATTTTCCAGGAGGGGAATAACGGGCCAGAAAAGCTTCTACCATCTCCGCCCATGTGGTAATCGATGCTCTAGGTAATGACTGTAGCCACTGGTTCACTCTCTCCTTTAAGGAAAATGGGAAGGCTTTTAACTTGATGGTATCATCCGTCACCCCGTTTATCTTAAGCATATCACACACCTCGAGAAAGTTCTCTATATAACTGTTTGGATCCTCATCGGCCAAAGCATTGAATTGTGCGAATTGAGGCAACATGTGGATGAATGCCTGCTTTAGCTCGAAATTCTGAGCTATAATTGAGGGACGCACAATACTCGATTGTGTCCCCAATACTGAAGATCTAGCATAATCGAATAATGTCCAATGTTTCTCATTCTATTCTGCCATGTTTTTAGATACTTCTACTTCCAAATCAGCTAGATTAGATGGTTCTTGCACAGGTTCTTTCCATTTTCTTCTACGTGTACGTTCAAGCTCAGGGTCTCCTTCAATCAATATTGAGGGGTTCCTTCGGGTCATAACCTGGAGCTGCACCGAAAAAAAAGAAAAAGGACTAGAATAAATGAATGGATAGCTAAGAAAACAAAGTCCAAAGTATCTCTAAATGTCTATCCCCTAACAACGGTGCCAAAAAATTGAGAACGCCCCTTGCGTATGTCCCGCAAGTGCACGGGTTTGTCAAATTAATAAAATCACAAATAAGTGGGGTATCGTACCCACAGAGAGTAGGGAATAAAAACGTTTAATTTGTTTCTTAACTAAGTGAAAGATGAATAGTGATATGCATGACAAGATGTGAAATAACAAAAGTAAAAGAACGAGAAAGAGAGAACAAGTAAAGGATAAGGTAAGGCAATCAATATAAATTGGGCACCCAGATATTGTTCCCCTTGGACAATCATTTCAAGTGAAAGAACCCTCTATTATACTTCCTAACTGATGCAATAATGAGTCGTGGAGATCCTTAAATACATGGTCCCAAACCTAAGGTCAACCATGCCTAACTCTATACATGTCCCGGAGGAGAAATTGAATAACCTCTCAAACGCGCACTCGTATAGAATTGCAATGAGTTCTAGGGATTCCAAGTGATAATCCTCTTCCTAGATGTAGAGCTAACCTTTTGATCCACTTGGAAGGTCCCTAGTCACAATTAAGCCCTATGTGCTAAAATCACTTCAACGCTTTACTCCGTTGCACCCACAACTATGCCCCAATGGGAGGTCATATTTTGACCATTCACTCTACTATGACACAAAGAACTTGAGGAAATGGAGGTATAATAAATCAGACCGGAGCAGAAAGGGGATGCTCTGCTACCTCTCGACTCACCCTCTCAACCCTCTCCAATCTATATTTGTCTAACTCTCGTGGTGTGTCACTCACTCACAAGGAATGCCAACAAGAACTCTCAACCCTAGTGTCAATCTATGGGAGTATTCATACAATCAAGCATTCAAGATTGGAACTCAAATAAAACATCAATTAATTGAAATCATAATAAAGAGGTTCAATGAAACGAGTACATCCTAGGGTTAACAAGTACCCAAGTACCCACTAGGTGGTTTAGCTCTCCATAGAGCTAATTACAATCACGAAATCAAATGTAAAACCAAAAAATCAATAGAAATCCCCCTCGATAGTCATGGCGATGGTCTTGTGGAGAGTCCTCTACTAGTCAGTGGTCCTTTATCTAGCCTAGGATACACATCGCCGAATCGGTGTAGGCGAAAGTTCTCCCACTAACCTTCTTCCAAAGAGAGCGCAATGTCGGAGCCTTAGAACCTCTCCCAATCCCAAGCCAATACTTCTCAAGACTCTAGCCGCCGTCCAATCTCAAGTTGGGGAAAATATGGAGAAAAAAATCCTGAAATCGGGGCTGAAATCAGCCATAAATATGGCTGAAATCAGGAATCCACACGCCCATGTGTGTGCCCGTGTGGATTTTCACACGGGGGTGTGGAATTAACACATGCCCTTGTGGATTCTCTGTTTTCATCCTTCTTCGGGCGGCTGTGAACAGTACCTGCTACATAGTTTTGCTACAGTGTTTGCTGGAGTATCCTGCTACAATATCGGCCTGAAACACTCCAGAATCCATGCTTTCGTCAAGATAACGTAAATGGGCACATGTTTAAGTCGTAGATCGCTTTGCTTCTTCAATAACGGACATGTTGGTGGAGATCTTGCTATACATGCACAAGCCGGACTTCTTGAATGTGACTGCCCTTGTGCCCATCCAAATCATTGTGCTAACTTGAATACAACGAGGTTGGCACACATTCCAGCATTTCAAACCCGACTTATGTCTTCGCGTTTGAACGTTCTCAAGATTTCCTCCAAATGGTGCATTTATGATCCACATTGGCTTCTTTCTCTAATACTCAGCCTCATAACCCTATTTGCATGAAAGTAACATAAATACACATATATTAGCCTTAAAACCCGATAAAAGTAATGCTCATCAAAAGGAAAAAACATTTCGCATTCTTATAGCACAAGCACTTATCACCTCGTCTTCTCCAAGGGTTCCCTTGTCAAGCTTAGGGCACAACTCGCCGAATCGATGTAGACGAAAGCTCCCCCAATAACTATCTTCCAACGGAATGCGGTGTTGTAGGCCATAGAATCACTCCAAAAACCTCGCCAAAGCCTCTCCTAACCTTAGCAGTGAGCGCCTCCAAAGATAGGGAAAAGTAGGGAAAAAGATTGGAAAAGGATTCCTCAAAACACCTCAAATCATGACTTAAATAGGGCTAGAATCAGGCATCCATGCGTGAGTGTAGAATTTCCACACACCCATGTGGATCTTCAAGAATTGAATTTTCAGCACTCTAAGAATAGTAACTACTATAGTGATTTGCTACAATAAACTACTAAAGTACATCGCCAAATTACTCCTGAATCCACAATTTCCATTGAGGCCGCATGAATGGGGAGACATTCATTTGGTAGATTGCTTTATATCTTCAATAAAAGCACATTTGATGAAGATCTTGCTAGCATTGCACAAGTCGGAATAGATGAGTGTGACTGCCTTTGTGCCCCTCCAATCTGCATGTTTGACAATGCCCTTTTGTGTGTGTATCGCAAGTTCTCGGGTTTATCAAAGTAATAATACCCCAGTCAGTGGGTAGTCGAATCCATAGGGAATAGTGATTAGAAACACAATGATTGCTATTTAACTAGAACGAAAATGAATCAATAGTGATGTAAATAAGAACCAATGCAAATAGAAATAATAAATAAAGAATGAGGCGTAAATAAAAGTCGGAAAGGCAATCGACGATAAATGGACCACTTGGACATTGCTCACCGTAGGACTATTTTTTAAAGTGCAAGACCAATTATTATGTTTCCTAACTAATGTCAAATGAGTCATAGAGATCCTTAAACACACGGTCCAAAAACTTAAGGTCAACCGTGACTAACCATACAGTATACCCCAGTGCAGAAATCTCTCAACCTCGATATCTCACATTGTGCTAGGTTACTTTAGGCTCTAGGGATTCCAACTGATAAACCCAATTCAATAAACTAGAGCTAATCCTTTGGTCCATGCTAAAGACCCCAACTCATAATTAAGACCCGGATACAAAGGATTACTTCAATGCTTCACTATGTTGCTTGCGCAACTAAGCCCTAACGGAGTTCATCTCTTAGCACATTACTCTATTGTGACCGCAAAGAACTCTTGGAACGTGGAGGTAAAATAAATCACACCGGAGGGAAAAGGGTACAGTCCGCTACCTCTTGAATCACCCTCTCAACCCTCTCCAATCTGGCATTGTCTGACCGTCATGGTTTGTCACTCATCCACAAGGATTACCAAAATGAATTCTCAACCTTAGTGTCACTATAAGGGAAAATCAACTCAACAAGCATTCAAGATTGGAGCTCAATTAAAACACCAATTAAAGAAAGCATAATAAATGGTCAAAGAAACAATATCATCCTTGGTTTTACAAGCCCAAGAACCCACTAGGGGTTTAGCTTTCCATAGAGAAAAATACAATAAATAAGAATATCAAAAGTAAAAATATGCAATCCATGAATAAAACTCAGTTGGTGTTCGTGTCGATGGTCTTCTTGAGTGGCCGCGTCTTCTCCAAAGGTCCCCTTGTCAAGCCTAGGGTACAGCTCGCCGGATCGGTGCTGATGAAAGTTCCCCCAATAACTCTTTTCCGAAAGAAACGCAGTGTCGAAGACAGTAAACCTCTCCAAAAGCCTAGCCAAAGTCTCTCCAAACCCTAGCCGTGTTGGCCTCCGAAGGTGAGAAAAGATAGGCCAAAGGATGGAAAGAAGGATGCCTAAATCGGGCTAAAATTTGACTTAAATAGACTGGAATCGGGCATCTACACGAGCGTGTTGAATTTCCATAGGCCCACGTGAATCTGCAGAAATTTGTTTTTCAGCAGCATGTGAACAGTAACTGTTAAAGTAAATTTCTATAGTGAAGTCCTGAAGTAACATGCTACAGTACTCCGCCAAGATACTCCCGAATCAACACTTTTCATCGAGGCAACATAAACGGGCACACGTCCATGCTGTAGATCACGTTGCATCTTCAAATAAAAACATATTTTCCAACAATCTTGCTAGCATTACACAAGTCAGAATACATGAGTGTGACTGCATTTGTGCCGCTCCAATTTGCATGTTCACTTGAGCACAACGAAGGTTGGCACACACTCACATGTCATTAAGCACAACTTGTGTCTTTACGTTTGTTCACTCCAAGATTCCATCAACAAAATGCAAACACAATCTACTTTGGCTTCTTTCTTCTATACTTGTCTCCGCAGCCCTACATCCACAAAAGTAACACAAATACACATGATGAGCGATAAAATCTGAGAAAAGTAATGCTTATTATAAGAAAAAAATTACTTCATATTACTATTACACAAACACATATCAAACTCCACCAATCTTAAGCTTTCGCTTGCCCTCAAGCAAAAATAAACCATTAAAGCATAAAAGAAAGAAATCTTAAAAGTGCTTGGCTTTAGGTTCACAAAAAGTATGCAAAAGAAGCATTCTACAAGTAAAGAAAATTTCAACATTAAATACGAAAAATCATTGCCCTAGCTAAAACTCAAATAAAAAAGGATAACAAACCAAAAATCGTGCAAGTGTGTGTAGACTCACTCAAGTTGACCTAACATATACTGCTCAAAGTTCTAAGCATAAGCGACTTATTTATATGCAAAACATAGAAAAGAGATGGCAGTAGCTTCACAAATCCTCTAAGGTAACCCTTTCCAAAGCGGCCACTAAGGTGGCTTTCACACTTTCAAGGTGGTAGCTCTTTCTACCGGGGTAGTAGCTTTTACTCATCCCATGAGATAGCTGACAAGGTCTCCTTGCGCATATCCCGCAAGTGCACGGATTTGTCGAAGTAATAATCCCGGAAGATCGGGTATCGAATCCACGGTGAATATGGAATAAAAATACTTAATTCGATTCTTAGCTATGTGAAGGATCAATGATGATAAGTGTGACAATGATTCAATTCTCAACAATAAAAACAACAGATAAGAGAGCAAAAGTAAAGAAGGGGGTAAGGCAATCGATAAAGATGGGGTACTCGGATAATGCTCCGACTAGGATAATTGTTTCAAGTGCAAGAACCCTCTATTATGCTTCCTAATCAATGCAATGGTGAGTCGTGGAAATCCTTAATTAGATAGTCCCAAATCTAAGGTCAACTATGCCTAACTCTATACATGTCCCGGAGGACATATTAGATAACCTCTCAACCTCGCACTCGTATAGAGTTGCATTGAGCTCTAGGGATTCCAAGTGATAATTCTCTTCCTAATTATAGACATAACCCTTTGGTCCAGGTGGAAGGTCCCTAACCATGATTAAGCCCTAGATACTAAGATCACCTCAACTCTTCACTCCATTGCACGCGCAACTATGCCCCAGCGGAAGTTCATCCCTTAGACCATTCACTCAATTATGGTGGCAAAGAACTTGAGGAACGTTGGTAGAATCTATCACGTCAGAGGGGAAAGGGGACGCTCCTATACCTCTAGACTCACCCTCTCAACCCTCTCCAACCTAGCTTTGTCTGACGCTCGTGGTGTGTCACTCACTCACAAGGTTACCAACGAGAACTCTCAACCCTAGTGTCACTCTAGGGGAAATGTTCATACAATCAAGCATTCAAGGTTGGAACTCACAATCAACATCAATTTATTGAAAGCATAATAAAGAGATTCAAAGAAACGAATACATCCTAGGGTTCACAAATACCCAAGTACCCACTAGGGGTTTAGCTCTCCAAGAGAGCTAAGTACAATCAAAGAAATAGAATATAAAAGCAATGAATTCATAAAGAAACCCCCTCGATAGTCATGTCGATGGTCTTATGGAAAGTCCTCTACTCGTCGTCCAAGGATTCCCTCGTCCGGTATAGGATACGCCTCGACGGAAGCTCTCCTACCAAACTTCTTCCTAAGGAATGACGATGTCAGAGCCAGTAGAACCTCTCCAAGAAACCTTGGCCAATACCCCTCAAAACCCTAGCTGAAGCCCTCTCTCAAGTTGGGGAAAAGATGGAGAAAAGAATACTAAAATCAGTGTTGATTCAGCTTTAAATGGCTGGAATCGGGCGACTACACGGGCGTGGATAATTTCCACACGCCCGTGTGGATTCTCTGAACTACTGTTCTCTCGGCCGGCTGTGAACAGTGCTACTACAGTCCTTGCTACCGTGTTTCTACAATGCTCTGCTACGGTATCCGGCCTGAATAGCTTCTTCAATGATAGGCAAGTTGGTGGAGCTCTTGTTTTATGTGCATAAGTCGGAATGCTCGAGTGTGACCGCCTTTTGTGCCCCTC
>NC_052490.1:18262316-18297497 GCF_009730915.1 Dioscorea cayenensis subsp. rotundata
GATGATAATTGCAATTTGACTATTGGGGCAAGTTCAATGTTGTGCTATTTAGGTGTGCTTTGGTTTCAGGTTGTGAAAAGATGATTATGGGCTCACTTTTTGTAGATTTTTAACAAGTTATGCTACTTGGATGATCCTTTTGTCATTGCTTCACAAGTGCAACAAGTGTTCTATATTGAAGATCCTATTAAAGTTTTGTTACATTATGTTATGAAAAAAGTTCCTAGAGATTTATATGGCCTTGAAGAGGCAAATTGTCCAAATATTGAGCAAGTTTTTTGGAGTGAGATTGATGACTATTCACATGATATTGGTGAATCATATGATGATACAGAATCTATAAATTGGGCAAGAGATGATCATGATGTTGAAACTATGGATATGCCTTCGCATTTGTTACAAGTCCAAGAAAATGAAGACATAGAAGAAGATTCAGATATTGATGATACTGATTGGGATTGGATGGATATTAATGACTAGAAAAGCTTTTTCATTTCTATCATATATCAAGTTTTTGTAAATGATGGTTGATATTAAATGATGTTGGGAATTTTTGGTTTTATTATCTTGTATATCTCCACTTTTATTCTAATGCATATTTAGTTTATTGTGTTCTTTCTAAGCTAATAATATTTGTGATTTTTTTCCCAAAATAATTTAATATGACTAGGGATGAGTTGATAATTTCACAAATCTGAAAAATATTTCTTTCTTTTATTGTAGGGATGAGGTTCACAAAGCTCACATAAACTAGCAAGTGCTATTCACGATAATTCTATCAAGTATGATTTTGTTCCCGATAATAATTAATTTAAACTATCAATTGATTTAAAATGATTTTTGTTCACTAATTTTTATTTGTGACATTTTTTTAGAGTAAATGTCTTGAATGCAACCAACATTGACAATGAAAAAGACAAAGAAGTTTGTGAAAAAAATTCTCAATATTGAGTAAATGTCTTGAATGCAACCAACATTTTTTTAGAGTAAATGTCTTGTGAGCAAAAAGTCTCAATATTGACAATGAAAAAAAGACAAAGAAGTTTGTGAAACAAGGGACTATTGCTTCATATTTGTGAACACAACGTAAGCTCTGTAGAAGTCAAGCTCATGTAAATGTAGTACACACACAAGATCATGCATTAGAGGAAGTTACACAAACAAATCATGATCAAGAACATGAAGTACAAATGGAGCAAGAAATGAGGATTGGGCTTTTGGAAGAAGATCTAGATCATAAAGATTCTGAAAATCAACAAGAAATAAATCAAAATTCAAACATGGAAATTGAGTTACCTCCACCAATAGTTGCAACAGTGGCAACTGAGGATGCAATTACAAGCTCAGAAGGTTCAATTACTAAATTCAATATATAATCATGTTTATGTATATATAATGTAATTATAATGCTTTTACATATAATGTAGGTTCTTCTATAATGAAAAAGAGAGGTCAAACAGCAATGAAAGCAGTTCATACACGGTCTGAGGAAAACCGAAAGTCAATATTTTTGAATGAATTAAATCAGCCAATAGGACCAGATGATAAGACTTTGAATGAGTTTAGTAGTTTCTTAGGAACATTGGCTCGAAATTCAACACTTACACCCCTTACAGTCACTAATTGACCCAAAATGGCTACAAAAGAGTCATTATGGGAATATGTTCAGGTTTATAAGAATCTTACTTATTTTTTATCTAATTATTTCTTTTCATATTAAACATTTGCCATGTTGTTTTATAATTTGATTGAATGTAATTGTTTGTGCAGAAAAAATACATAGTCACTCAAGAAGGTAAAAAGTGGGTTCTGGCTAGTATTGGAGATGATTGGAGAGTATATAAGTGTAGGATGAAAAAAGAAGATTACTATAAGTACAAGACTGATAAGCTTAGAATATTGAATCACCCACAACATATTGGAGAAGATAAATTTAAAGAACTTTTGAAGTATTGGAATTCAAGAAATGCAAAGGTATAACAATCTTTAGTTTTTAATTACTTTATAATGTCAAAACTACTTTCTCCAAGCTATGCTAATAGTAATGGAAATCTTTATGTAGAGAATCACCGAAATAAATGCAAATAATCGAAAGAGGCAAATTAATATTCATACGGCGGGCAAAAAGAGTTTTGCTAGGATAAGAAAAATAAATGGTAAGTGTACGTATGTTTTTTTTTAATTTTAAATTTTATATTTTAGGAATGTTTGGATAAGATTGACTACACTTATTATGATTAGTATTGTTTTTGTTACCTTCACTATAACTATTATGATTAGTATCATCAATGAAAACAAGTGGTAAGTGTACGTATGGTTTTTTTCGTATTTTAAAATTGATATTGTAGGAATGTTTTGATTATCTTGACTACACTTATTATGATTAGTATTGTTTTGGTTACCTTCATTTTACCTATTATAATAAATATCATCAATGAATTTACCTTGACTATAATAGAATAAAAAATATATTTGTTATTGTTTTGTCTTTGGTAATATAATTGATATGTGTGGTGCCACATGGATCATATACAAGTCCTTTCTAATGAAAATTATGTTTTTATTTTAAATTGATATTTTAAGAATGTTTTGGATAACTTGATTACACTAATTATGATTAGTATTATTTTGGTTACCTTCACTATACTTATTATGATTACTATCATCGATGAATTTAATTTTGTATTCTTTTGAAATTATTTCTATTTGTATTGTCTTTATTATTTGTATGATAGTTGCTATGTGTGGTGCCACATTTGATTCTTTTTGGATCATGTACAAGTCCTTACTAATGAAAGTTATGCTCTGTTTGTGGGGTTAAAATAGCAAGATGAAAATGAAAACAATGAGGTACCAACTAATACTACTCTTTTTATTGAAACTCGAAAAATGACAACCGAACAAGACCTACAAGGAGTCCTTTGATGATACTAGCGACAAGATTGTAAGAATTTCCTTTTATTTATATGCTTTTAAAGTATGATTTTAGAATGTGATATTTTGTCTTACACATGATCAATATAACATCAAAAATAAATTTTTACTAAAGTTTTTATTCTATTTCTCAAATGCAAGTTGTGCAGTCACAACAAAGTAGTGGAAACCAATCTGTTGATGCATTTTCTGTGGTAATGGGAGGGACACGACCTGGTCATGCTATGTTGTATGGGAGGAGTATTACACCAACAGACTTGAAAGAAAAAGGAGTTAGTGGTGACTCTTCTGTAAAAGTTTCTCAAAATTTTATTGAAGGCATGAAGGAACAGATGAGAGAAGAAATGAGAAAAGACATGAGAAAAGAAATGGAAGAACAAATGGCAGATTATAAATTATGTTTACAATCATCTATGCAACAACAATTTATTTCTATGATGTCACCGCTCCAAGGGTTGGTTCCAGGAATGAACATCAACCAAGTTCCTTTATTTAATTTGAATTTTGGTTCTCCAGGATATGCTAATAGTGCACCAACTCAAGGAATACGTGCGCGTAATACATCCGCTGCTAGTAGCCATGAACCTCAGGTATTCTTTTTATAATAATTATCATTTTAGTTGATGTCATTATGTTGGAATATAGTTTATAGTATCATTTTCTTTTAAAAAATATTATTATTATGTTAAGTAATATAAATTGTATGTATCTTACAAGTTTTCTCTTATTATTTTTACTAACTAATTTTTTATAATTACAGGGACAATGATGTTATACTTTCAGTTGGTTTCATCCCAAAATATTGAAGATGACTTGTTTTGTATTAACTTCAAAATTGTTTTGTATTAAGTAGTTTTCTCATTGAATTCTTATGTTCTTCAACATTTTTGTCAATTTTAATGTGCTGTTGTTGGCTCTAAGTGTTGATTACATTTTATGATGATGTTTGATAATGTTATCATTTTATTGAAGTGGATTATTAAAATTATTATTTATAAAATAGTACAGATTACAAAACCACTACAATTGATTTTATTAACTGTTACAGGAGATATTGTAAACTCGCTGCAATAGATCAAATGAAACCATTGCAGTAATTTGTACACAACCGCTGCTATAGCTAGTCCCAAACCGCTGCAACATATACTACCAAACAGCTACAATAGATATTACAAAATCACTGCAATATAAATTATAAAACCGATACAATAGTTATTAACAAACCACTGCAATAGATATTACCAAACCGCTGTGATAGGTATTACCAAGCCGCTGCAATAGGTATTACGAAACCGCTGCAATATAAATTACTAAGCCGCTGCAATAGGTATTATAAAACCGCTGCAATATAAATTACGAAACTTATACAATAGGTATTAACAAAGCACTGCAATAGGTATTGTGAAACCGATTGCATTGTTTAAAATAACCATCGCAAAATAAGCCGCTGCAGTATATGAAGCAAGCACTGCATAATTAAAAACCGCTACAAAAGCCAATGCCAATTAGAAATGTTTAGGCAACAGTGTCAAACCACTGCAATAGGATGCATAGAACCACTGCAATAACCTATTGCAATGGAAGCAGATGTAGCGGCTGCCAATTCGCTGCAATAGATCTTATGCAATGGTTTGAAGGCGTTTTGCAGTGTTTTATAACCGCTGCATAAGTACAGTTATGTAGTAGTGGTAATAGAAATTTTCTATTTGAACTTTTTTTGCTTTTTTATTTCTTCCTCTTCTTTTTTTATGAGTGACCAAACTCCAAATATGACTTTGACTATTCAACTCAAAGAAAAATAAATTTCATGACTATCAGGAAAGATTCAACCATCTGATTGTCAACTAAAAAAAAATCAACAATGAATACCACCATACTTAACAAAATATGATTTAAAATTATGAATTTTTGTAAGAGGTAAAATGAACCACAAACAAAATCTCCGCTGTCCATATTGAAGATGATAATGTTATGAGCATGTAAAAATATTTCCAAAAAATATCCCAAAATGTTTAGTCATTCAATCATCAACTTGATGACAAATAATTTCCATGCTGATTATCAATGTATTTTACTGTTGAGTCATGAATTTGTTTGAGAATTTTCCGAACATAAAATATAATCATAACCGTTGACATGAAACATCATGACGCCCCAAAGCTTCAATAAAAGTTTTAGATTAATCAGAGAAGTTATCATAGTCCAATTAAGCTTTGATCAACTTTGGTCATTTGAGGAGAAATTTTCTGAATTTTAGCTTGAAGTTTAAATTCTTTAAAAATCATCAAAACTCCAAATTTAATTTCAACTGTTCATAGTAACCATTGTCATGTGTTTATGATGTACTTAAAATTTCATGACGATCAGAGCTGATCTGGATACCCGATGAGCTACTTGATCAAAACAACACTTTTTATGAAAAACTGCAGATTTTGCCTTCAAAATTCATCATTTCCTTGATTGTTCTACCTTTTTTTTCAATTTTTCTTTTTTGTTTTTGTTTTGTTGTTTTTTTTCGTTTTTGTTGTTGTTGTTTTTTTATCTCTTTTTTTTCGTTTTTTTTACTTTTTATTTTCTATTTATTTTCTTTAATTTTCTTTTTATTTTCTTTCTTTTTCTTTCCTTACTTGATCTTATAGCTTCTTATAAGATTTGCATGTAATCTCTTAGAGCGAAATTTACAAGAACCATTTCAAAATTCATGGGATCATATCTTTATTCAACTTGATAAAAAAAACAACATGATAGAATTTGAGTTTTGCCTCGAGAGGCTTATATCATGCTTGACCAACTTGCTCAATCAAGAGCATTGGACGTTCCATCATAGACAAACACAAAATTTTTATTTTATAATTTGCTTTTATTTAAGTGGAGAAAAGAAAGAATATAATGCAACTTGTAATTTGCCTCGAGAAGAATATGTCATGCTTGACCAACTTGCTCAAACAAGAGCACTGGACATTCCGTCATAGACAAACACAAGTTTTTTTTTTCTTATTTTTTTCATTCTTTTTTTCTTCTTCTTTTTCCCCCTTTTTTCATATTTTCATATCATGGATTACAAGTACATCATGGATAATATTTTTTTTAAGAAGCTCGCATTAATGGGTGGCATAGGTCTTCTTCCATCGTCGTCAACTAGGTGATAAGCTCCACCTTTGTAGACTACCTTTATAATATACGGGCCTCCCCAATTTAACTTGAATTTTCCCTTGGCATGCTTGTTGGTGATGATTGGTCTTCATAACACCCATACCATCTCTCATTTCTCGAAAGTTCGAATGCGAGACAACTTATTATAAGCTTGAGCCATCCTTGCTTTCTAGACTTCAAGATTCTGTTGGGCCTCTAGTCTTCTTTCATCTAGAGAACCAAGTTCATCCAAACTCAAGAGAACTCTGTCTTCATTTGTGAGTTCATTCTGTAAGGCAATTCTCAGAGATGGAATCTGGACTTCAAGTGGAAGAACAACTTCAGTACCGAAAACTAACAAGTACGGTGTTGATTGAGTTGGTGTTCGATATATTGTCCAGTATGCCCATAAAACTTAAGGATGCCTTTCGTGCTAATCCCTTTGACTTTTTGAAAATACTTTCTTTAACAACTTGGATAATGTTTTATTGAATGCTTCCGCAAGACCATTTGCTTTAGCATTATAGATAGAGGAATACCTCCAATCTATTTTGTGATGCTAAGCAAACCTTCCAACCTTGAAACTTTTGAATGCTCGCCCATTGTCACAGATGATCCTTCGAGGTGTTCCAAATTTATGTAGCACATGGTCTTTGAAGAATTTGATGATGTTTTCTGCCTTTACTTCCTTGAATAGAATGGCTTCCTCCAATCATGAAAAATAGTCAGTGGCAGCTTATATAAAGCGATGCCCTCTTAATGATGGAGGCTCAATAGGGCCTATCACATCGGTCCCCACATCTCGAAAGACCATGAAGAGATGGTAGGGTTTAAAGGGTTGGGATGTGGATGAGTGAAATCCCCATGAGCTTGGCACAGTTTGCACCATATTGCATATTGTAGGCAATCATTAATCATGCTTGCCCAATAATACCCAATATGTTTGATCTTTAACCACATCTTGGCTCCTAATTGGTGAGTTCCGCAGATACTAGAATGGACTTAAAGCATAATTTCTTAAGTATCCTCCTTCGAGAGACATCTTAGTATGAGTTGATCATATGATCTTCAATAGTGAATATCATTAACAAGGGTAAAACCTCGTCGCCCTTTTCTTTAACTGCGTTGCCAGCGACTTTTCATCTGGGAGTTTGCCATACTTCAAGTATTTCATAAAAGGATCCCTCCAATCATCTTTGATAATTGTTAAAACTTTTTCTTTTCTGTGTTGTTTATTTTCTAACCCTTCATCAAGGCATGAACTCAATACCCTCCTACTTTGAATGGTGACTTGGATCTCCTCTTGATTTGGATCAGCCAGCTCTTTTGCAAGTTTGGCTAAGCTATCTGTTTTTCCATTAATTGACTTGGAAACTCTCTCCAACTTAACATCATAGATTTGCTCCAATAATTCAATAACTCTTTGATGATACTGAAGAAGTTCTTGCTTATGATTCTTTAAAACTTCCTTCAACTTAATTTATAATGAGTTTTGAATCACCATATATATGGAAGCTTTGAATCCCACATTGACTGCTAGCTCCAATCAAGTAATAAGAGCTTCATATTCTACTTCAACAAAGAAAGAGAGTATCTCAGGATCCAACATTTAGGAGAAATGAAGATGAGTCCAATGCCAGCTCTAATTTGAGGAATTTTAGGTCTAACAGCTGGTTGGACCGAAGAAATCCCATCAAAGTACATCTTCCAATAGTGTTTTCCCTCTCCAATTGCAAAGTCTCTTCATCAGGGAGATCACATCTCAAAGGAGATTCATTAGTCAAAGATTGCGCCACAAGAAAATCTGCCAATGCTTGACCTTTGATTGCTTTTTGTGGAGTACGAGTTATTTCAAACTCCATGAGTATCAATGCTTCTCTATTGGTGTATATTTGTTTTCAGCACCCACCAACATTCTACAAACGTAGTATAGGGCGAACTCCTTTCCTGCTTCATTTTCTTGAGCTAGCAGAGCTCCAAGGGATCTATCCAAGGCTGTTGTGTATAAGATCAATGACTTTTCTGCAATTGGCGCTGCTAACACTAGGGGATTCGTTAAGTAGTGCTTGATTTCTTCAAAAGTGTTTTGGCACTCATCGTCCTATTTGAAGGGAGCATTCTTTTTCACAAGCTTTGAGAATGGCTTACACCTGCTCGAAAGATTGGCGATGAATATTCAGATATAGGCAAGACTTCCTTAGAAGGACCTCAGCTGCTTCAATGTCTTTGGAGGTGGCATTTCTATGATTGCTTTAATTTTGGAGGGGTCAATCTCTATTCCTTGATGGCTTACGATGAATCCAAGAAATTTTCCAGATAATACCCTAAATGCACATTTCATAGGGTTAATCTTCAAGTTATATTTTCTAATACGATCAAACACTGTTCTCAAGTCATTGAGATGTTGATCTCTTGATTGTGTTTTTACTACCAAATCATCTACATAACACTCCATGACTTGGTGAATCAAATCATCAAAGATTTTTGTCATGGCTCTCTGATATGTTGTCCCCATAGCATAACCTTGTAGTAGTAGACGCCTATTGGTGTCCGGAACGTAGTATGCTTTTCATCCACTGGGTCCATCTTGATTTGGTTGTACCTAGAGAAACCATCCATGAAAGAAAACATCTCATAAGAGGAAGTGTTATCAATCATGATCTCCATAAAAGGTAGTAGAAAATCATCTTTGGGATATGCTTTGTTTAAGTCCCTAAAGTCCACACATATTCTGATTTGTCAATATTTCTTCTTGAGGGGCACTATGCTAGCAATTCAATTAGGGTACTTTTCTTCCCTTATTAAACCAGCTTCAATTAGTTTCTTGGTTTCTTCAATGACGCTCTCTTACAGATCAAACTTCATCTTTATTGGTGCTTGTTTCACTGGTTGAAAATTTGGGTAAATGGCGAGCTTGTGCACTGCTACATCTATGTCAAGCCTTGGCATCTCCTTATAGCTCCATGCAAAACAATCAATATACTCTGCAATGATGCTTTGAATGGCTTCTTTCTCTTCTTGAGTTAGTTGTCCACTTAAGAAAGTGGGTTTAGGATCATCCTCACTTCCCAAGTTGATGTCCACCAACTCATCAATTGTCGCTTGCCCTCCATCTTCAAGTTTAGGGGGTGCATCCTTCAATTTTAAATCTTTTATGAGGTTATTATCTGATACTTCTTCAACTGGATCTTCATCCCTTATATCCGACCTTTAATAGCTGACACCATATGACATTCATATACTTGCTCATCTTGAAACCCAATACCCTTTTTGCTTAAGCCTTGACCTTGCAAAGCAATTTTTAAAGGGCGCCAAAGTCTCTCAAAGAGAATATGCCTGTCTTTCGAATGCTTCAAACTAATTCTAGCTTGCTTATTTAATTTTCTTAGCTTAGGAGGATAGTAATCTGAAATCCTCAAAGGCCAAGGTTCTTCATCTTCCATTGCTTTTGCTCATCAAAATATCTTCATCATTAGACTTATTGGGATCGGACTTATATAAGAGAATCCCTCTCTCCTCTTGATGGCGAGAAGGCACATAGAAGGTGATGAGCCATTCTACCGAGTTAACATGCAACTCATCAAGAGCTTTGTAAAGGCCCTCCGGTATTCTTGTAACATGAAGAGAGCTTTCAACCAGAACTTTATCATCATCTTCTTCTTCTTTTTTAATTGGTAGGAATGAAGCTTCTTCTCTGTCAGGACCATCACTTCAAAAATGTCGGTTCCTCTTGTGACGATGAGCAAGTGAGTGAGCGATTTGTATGTCTTTATGATCTTTTTCTTCTTCTAAAGGCTCCGTGTCACTTCCAAAGTGTGGTTTCAAAGGCAAAAATGAAACCTTCTTCGGAGTGAGCTTGGTAGTTTTAGTGACTTTCATAAGGGCATCATCTTTGGCTACAGACAGCTTGCCCCCTTTTGGTGTATCCACAAAATACCGTACATCCATATAGTTGATTTCATGCAAACCAAATTGTTGGATCTCTCCATCTATATTGTATATCATCCATCATATATTTCAAACATTGATGCAAAGTGGAAGGAACCACATAGTTTTCATGTAGCCATGGTCTTCCCAACAATACTCTATAGGAAGCATCAGTGTTGATGACGTGAAACTTCATCTCAAATATCAACTTTCCAATTTTTAAAGGGAGAGTAATTGACCAAAGGGCTTGTTGACTATACTGGTTAAAGCCTTGGACAACGATCTTTTCTATCGATAGGTGATATGTCTCCAAAGCCAAGGTATGCAAAATCTTTAGTGTCATCAGATTTACTGATGAGCCTGGATCAATGAGGATTCGATTGACTCGTGTCCCATCACAGGACCCAGAAACATATAAGTGTCTATTATGCTCCCTTGTCCACAACAATAAGTCCTTCTCTGAGAAATTAATCATCGGAGAACAAAATACGTAGAGAGCTTCCGTCATATGAGCTTCAGCAAAATAAGCTTAGTATTCTTCTGGGTTTTGCAAGACATGGATCAATGTGTCTCTGAGCCCCTGTGATATCATCAGCGCATGAAAGACACTTAGTTGAGCTGGAATTTTCTTCAAATGGGTAGTAATATTTTAGTCTTGTGTCTTAGAAGAAGAAGTCTTGCGTGGTTGCATAATGTCTTCATTCACGTCAATTACTTTCTCTTTTCCTTTATCTTTAGTGCCATGTGCTTGCTTGAGAAGCCTTCGCACGTTATTAATCATGCGAGGCTCCTCCTCCTCATCTTGGTGTATGCACCAATTATCATACCTTTTTTTGATTGTCAAGGCATAGCATGTACCTAACATCTCAAAATACTCCTCAGGTAGGTTTATGGTACCCGACTTGAGTACTTTATGTAACCACCTCTTGAAACCATTACAATCTTCCAGTGCATGTCTTATTAAATATTGAAAAGGACAATACTAAGGATGATTTTTCATATTTG
Source organism: Dioscorea cayenensis subsp. rotundata (assembly GCF_009730915.1). Taxonomy (NCBI): domain Eukaryota; kingdom Viridiplantae; phylum Streptophyta; class Magnoliopsida; order Dioscoreales; family Dioscoreaceae; genus Dioscorea; species Dioscorea cayenensis. The sequence goes on from NC_052490.1 coordinate 18,273,315, forward strand.
TTGTAGCATCCCTTCTCTTCTTTAGAAGCAATACCCTTTCTTCCACCATCTTCTAAAACAATTCATGAATTTTGTCTCTTCTTATAGAACAACTCCCATTTCTTACATTGCTTAGAAGTTAAGGTGTTCTTCCTTCCTCCATGTCAGCTCTTTGGTCATAACTATGTTGAGAATGTGTCTCCCTTTGGCAAAAAGAAGGATTTATAGGTTCTATAATTCCAGATTCATTCCAAGGAGCATCACTATCTGGAACATGTGGCTCTCAATGAGTGAGGTCATATATCACCCTTTGAATGAATGATGGAATTTCCTCACATGGCAACACCGTTCTGAGAATTTTATATTTAGGTACCCTTCATGGCTTTTCTCTTGGACAGTGTTGACTTGTCTCAGAGGATTGTGTTGGTATTTCTCGCAATCTAGCATTTGGCATCCGACCCCTTTCTTTAAAATCTCGTTTCATTTTTTGCTTTTTACTCACATATGGTCTCTCATGTCGATCATATATAACTGATCAGGTAGAGAATCATCCTCATCTAGATAATGGAGCTCAAAGCTCATCTTCGTCATCACCATCATCCGATGCTTCTTCTTCATATATGGTAATAACTTGAAAAGTCTCAACCATAGGCTCTTTATCTTGAGACTCATCTAAATCTGAGAGCAGCTCCTTAACCTCATTAGGGAAGTAATCACCTAATGTAATTAGGGCTCTCTCCTTTTGCTGATAATCTTCTAAGGAGTCAATATATTCCTCAATAATTGACTTCTTATGATGGAACTCAACAGGCTTTATCTGCTTCTACTTCCTTTTCTTGTCCTTGATCGTTCTATTTTTCTTGACTTTTTGCTTGGGCTTCTCATCAGGATCTTAAGCTCTCCTAATTTCTTTAACATCTTTCTTGATTTCTTTGAGATAAAAATTTCCCATATGCCTTCTGGAACTCCAAGAGTAGCAGGCTCCTTGGGAACTTGAAAACCTCCCTCAGCTTGGATGCCTTCTGATATGCCCCTGCATCTTGCCTTCATGAAGCTTCTTCTTGAAGTGCCACTGACACACAGTTGGTGTGCTTTACTAGTTGATCGAGCAATACATTTTTAGATAAAGTGATCTTCCCTTCTTGATACTGCAGCTCAATCCAATCCTTGAATACATGGCAGTTCTCAATTGAATGACCCAATATTCTGTGATATGGACAGAAATTTGGGTGATCTTTTTTGTCTATCTCTTCTGGTCATTTGTTATCTGGTAGATGCAAACCCACCTTCAATACATCTTTAAATATCTTCATCACTTTGTCCCTTTTAAAGGAATATTTTTTGTTCATCCTTTTTGAAGAGAACTTACAGGATTAGGTGGTTCACTTCCACTCCCAAGTGATAGTGGTTTTGGCTTGTCATAATTTGCTGATGTAGTGGCCTCCTTTATTTTATCAGTTGTAAAGGCCACATGCTTAACGCCTTCTGGCTTTCTTGGTTTTTCTTTGTCCACTTTGGCGGGTTGCATTGTGGATACTACCCTTGGACTAGTTCTTTCCAATTTTTTGACTTAAGAGATCAAGTCTTGGAAGGTGCGAATGTCAGATGAGCTAAGAAATGGAGCAATCCAATTATCAATATTCCCCACCAATAGCCCCACTGCTTGCACCTGATTGAGTGGTTGTTCACACTTGATGCTCAACTTACGCCATCTCATCACATAATCTATGACCTTCTCATCCTTGTTCTGCCTTGTGTTAGCCAAATCGGCTATAATGATTTTATCAGTGACTCCGCCGAACCGGACCATAAAGAAGTCTTTCATTTGCTGCCATGTCTGAATGGATTCATGTTGCAAGTAATTTTGCTACAGTACTACTACAGTGAAATTGCTATGGTATTTTTCACAAAACACGAACCGAACACTCTTCTCTTGAGGCCACATGTCCGGGCACACGTCCATGTGGTAGGCTATAGAACTTTTCTTGGTCGAAATATCTTTGAGAGGTCTTGCAATCTTCACAAAGAGAAAGAACATGAAGATGTGGCTGCCTTTGTGCCCTTCCAACTAGTGAATTGACTTGAATCTTCTTGGAAGTTGGCACACATCTCCATGTTTATGAACTCCTCTCGTGTCTTGGTCCTTGAATTGAGCAAGAACTCCCAACATTGTGTCTTTATAGCCTATCTTTGCTTCCTTTTTACTTTTCAAGGCATTCACAACCTATATGCATAAAAAAACACCAAATACACAATATTAGACATAAACCATGGTAAAATTGATGCTCAATGCATGTAAAACATATATAAAAATATGTCTACTCAAGCACTTATCAAACTCCCCCACACTTAAGTCTTTGCTTGTCCTCAAGCAAAATTAAACATTAAACTCATGGAAAGAAAAGAGAAGTGCTTGGCCTTAGATTCACCAAAAGAGTACAAGAATAAAATTCTACAGTCATGGAGAGAATCAAACACTAGACCAAACAATCAATACTCTAGCAAACAATCCAATCAAAAATGAATGTGGTAAAATCCGAATGCGTGTGTGTGTGAAAAACTCGACTCATATCAACACTATGTCCACTACCAAATTCTTATTAACATGGGCCTTATTTATAAACAGAAAGAATAGGTAGTAGCTTCACACAACCTCTAAGGTAGCCCTTTCGCAAGATGCCTACCGAGTGGCTTTCACACTTTCGAGGTGGTAGCTCTTTCTACCAAGGATGGTAACTTTCACACATCCCATGAGATAGCTCTTTCTCTCATTAGGGCATAACAAGTATCCGACTTATGAGAGTAGCTACATACATCATGGGTGGTAGCTCTTTCCACCCCCTATGTGCAAACAACAAACAATTTCCAATTCTTTTTTTTTCTTATTTTTCTGATTTTTTTTTTCAAATAAAAACTAGCACACTAAAGTCCCAAACATAATGAACATCATAGGTCTAATGAGTGAGAATAGTGCACAAAGAGCAATCGGACAAAAATATTAAATAAAATTCGATGAAAACTAGAGCATGATAAAATCCATGTTTATAACCTCCAAAAACTAAGAATTAAACTCTTAACCCAAAGGTGTACCTTCATTGGCAACAAGAGCATGCTCATGAAAACACAAGTAAAAGTCATGTATAAGGTGAACCCTCCCCCACACTTAAGATGTACATTGTCCTCAATGTACGCATGCAAGCACAATAAAAACAATAACAATGGAAGTATAATGTGTGTAGGAATGCAATTAAAACAATACTCCCTTGAACTCCTCATTAATCGTTTGGTGAAGTCTAACTCATGGGCTTGTTGCATGGGTTGTGAAGCTCACATGACAATGCGACAACATCACATGATCATGTCTATGACTAAAACACCATCCACCTCACTCTCAAGGCCATTTGCACGGAATATAAGGGGTTCACTGAAGCTTAACAAAATGTAAAAGAAAATACGAGTTCAGACAAATAACATAATAGAGCATATACTTGCATAAAAGGAAGACAAGAAGATAACTCTCAGAAGGTGAAGCCTTTATGAGTACAAAAGTCTAAATACTACGAACAAAGCAACTAAGAGCAAGAAACTAAAATAACGGTCTCATGAGTGTGACGCCTCAAGCGTCAGTAGCTGGAGCTTATGCTGGTGGTGGCACAGAAAGCGGAGGAGACCTCCTCGTCAAGAGTCTGCTGAATACGATCAAGATGCTCCAGAATCCGTGCCTGGTTCTCAAGAATGGTAGCAACGACAGCCTCGAGTCGAGCCAGATGCTCGTGAACTCGAGGGGAAGATGACTCAAGATCGGCTGATGCTGCCGGGGCTGCCTCGGTGACTATGGGCTCGCTTGCAGGTGGTGCCTCTGTAGCCTCAGCAGGCTCCTCATCATCCCCGGATGACGATTCTACTAGTGCATATCCGCCCGAGCCTGTACGTCGCACAATGCCCATCAAACGGAGAGTGGCCAAACCCAATGGGGCCGAGTACTGACTCTCAACTCGCCTCTGACCGAACGGATAAGACCCATCTTGAACATAAGACGAGTGATGTAGGGTCCTGCAAACAATGCTCCCAATCACAAGTACTCACTCTGATGATGAAAGATCTGTCTTGCGAAGTGAACCAGTACCATCCCCATGACCTGTCACGGACATGCTAAGAACACCATGGATGTACCTGTGCGCCGGTCGAGTAAGCAATGAGGCCTTAGACTGACCTGCGGAATACTGACGACCACCACATAGATAATGGAAGACCTGGCCCAGAGTGAGATTATAAGGATAATCGGTGAGGAGCTCAGTGTACTCGATAGTATCAGCGTAGGTCTGATCGTATAATCCGAGATATATCGAGAACTAGGTCAAAGACATCCTATGCGGCTGACCGAAAATGCAAAAATGAATGGCATTGGGAACATCAAAACTGATATCAACTGAGTCACGATCAAAAGAAAATGAGGCAAGAACTTCCAAGGTAATATCTCGCCTGACGGGCTCCTGAATGGAGAATAAACGGTCCCAACCTCCAACACTAACAAGTGCTCTGACCTCCTCAGCAAGACCAATGTCCTCTAGTGCATCCCAGTCGATAAAACGCGTCTGTCCAATCTTCAGGTGCTGGAGACTCTCAAACCGCTGCTGATGAACAGGGTCAGGAAATTCGATTACCGGTGGTGGGGTCGGCTCCCTATCATAGCGAGAGCGTTTCTGGGCTAACCTCTTGGTCCGTGGTGGCATAATCTGCGAAGAAAGCACTTAAAAACATCAGTTCGGTATGAATATAGTAAAACTGGGCACCACATGTGCAAGAACAGCGAGACGGGGGAAAAACAAGGCCAACTGGCAATTTTCCAGCCCACGCACCCACGCGCGTGAACCCCGCGGGCGCGCGGGCTGCACATCTGACGGCTACGCTGCGCACGCGGGCCAGCCCGCGTGCCCAGCGTGGCGTGGCCCGGGCACGCCGGATCTCGGCTGCGGGCTCATGCGCCCGCGTGGCCATGCGGCCAACGGGCGGCCAGCCCACACGGTCGCGTGGGCAAGCCGCGTGACAGCGTGGACTACGGAGTTTTGGCGGGAATTAGGCTCCTACGCCTCACACAAATCATTCTCATACATTGAACAAGTGTCTAGCATGATTACCTATGATATCTATCATCAAAATACCATGAAAACTCCATGAAAATGACCTTGAAGAACATGGAAAGGGGAGAAGGGACTGAAGGCTTACCGGAGCGAATCGGAGAAGAAAACTTGGTGTAAACTCCGGCAAATTACCTCTAATCCTCCAAAGAGTTGAAAACAATTGGTTTTAGAGATTAAAAATTGAGTTTTATAGGAGTGGAAGGTGAAAGATGAAAGGGTTCTTTGAAAATAGAAGATGATGAATAGTGCCCCTTCATATTCTTATAGGCACATGGGGGTGTGGATTTTCCACACCCCCGCGTGTGTACTGTACACGACCGCGTCAAAATTCCACGCGGCCGTGTGGACTGCAAAATTTCTGCAGACAGTCCATAGAGTGCCCGAAACCCCAAATTAATACGAATTTTTCAACATTAAACATCAAATTCACCCTAATCCATGTTATTCACATAAACAACTATTCAAATCACCGAAAAAATTCCACGAAAACACCAGCGGTCAACAAAATTGATTAAGATACACACTCATGAATTAATTTCTACAGAATTTAAATTTTGAGCCTAAAAACTAATTAAAAACTTGGGTTGCCTCCCAAGAAGCGCTTGTTTAACGTCACTTAGCTTGACGTACCTGTTTTTACCTCATGGTGGCTCATACAGATGAAAAACCTCTTTCCTAGCAACCTCCACATCCCCTTCAAAGTACGGCTTCAATCTATGTCCATTTACCTTGAATGTTCCTTTCTCCGGGTGAGTGATCTCAATTGCACCATGTGGAGATACTTGAGTAATCTCATGTGGACCTGACCATCTTGATTTCAGTTTTCCCGGAAACAACTTCAACCGGGAATTGAAGAGTAACACTCTATCACCTACTTTTAAATCCTTGTGCAGTCTAATATGTTTGTCATGCAATGAACAAATTCTTTTCTTTGTAGATTCGTGCATTTTCATAGGCTCTTAGTCTCCACTCATCTAATTCATTCAACTGCAACTTTCTTTGGTCACTTGCCCATGCAAGACTAAAATTCATTGCTTTAATTGCCCAATATGCCTTATGTTCAAGCTCTACCAGTAAATGACACGCTTTTCAATAAACAAGGTTATATGGCTTGGGTTCTACCGAAGTTTTATATGCTGTCTGATATGCCCATAATGTATCATCCAATCTTTCCTACCAATCCTTCCGATTATGCTCCACCGAGTTTGATAAAATTCTCTTCAATTCTCGATTGGTTACCTCCACTTGCCCACTTGTTTGTGGATGATACGGTGTGGTGAGACGATGGTTCACACCGTATCTTTTCAAAATTTTATCAAATTGGGCATTGCAAAAATGAGTCCCCCGATCACTAATGATGATTCTAGGGGTTCCGAAACGAGTGAACAATCTCTTGAGGAATTTGATTACTGTTCTAGCATCATTTGTAGGGAGAGCTTGAGCTTCCACCCACTTAGACACATAGTCCACGGTGACCAATATATAACGATTCCCATTGGAGCTAGGGAATGGCCCCATAAAGTCGATGCCCCAGACATCAAAAACCTCACAAAACTGCATTGGATTTTGCGGCATCTCATCCCGTCTAGACAAATTTCCTGCTCGTTGACAACTATCACAACTTTGCACAAATTGTCTTGTGTCTTGGAATAAAGTTGGCCAATAAAAACCTGCTGCTAAAACCTTTTCAGCTGTCCTTCCTGAGGTATAATGGCCTCCAACCGGCCCCGAATGACAATGGGCTAGAATATTCCAACCTTCCCCCCGCGAGACACATCTTCGCACTATGTGATCTGCATAAATTCGGAAAAGGTACGGATCCTCCCAAGTAAAGTGATTTAAATCAGAAAAGAACTTCTTCTTTTACTAAAAAGACAGTCCCCTAGGAAGGACTTTCCCTGAAAGATAATTGGCGAAGTCGGCGTACCATGGAGTTTCAATTTCTGAAATTTCCTGTAGATTATACAAATGCTCCTCAGGAAATGCGTCATTAATTTCAGTTTCCCATGACCTTTCTTCTTCTATACCTTCAAAGGCAGAGAGATGTTCTGCTGACTACGTTTTTCAACCCCTTTCTTGTCCCTAATTTCAACATCAAATTCCCTGCAATAACAACACCCAATGAATCAGCCTTGGTTTTGCATCGGTCTTGTTCATTAAATAACGCATACGCCGAATGATCCATGAAAAACAACCACTTGTGAAAGAATGAGGTATGATCTGAATTTGTCAAATGCAAACACCACGACTAGCAGTTCCTTTTTCGAGTAGTAGTGTAGTTCTCTTGGGCGCTTGTCAAGCTCTTGCTTGCGTAATAAATTGGCTGGAAATATTTATCTTTTCTCTGCCCCAAAACAGCCCCCACGGCACGATCACTAGCATCACACATAAGTTCAAAGGGGAGACTCCAATCCGGTGAGATGAGGATAGGTGCTTGTATGAGTTTTTGTTTTAACAAGTTAAAAGCAAGCAAGCACTCTTGATTGAACTCAAATGGGGTGTCTTTCTCTAGCTACTTGGTCATTGGTTGGGCAATCTTGGAAAAATCTTTAATGAATCGGCGATAGAATCCTGCATGCCCCAAGAAACTTCTAATTGCCTTGACATTTGTTGGAGGAGGTAGTTTCTCAATAGTTTCGATTTTTGCCCGATCAACCTCAATTCCTTGGCTAGAAATTTTATGACCAAGGACAATCTCCTCTTGGACCATGAAGTGACACTTCTTCCAATTTAGAACTAAATTTGTCTCTTCACACCGCGTAAGTACTTTCTCAAGATTCTTCAAGCATGCCTCAAAAGAATCCCCAAACACCGAAAACTCATCCATGAAGACTTCCATTATATCTTCTAACAAGTCATCAAAGATGGCCGTCATACATCTTTGGAAAGTAGCCGGTGCATTGCAAAGTCCAAAGGGCATTCTTCTATAAGCGAAAGTACCAAAAGGGCAAGTAAAAGTTGTTTTCTCTTGATCTTGGGAGCAATTGGGATTTTGAAAAATACCCCGACATACCATCTAGAAAAACAATAAAAATTTGTGGCCTGCTAATCACTCCAACATTTGGTCAATGAATGGCAATGGAAAATGATCCTTTCTTGTGGCATCATTCAACCTCCGATAATCAATGCAAGCAGCGCCATCCCGTGACCCGTTCTTGTCGGAATTAACTCATGTTTGCTCATTTTTTTCACTCATCGTCATACCACCCTTCTTGGTACCACTTGTGTCGGGCTCACCCAGCGCTATCCGAAATGGGGTAAATAATTCATGCGTCAAGGAGCTTTACCACCTCTACTTTTAACACTTCTTTCATGTTTGGGTTCAATCTTCGTTGAGGTTGAATCACGGTTTTTGTAATTATCTTCCATCAAAAATCTTGTGAGTGCAAAAGGAGGGCGTTGATTTCCTTGATATCTGAAATTTTTCCAAGCTATGGCTGTTTTTGTGCAACTTTAGCATAGCAACCCGACTGCTCTTTTTTTACTCCGAAGACAGACTTGAAGCTATGATCACCGGCAATTTTGATCCTTCGGCTAGAAAAGCATGCACCAAATGTTCCGGTAATTCTTTTAGCTTCAACTCAGGAGGTTCTTCCACTGGGGGTCGTAGCCGATTTGCTTGTTTTCTATCAATTTCTTCAAACCCCTTGGAAGTTTCTTCTAATTCTTCCTTGAGTACCCCTCGTTCCGGGTTATTTACCCCAAGGATATCCAAACTGTCTTCATCTTCCACTTGATTACTCAACCCACACACCTCAATTGATGAGATTGACTCGATACAAATTTTTTCTTCATCTTCTTCAACTTCTTCCTCGGATTCACGTCCAACAAATTCTGTTGTGAATACCATTGAAAAAGATGAAGGAGTTTCCTCCGACTGAAATTTAGCCTCATTCCCAAAGGACATAAACGCACACTTTTCAAAGAATTCCAACAACATTGACAATTCAGAACCTTGATATTGCGTTCCACTCCCTTCACTCATAATATGTGGCTCAACTATCCGTAGACTCAGCCCCTCATCATGTTGCTTACCCGAATCAAATTCTGCCACAAATTGCTCCATTTTTCTATCATTGGATACCATCCTATCCTTCGATGTCTCCATAATTGATGCTTCGTTCAACATGATCTTGAAATGGAAAAGAAAACAAAAATTACTGTTCACCCAGTAAAAATAGGAAAAGAAATGAAAGATAGAATGAAAAGAGCGGCGAAAAAGATAAGAACAACGAAAGAAATAAGTATGAAGTGGAAATAGAAAATGAAAATGTGAATGACTAAAGTAACCAAGTCCTAGCGTTCCTAATATCCCGTTCCACGGCAACGGCGCCAAAAACTTGACACGTCCGAATATGCGTGTAAACCGCAAGTGCACGGGTGTCGAAGTAATAATTACCCCGGCGAGTGGGTAGTTGAATCCACAGGGAACAAAAGTATTAATATTAACCAATTCTTAGTTATCTAGTCGAAATCAATGGATATGATGAAATGAACTAATTGCAAGAGAATTAATAAGCAAGCAAACGAGCAAGAAAACAAGTAAAGGAGATCTCAATCAATAAACATGAGGTACCCGGGCAATGCTCCCCCTAGGATCTAACATGAAGCTCACGATTCACTAAATGCTTCTAAACCGAGTCTAATGAGTCAAGGTAATCCAAGAACAACCGGCCCTTGTTTCCAAGCCACCGGTACTAGTCCCCTACAAGGTCCCGGCGGAGAAATCGCTCAATCTCAACACCTCACAACCCATATGACCGCAATACGCTCTAGGGACACCTAAGAGTGAAACCGATTCCTAAGGATAGATCCAACCCTAATTCCCGGCGAAGGATCTCTAACCCCCTACAAGGTCCCGATGGAGAAATCTCTCAATCTCACACCTCACAGCAAATATGGTTGCATAGAGTTTAGGGAATACGGAGATAGGAAACACTCAATCGGAAGGGAGAGGGGACACTCCACTATCTCATGACTCACCCTCTTAACCCTCTTTAACCTTGATGTTCTAACTCTAATGGAAACCTCTCTCACATCAAAGTAACAAATCATGCAAATCCAATCAACAACAAGGATTAATTAAACAAGCAAGCAATGGGAATACAAGGTTAAAACTCAAATCAACTCGACTTAATAGAAACATAAAGCAAATCATTACAAAAACATAAATACTAGGGTTCACATGCCCAAATACCTACTAAGGTTTAGCCCTCCATGGAGCAAGTTAGAAAACAATGATTATTATAATGAAAAACAATGAAAACCATGAAGTAAAACCCCCTTAAATTCATGATGATGGCCTTGATGGGTCGCCCAACATCTTGAAGAATCCTTCTCCGAAGCTAGGTCGCCGAAGGCTCCCTCTTTGCTATGACAGAGAGAAGATCGATCAAAGTTGGTGATGGATGCCCCTAACATCGCCAAAGACCTCCTCCAAAACCCTAGCCACCTTGCCTTCAAAGTGCTCGCGAAAACCCTCCCCAAAAGTCCCTCAAAAATAGGGCAAACGGCCTATTTAAAGCCTCAAAAATAGGGCGTGAGCAGTAATTTTGCGACAGTACTTCTACATTGAAATTGCTACAGCAGAATTGCTACAGTAGTTTTAACAAAACACGAACCGAACACTCTTCTCTTGAGGCCACATGTCCGGGCACACGTCCATGTGGTAGGCTATAGAACTTTTCTTCGTCGACATATCTTTGAGAGGTCTTGCAATCTTCACAAAGAGAAAGAACATGAAGATGTGGTTGTCTTTGTGCCCTTCCAACTAGTGAATTGACTTGAATCTTCTTGGAAGTTGGCACACATCTCCATGTTTATGAACTCCTCTCGTGTCTTGGTCCTTGAATTGAACAAGAACTCCCAACATTGTGTCTTTATAGCCTATCTTTGCTTCCTTTTTACTCTTCAATGCATTCACAACCTATATGCATAAAAGAACACCAAATACACAATATGAGACATAAACCATGGTAAAATTGATGCTCAATGCATGTAAAACATATATAAAAATATGTCTACTCAAGCACTTATCAACAAGCCTATCAAACACAAAAGCTCATGACTCTGAGAGTAAGTTCTTTTTTCTTAGGTAAAACTCCCTCGGTGTCATCTTTTCAGTTTTTAGTTTGTAGCTTCTTGTAAGAGGTGTAGTTGTTATAAATCTTCTTGGCGAAAGTAACCTTGTAATGGTGAGACTTCGGTGGCCTGCCCCCTTTCATCTTGTTACTTGGTTGGGATCGAAGCTCACCCATCAAAGAGTTCTCCTTCACCATTTTCAGTGCTTCAAAGAATTGGTGAATGAGCATGATGAGTTGTTCCTCGAGTCTTGGAATGAAACAAAGCTTTCTTTTTATTGAAGTAATATCACTTTCCTCTTGGTAGACTTTGGGTACCCCATTATGAAGGGTTTTGTTGGGGTCACGCTAGGCTTCTTGAAGATGCTGCTCTTTTCTCTTTCAGTCATAATGGTGAATGAAAGCTCATCCTCATCTTCTTCTTTGTGACTCTCTTTGGAAAATTGAGTCTATTGAAAAAGGATGTTTTAGCAGTAGGGACATCCTCCTTAATCTTAGTAGGCGGTATAACATTCGGCCTTCGTCCCCTTGATGGCAAGCGTGGGACATGTACTCCAGTTGGTGATGATGGTGGGCTTGGCACAAAGTTAATGTCATCTGAGACAATCCCAAATTTAATCTCAGCTCCTGAAATGCCTATGTAAACGGAAGCGTAGGGAAGCTTTACCTGAGTGGCTTCCCAAAGGAAAATAGTGCATGACGATGCTGCATTGTTGGTCTTGTTTATTGGTGCCATTACAAAAACTTGAAAAGGAAAATGTCACATTAACAACACTGGGTGATTCTTCTTTTTTTCTTATCTACTTCTTTTTTTACTTTCTCATTCACACTTTGTTTCAAATATGGGAGGAGAAGTTGGGTCCCACCGAGCATGCCAGACATTGTGGGCTCCTTTCTTTTCACTCGGCCTTTAATTAGGATTGACCTGTTAAAAAGCATGGATCACAAATCAAATTTTAATTTTTTTTATATTTAAGATGATTGCAAGTTCATGACTTCTATTAAGGGCAAGTCCCTAATATTAATTACCCCAGACAATGCCATGGGAACCTCCGATTAAGAAACAAGTGTGAATTAGAAATAATTGGTTAAACATAAATTTTTTTTATCAATTTCAAAGATGCATATGAATACATGATCATAGGCAAGAATACACAAGTATTACAAGAGCTATTTTTTAAGAGAGCTTGACAAGAGAGTTTTTTAAAGAGAACTATCTTTATCATGCTCTTCAAACTTTCTGTTTTTCATTTTGCTTGGCTGGCACTCTTAGGTCCATTACTAAAAGTATGTAAGAAGACCCTTTTAGGTCTCCGAATGTGGCCTTCCTCGACTTCTTCTTTTTTTATGTGTGTTTGTATCTTGACACATTGCTTAGTTCTCAAGCTACGGCCACTCTACATTTATGAGTTGCCTACTTGGTCATTTTTGCTTCTTTTATCGCTGAAGGCTTTGGCCCTTTGTGCTTGTAAAATCTCTAGCTTCTGGACTTGTGAAACTCCTCAAGTCTTTGACTTCTTGGTGCCTTAAAACATTAGAGTTGCATTTGTCATTTACATGAGACATTTAGGTCTTGACTCTTTGATGATTTTGAGCCTTGACCATTGGATCTTTAAGTCATAACCTTCGACATGATTAGGTCATTAACTTGACTATTTTAATTTTCTTTTAAAATGGATCTCAAGATGTAATTATGAACTTTATTTCCGTTAGTTAAGTCATCAACGGAGTTCTCTAACTCATTTTTTTTACAAAAGAGATCTCATAACCATTTTTAATTAGTGTTGATGAGAAATATCTTTTTGTAAACTTTTTTTCTTTCTCTCTTTTTTACTCTTCCTTTCACTTCAAGAAAAAGATTTTTTATTTCACCTCTTTTTACTCCAACGAGTGCCAAAAGATCTCAAAGTGAGCTTGAAAAGAGATTTTTTTAAAAAAAGTTTTAATCTTCATCTTCTGAGTGTCGAACACCTCAACGTGAGTTCAGAAAAAAATTCCTTTTTACCCCCAAGAGTGTTAAGACTTCAAGGGGAAGGGTTGAGAGGTTTTATAAGAATTTCTCTATACCCCAAGAGTGTCTAGACCTTAAAGTGGATTTAGATAATTTTAAGAAAAAATTTATTTTACCCCAAGAGTATCAAGACCTCAAGATGGAGTTAGAGGATTTGATTTTTTAATGAAAAATTTCTCTTTACACCAAGAGTTTCAAGACTTAAAGGTGGAGTTAGAGGATTTGATTTTTTTTTATGAAAAATATCTCTTTACCCCAAGAAAGTCAAGACTTCAAGGTGGAATTAGAAAAATTTTATGAAAAAATATCTCTTTACCCCAAGAAAGTCAAAACTTCAAGGTGAAATTAGAGAATTTTATGAAAATTTCTCTTTACCCCAAGAAAGTCAAGACATCAAGGTGGAATTAGAGAAAATACTCATAGGATTTTTTTAGAGAAGATCCTCCAAAGAAAATTACCAAAAATACCCTCACTCCATCATTTTTTCCCATCCTTCATATTGTATTTTTTTTATATCTTTCTTCATTTTTTTCCTTTACTCTTTTTTACCCTTCATTTTTTCTCCTTTTTTTTCTTACTCATCCTTCAATTTTTCTCTTTTTTTAAACTCAACCTTTATTTTTCATTTTATACTTCTTTATTTTTTTTTCCCTTTTTTCACTCTTCCTTCAATTTTTTTCCTCTTCTCCCTTTCTACTCTTCCTTCATTTTTTTTTCATTTTTTTATTTTTTTTTCTCACCCTTTTTTTAACCAAAAATTCCCCTCACCAATAAACTCTGCCTCCATGTCTCTGTTTTTTGTTAAAACAAAATATTATTGGTCTCTAAAAAAATGGTTAAACATGGAAACATAATAAAATAAGATGCAAGGCCTAAACTGATTTTGCAAAAAAAACATGATTTGAGTCTCTAAATGGTGTTAATAATAATAAAAAAATGCAAGGAGATAAGTAATTCAGATTTTGAGGAAATAGTACTAAGAACTATTTAATCAACCTCTTCAATATTAGGATCAGCACCAGTAGCTGAAATACCATTCTCATTCATTGTCCTGCACCTTTTCATTTCCATCACAGCTCAAAATGACAGCCTGAATAGCAGCACCATAGGCAACAACATGAAGAAATGTTTGATCAAACACTCTTTAACAAAGACTTCACTCCCTTGTTCTTCAAGATCTGAGGATGATTGCAAACTGAGGATGAAAATCGGCGAGGAACAATCCAGCATGTCTCCGATCAGCAGTACTAACTTCGAAGGATTATTCATCCCGAAATAGAGATCATGATGAACACTAACTTTAATGCATGACATGTCTATAGCCACAGTAAAGACTTACAACTTCATCTGATTTTTTTAGAATTCTCCAAGACTATTGAATAGCTTATCCCTACCCATCTTTGCGGATGCCAAGTTAACAACATAACATTTCAAGCACTCGTCCTTGTCTTTCTTGCGAGTGAATAGCCTTCAACATCTTTATTCTTGATGGTGATTGCAAAGCAACCCGAGATTCCTCTGTAAGGCTCAGAAGGATGGTCAACCTTGATATGTCATCCTGACTCTTTCTCCACAACCTCTAGAATGACAAATGGGTGATTTACTTGATCCTCCATGACTTACTAGTAAACGGTGCAAGATCAATGCGTCTCCTCTTATTCTCATGGCCCACATTAGATCCAAATCATAGAACAATAGATAGCTGGCATTGGGTGTTCGAGGCTTACACTAGCAGACATCGATAGAAACACATGTTATTATGCAGGAAGCACATAAAGTATACATACACCTATATGTAAACATACAAGTAGACACTACAAAACTTCAAAATAGGTAAAATAACTACATAAAAGATTTTTGATTGTTAGTACGTAATGACTGCATTACAGATCAATGATTATGTCACATCTCCTATAGGAGCACTTTCGGGCCTGTAGGTTGACAACACTGTTATGATCGTCAACCACTTCGTAAGTTTCATTGATTGATTGGCTCACCCACAAAGATCGATTGTGTTCAACAATTTGTTCAAGCTTCTTACGTATCTCAGGGCAAAGGTATTTATCTCACATGTCCGACACTGCATGCCGCTTAGCTAGCATGTTCATAAGTTTAAACCTGCGCGTTAATATGCGAGAAAACCAATTAAAAGTAGTGATAATATGCGAGAACCTATAATAATATATAGCAATGTACAATTTTACACATTAACTATATTTACTACACAAGTAGTGATAATATTACACACGAACCTAATATTGTACACACAAACCTTAAATAATACATAGGAATATACT
This sequence comes from Dioscorea cayenensis subsp. rotundata, assembly GCF_009730915.1. Lineage (NCBI taxonomy): Eukaryota > Viridiplantae > Streptophyta > Magnoliopsida > Dioscoreales > Dioscoreaceae > Dioscorea > Dioscorea cayenensis. The sequence goes on from NC_052490.1 coordinate 18,288,823, forward strand.
ATTTTACACATTAACAATAGGTAGTACAGGAGGTATGAAAAGTATTACACATGAATAGTTTTATCTGCATATGACCATCTAGTACCATGCGAGAACAAATGGGTTTACACACTAACAAAAAAATTTTCACACTAATGTTTACTAATACACTAAAAAGCACTAAACTGCAGATTTAATCTAACCTTATAGAATCAACCATGCTTGTTACCTAGTAGATATTTTGCCTCTTTGATCATTGAAAGATTTCGCTACATTTGAGTACATCTCGCACCTCTATATACCCTTGAACAAATAGTTAGAACAATGATCAACGTCGGACTTGTGTAACAACCAAGCATGTGCATCGGTCAAAGTAGATGCAAGTTCACTGACTGCATCTTCGAACTTCTTAGATGTGTACGCATACGCAAATTTTGACAATTACTACCAAATATTGTTCTTTCAATGCTTTCCTGAGTTTGCCATTAGCCTTCATGACGTTGGCCTTGAAATGACGCAGATAATAACCATGCCATGATGAGAGGAAGACTCTCGCTATTATGTTCTCCTCCAAATGATGCAGATAATAACCGTGCAACGATGAGAGGAAGACTCTCACAACTATGTTCACATGGACCCTGGATCAATCCGAGATGAATGCAATAATTTTTTGCGTAGTCATCTTGACCGTACAATGCCTCCCCGAGAGTAGCAAGAAATCAAGTCAAATTCTCATCTGTATCGTTGTCAACCACAACGAATGCTACATGGAAGATACACTCATTGTCATCTTTGCCGGTTCCACTATTATTATTATTATTATTATTATCATTATTATTATTATTATTATTATTCTTTATTATTCTTCTTGTTTATTTATTTATTGTTTATTCTTCTTCTTCTTCTTCTTCTTCTTCTTCTTCTTTCTCATTATTTATTAATTTATTATATATATATAAATATATATTTATTTCTTCTCCTTCTCCTTCTTTTTTTATTTATTAACTTATTTTCATTATTATTTATTATTACTATATATATTTATTTATTTACTCTTTCTCCTTCTCCTTATTATTTACTTATTTATTTATTTATTTCTTCTTCTTCTTCTTCTTTATTTATATATTATTATTATTATTCACTTTCTTCTTCTTATTTATTTCTTCTTCTACTTCATCTAATTTAATTAATTAATTAATTATTATTATTTATATATTATTCTTATTTATTTGTTATTTACTACTATTATAATTTGTTTTCTTTTTCTTCTTCTTCTTCTTTTTTATTTCTTTAATTATTATTAATTATTCTTATTTATTAATTATTTATTATCATTATTATTTATTTTTATTCTTCTTCTTGTTTTTATTTTTCTTCATCTTCTTCTTTTACTTCTTCTAATTTATTTATTTATATGTTATTATTTATTAATTATTATTTATTATTATAATTCGTCTTCTTTTTCTTCTTCTTATTTTTGTTTATTTATTTATTTATTTATTTTTATTCTTCTTCTAATTTATTTATTTATTATTTATTATTATTATAATCCGTCTTCTTTTTCTTCTTCTTTATTTATTTATTATTTATGATATTTATTATTATTATTTTTAATTCTTATTTATTTGTTATTTATTATTATTATTATTTATTTATTTATTGTTATTATTTTTTTATTTATTTCTTCTTCTCCTCCTTCCCCTCCTTCTTCGTCTTCTTTCTTCTTCTTCTTTATTTGTTAACTGATTATTATTTATTGTTTATTTATTTATTATTATTTATTTCTTTATTTCTTCTTATTCTTATTATTATTTTAATTTATTTGTTTATTTATTCTCTTTCTTCTTCTCTTTCTCTTTCTCCTTCCTCTAAACAAATATTATTATCCCATGAACAAGCCCGGTGATGTAAGGGTTGGTGTGGAGCGTCCTGACTTAAGCATTGGACGCCTGATCCAAGATAGATTAGGTGACGACATACTCTAGGTGAACGAGTATGTGCTCGGTCATTGTATAAAGGAGAGTGAATTCCACAATAATCATGATTTCCGTCGACTCCTCGCGCCCTGTAAGTGTTCTACAAAGAAAGGCATGAATGTACTTCAACACTGAGAACGCATAGTTGACGCCTTCAAGCGCTTTGGGAAGTAGTTGATGGACGGTTATGTGATGTGTAAATTATGCAAATATATAAACATGCAAGTATGCACTTAATACTACAATTGGTCCATGATACCGCAAGTATACGGGTCATCAAGTAATACCTCGTGGGTGAACATGAGAGTCGTATTTCCTTAGGAACGGCGAGTGGCTCATATTAATTCCTTTTCAATTGATCAATAGTCTAATCGTTTACTCTCTTTCTTTAGTTTACTTGTACAACATTATCAAACAATACAATTGGAGGCGTCGTTAAGCACACTTAGAAGGTGTTGGAAGTATCTACTATAGTTATCTTGATTATTAATTATGAAAGACATTAAGTGTTAATCGTGTTTTAGTATCGAACTGGGGGAATTCAAAGGCTTGCTAGTCCCAATAAGCTATGGCAACTAGGTCTAAATCACTAGGAATTTAAAATGGAATATCTTCCACCCCAACCTCCTATGTTTGCCTTAAGTGCAGAAATCGCACGAGAAGTACCAATTAAACCCTATGCTTAAGGGCAGTCAATCCCTAATAAAAAAACCTAGCTATGCCTAACCTCTTAAAACTTGCATAGATCTATCATGGCATGGGCGTCATCAACACAGGGGCATAACCTCCTCATCCACGTTAACAGTAATAATTAATTAAGAACATGCAATAATTACCAAAACTAGAACAATATATATTAATCAATCAAGATTTATAAATAATAACTGAGGGACCTAGACATACAATTCCTCTCGAATTAGGTTCTCATGTATAATAAAAAGCAAAGCATCAAAGCACAAGAGAGCCACAATACCAAATAAAGAATAAATAAAACCTTCAATGTATTCCTATACTAACTCCCACCAATAGTTCTCCGAAGGTTGAGATTAGAAGATCCCAAGATTATCCGGATGATGCATGTCACTCGCGCTCCTCTAATTATGATCTTTGAAGATTCCTGTCGTGCACGATCTTCTCTGATGATGCTCATAAGGAAGAAACCATGTCCCCCACCCATCTAATCTCCAGAAATCTGACCACCCTACCTTATTCAGTAAAAGTGTCTCCCCAAATTTAGATAAAACTAGGATATTTATAGTGATCTGCTCCGCCACGGCCTCACCATGGGTATTGTGATTCCCATAGTGAGTAAGTTGTTGCTTGGGCTCCAAGTCACATCATGGCATAGTCTTTGGCCGTTATGTGTCTTGACAACAGCCATTGTAAAGCCATTGTGGCTTCTGTGTTGCTTTTGTGTTTCTTCTTGTGGTTCCATGCTACCACGGTTTGATCACGATAGTTGTAAGTATAGATAATGTGTGTGGTAAGTTTCCATAATGCCCGTTGTGAGTCGTGGAGCAGCTTTGATTCAACAAGGTACTAATCCCCAACCGTAGAAAATCTTTGTTCATCAGAGGACTAACCCCAACCCTAGAAAAAACAAATTTACTCATGTTTGATTTACAACTCATGATGTTCAAACTAAGGATCAATAAATAAAACCTAAAAAAAAGTATAAAGAAAAACTTGGTTAGATGGATGAGAACCACGCTTAAAAGTTGATAAATCTTCAATTAATCCTTGATCTCCTCCATCCTTTGATACATGCTTTTGCCTTTATATGGTTCTAAACCTTATAACCTAACCACATAAGCAAAAAATTATTTTTGAAAACCCTCCATTCTCTTATATATAGTTATGGTTTTCTCTGATGACCAACTACCACGGGTGTGGTGTGTACCACAAGATGGCCATGGAGCTTTCTGATCTTGCATTATGCTCGATGCCCACGGTGGTTAACACAAGCGGGTCATGTTTGAATTCATGCATGAGAATCTTTTATCTCTTCACAACTTCTCTTCTCCACTATTCTTTTATAATGTTTCAAATAATTACGTAATTGATGATGAATTCCAACCATTTGCATATAAAACACCATAAGTATCCTCAACTTAAAAGATAATATTCAAACAAAGATATCCGAGAAGATGCATGCTTAATTAATGAATTAGACTTTATCCCAAGCGAAAATGTTAGGTAACACTTCTCTTTTTGTTTGTTCAAGTTTTTAATTTTTTACATAATTATATCATGTGCATAAAAATATGTCAGATATTCTACATGATATCACTAATTTTATGACGGAGTAATCATTCAGAGGTAATCTATATGTGTCCAGGCAATCATCCTTTTGTTCAAATATTTGATTGTAGAATTGGCTTAACTTTTTTTTGTCACTGTTTTAGTTCTACATAAACATAGAAACTTGTATATTGTCTTTATAGGATGCGAGAGCTGAATTATTATGATTATTGTTCAACATAAACATTGTTCTATTACTCTTCATCAATCTATTAAATGTGTTCTTATGAATATTTCCACCTAAAATGGTCTGTGTTTTGGCCAATGATGATTTTCCTTGAATGCTTAAGTGATTATAGTTATCAGTTTACTTTTTATCATTTTATTTTAATTGGTATGTATTTATTTGATTACCATATATATATATATATTTAAATATTAGACATAATTAATTGTTCTTTTTTATATCATTTCAATTATATTTTTTTAATATATTTTATTATTATTAATTATTATAATATGTTTATATTTTATTATTAACCTTGGTAAAATTATTGATACCTAACCCTTGGGCTTTGTTAGGTCAATACTCGGATCAAATTTGACAACATAAGTTTTACCATTTATGAGTTATGTATATCATCATCCAGTGGTTGCATTTTTCATTTTCCAATTATTTTTTTAATTTCTTTATTACTACACCGAATTTCATGTGTTTGATACCGTCCATATTTTTGGATTGTGTGCTTTGATTTGTTTTTCTGCGAATGGAATGAAATGGATATCAAAGGGTTTCAATCATGTATGCATCGTGATGTCAACAAAGATTAATGGAATCCCAATTAAGTTATTTGTATAAGTAATTGATCGAACCACCAAATGTTGTTTCAAACTTCCCTTGGTCTATATTTGGTCTCTCTAACCATGTAAAAGTTTTTGTACCAATGTGACTTGCCGAATGGAAATGCATATATGATCATTGAATATGTATCTTTCACAATTGCAAGTAGTTCTTTGTGTTGGTCATTGCAATAGAGTAAATAAAAATGATTAATGATTTCTAACTTCATCTATTTTTGTTCATTATAGATGTTGTAAGTGAAATAGTCCAAATCATTTTATTAATCATACTCAAGCATATATTTAATAATAACATTTTTTCAAACATGTTAATTAAGCTCAAATTTAATCTGAGTGAAGTAAAGGGTAAAATAGTAATTACATAGTTATAACCAGATAAATATTCAATGCTTAATCACATTTAATACTAAAATTAGAGATGTAAGTATAATTAAGATGTGTTAACAAATGAATTTTGAAGATATTGAATTGACAAAAAAAATTTCAAATTCACCATAAATGAAAATATTTTAAAAAAACCATTTCATTTCATTTCATAAGTACTACAAGAAAACATGATTGATGAGGCTGCAGAAGAATCATTAGTTTTAAGGAACTTATCGGCTGGTTTTGAAGGGTAAAATAATCAAACAAGTCAGCAATATAATCTGCCTGGTTTTGAGGACAACCATATATTATAGAGATTTGATAACTGTAAATTTTACTTAAGCGAGATGTGTGTCTATAAGAAGATGAAGATTCTTTGTTCTTGAAAACATTGAATAAAAGTCTTTTATATCTCCCCCGACCAGCAACTCAACAAGTACAATAATAATTAAGTATTATGAATTACAGTGTTGATCACAACCATTAAGTATTCTGAATTCAATTGTATTGCCCATATAATTCGCATTTTTTTATAATATAGTTACTGCAATAATGAGACCTTCACCTGCTAACTTTGCCAGTGCCTGTCAATGGCAGGTCCACATGTGCCTGAAAACTTGGGAATGAAAATTGCAATTCATTCCATTATATTAGATCAAAGCTTTCCATGTAATGAATGCATTCAAATAAGAAAGAAAATCAAACGGTTTACCTCCTTACATAAATCTCAACAATTGCAGGGATTAATCAAGGTTGTCAATTTTAATTGGAGAAATTAGATCAACAACTTGAAACTGCCCAACAGTTCGCGCAAAAAACATCATCTGTTGCTCAATTGTGAACTTAAGATTCTCGGCCTGAAACAATGATAAATTACCATTACATCAGAAAATCACTTAATTTCAAGCTTAAATCATACAGAATTACGGTGCCATGTAGGTGAGTACCTTGCGTAATCCATGTTGTTCTCCCTCATGCTGAACAAGAGCAACAGGCAACCCTTTATCTTTGAAAGCTTGGTATATTTTATGGGCCTGAACTTGTGGCACAATCCGCATTTTACATCATAAAATATCTAAACTACTATAAAGAGAGTAATGAATAAGCTCTACATTTCAGATCGGAGGACACAAAATGATGAAAACTAGCAGGTTAAGTTGGACCAAGGTTTAGGGTTTGGAGTTTTACAGAAGGCTATTGTACCCCATGATAGCTCAAAGCTATTAAGATTTGAATATTGATTGTTAGAATATACACTGTTAAAGTTACCGCCTGGGATATTAGATTATCTTGCTACAGTAACTACTGCTATGGTTTTCCCTTGGTTTCTAAAACTACAATTCTGCTACCCAATATTCTCAGAGAAACATCTGTTGCAAGTACAAGGTTGTCGTCTTCTTCAGGTAATTGTGATCAGAAGATTACGACACAGATATTTAAATTGTCCTACATGATTACTATGTATTTCTTCCCATTTCCAGGGCTGACCTTTTTAAAGTGGGTTTCTGGGTTTGGTTAAATTAAGTATAATTGTTTGATGTGATTTAAACAACCCAAAAATCTCTGAAATTGTTGTTTAGCTATTAACAAATGGGGGAACAATTTTATTCTAGCTACCATATAGGGTTGTAATTCTATTCTTTTCTAATTCAAGGTTAGTCCCAAAAGTTCTATTTTTGTTTCTAAGAACTCAGATTTCTTTTCACATAATAGTATTCCATGCTTTTCTGCAAGATAATATAATTTTTAAGTTGCGCTTCATGTTCCTTTTCAGTATTAGAGTATATTAATATATTATCCACATACAGAGCACAAAATATTTGGGACACTGAATGGCGTAAGTGGTATAGCTTTAAGTGCTAGCATTATTTAACAAAAGTTAGACTTGTAGTCATTTTTACTAAAATACTTCTTACTTCGTATCATATTAATAAGAAATTCTTTGTAAGGTAAACAATATCCAACTAATTTAATTTTTGAATTAAATTATTTAATTTGTAATTAACTACTACCCTAGCATGTCTCTCTTTTGTTCTACATAGTTCCTAATCATAAAGGCAAGACTACTATGAGAGCATTTGGATTTTCTTACTGATTGTTATTGTTCCAACTCTTCAGATATAGATCTAGATTCATATGGAGTCCATGTTGTTTGAGAATATGTCAAGTTTTCGTGAGGACGAGGTTGACTTATAGAGAAACTTGCTTCATCCATCTTAACATTCTCTTGATTTTTTTTAAGTCAATATTTGTTAACATAGATCATCGAAACCTTAAGACACAGTTGCTGAGAATCTTCTCTAAATCATACATGGTTTGTAGGATTTGTTTAGTGTCCTAGAAACAAACTATTGTGGATCCTTTTATATACCTATGTTGTTGGATTAACTTTCTTATCTATTGATATATGTTTACGCTTTCACATGCATTAGAATCATTATTGACTACGAAAAGGACTCCATGAATCTGTGTAATATTTGAGCGCCATGATGAGATCAAGCTTGTAAAACCTCAATCAACTGCAAGTTAAAAGCCAAAATTATCCACAGTCAAAAGATTATTAAAATGGGTCAATGATATCAATTAGACTGACACATTCTTCATATTCCCACATAAAAGAATATCATAATTATCTAAGTGATGACATTAATGTGTGAATGTTGTGCTCATCAAGAAAGATGTTTCAAGAAACTAATCCACATTGGGAATCTCTAATAGAACCTTATGTGTTTATTAGTGGTTCAATCTCAAATGGAAAGATAAAGATGATCTTTGTACCAGAGATCATCATAGATATTTTATATGTATGAAACTTCGTCTTGGAAAATATTTACACATGATTCGTAAGATTTAGGATAAAATGTGCTTGACATGGTAAAATACGTATGGAGATGATGACTGATCAATAAAGGATCAAACGCCCTTAGCAAGGGAGGAGAACATCCTAAATAGTCAGATAAAATAAATTTTTTGCTCAAAGCATGATAAAAGAAGTTGTTCATTAGAATACCAGGTTAATTAAAATAAGCCTAACAAGTCTGATAAGATTCCTTGTTTATTGTGAGAATAGGAAAAATAATTTGGATATCAATCAAGAACAAAGTACAAGAGTATATACAGAAAAATATTAGAGTTTTGTGGTATGGGCCCATTATAGCCCATTAACCAATCTAAACTCTAACACTCCCTTCAAGTTGGAACATATATATCAAATATGCCTAGCTTGTTACATAGATTACTAAAGACTTTAAC
>NC_052490.1:18298497-18388433 GCF_009730915.1 Dioscorea cayenensis subsp. rotundata
ATATGATATTTGTGCTTCGATATATCGTCTGGTGTCTTTTCATGATGCCAGACGCGTATTTTCTATCCCACAGGTCTCTTGACTAGTCACATAAGCACATCAAACATAAATCTAAAGCTTTTGCCCCATTACTATTCAAAAGAATAGAAACACGCAATTGAATTCAAAAGTGAAGGATTACAATTGAAAATCAATGTAAAATATGAAAGATCCACAAACAAAGTCAATCAATTCATAACACTAGAGTTCATTTATGCTCAAACACCTACAAGTTAGTTCTCCATCAAGGGAGGACAATCAAATAATTCATAAGAGACAACAAGCATGATTGAAAGCTTTAAGACCTCCTTCTCTATTGTGCCTCTTGAGATTGCCAAAGAACTTCCTCCTTTCCTTCCATGAACCCTACCAAGGTGCTCCTCGACGGCTTTAATTCTCTTTCTTGAAGTTAGATAAGCCCTCTCCCCTTGACAAATCGCTCTCAGAAATTTGGAGAAAACTCTCTCCTTTTTCCCTAAAGCTATGCAGTCAAAAGATCCCTTCAAAACCCTCGTCGAATTCTTTATACTTGGCCACTTACAGGCAGCTTACAGGCCTAAGAATGAGGCCATAAGGAGTTGGATATGATGGGTCGTGTGCACTTACATGCCGATTTACGAGCTTAAGTCCCGCATGTGAGGTCTTTTGTCTAAATGTTACAGCTTAGTTTATGGCCGCAAGTGTTAGGCCATAATCTTCTCTAGATGACGCTTGTGACCACCCTTATGGACATATGTTGCATCCTGTAAACTCCTTTGGACATCCATTGCAGTCCAGCTTAAGGGTGTAAGTCCCACTTGTAAGCCCCTCTGTTTCATTATTATGCTCCTCCTTACGGGCATAAGCATGCCCGCAAGATTCTCTTCCTAAGGCTTATGATCGTAAGCATGACCATAAAGAGCCTATAAGTGGTTCTGTTTATCCTGTTCATCAGTTTTTGATGTCGAGAAAGCTCCATCTTCTTCATTTTGGCTCTTCATTGTTTCTTTTGGCTCTCTCTTATCCTTAAGAATTACCATGTACCTAAGAATATGATTTTCACCATGTTTACAGACATCTTCCACAAGAATACTCTAGTACATGACGCATAAGTGTACAAAATGGTATTAAATATTGCACAAATGCACACTTATAAGGTCCTTAAATTTAAAATTAATTCACTAGTATAAGATTGACAATTAGTAACAAATTTAATTGTGATATTAGTTTCTTGCTGGGTAAATTACACCCATAACCACAAATGTTTGGGGTTTATAACTCTGTAGTTAAAAAACTATTTTTCTAGTACTATAACCATAAAACTTTGCCTTGGCCACACATATAACCAAAAAGAGTTGTTTTCGATGATCGAGCATACGTGGCGTTGATGCGTACTATGAGTCAATACATGTTGCACACGCGGCACAAAAAATACACGTGTGTCCCAACTTTTAAAGAATAGATATGTCATCTCCAATCATTATTATCTTTTCTTCCCCATCCATCCCTCAAATCCCAACCGTAACCCCCACCATCCCCCTCTCCCTATGCCAGCTACAGTAGCTTGAGAACTGGCTTCCCTCACACCTACACCTCTCATCCATCACACTATCTCTTTTCCTTGTTTGATCCTTGCCCCTCCCACACCACCAAGAAGGAGCTCGAAGAGCCATCTCTCCCCTTCCCCTCCTCCTCCAAATCCCAACCTTGTCCTCTCTTATCTCACCTCATCGCAACCATCTCTTCCCCACCATTCTCCCCTAAATCATGTCCTATTGCCACCCGATTCTTCAACCCTTCAAAACCTAAAATTTGATTTAGGGTTTTTACTCTTCCTACTGATCCCTTCAATAATTTTGATTTTTTTCAGTGCCCCAGCAAATCCTTCATCAATTCTAACTATTTGTTGTTCAAAACAATCCATGGTTGTTGTTCAATGTTAAACGAAAAACTAAAGCCTTACGGTGGTAATCTTCTATGTCCCCATATTTCTTATTGTTAATTTATTTTTTTTAATAGGATTCAATATTCTTACCAGTAGCTTGACTACACATCTAGATTGTCTCAACTTGGATTGGATTTACTTTAAGACCAACCTGACTATCTAATTGCTAAATAGTTGGGAAAATAAAAGAATGTTTTATATAAATTACCTAGTTAGGCTCAGGTGTTATTCAATATGCCACTATTCTGGCTGTTATTGAAACTTTTACTTATTTGCAAAAATTAGATTTGGTAGAAATGGTCCATTCAGCAATTTTTGCAGTTTAATATTGCCATATTTTATATGGTCTACTTGGACAATTTATTATTAACTTGGGATGTGTTGCAGACTAGATATATTGCAATTAATTCAAAGGTCGTATGTTTTGCTTCATCACTTTTGCAATGAATTACTAAAGGACTTGCTTTGTGGTGGGTGCATGAGCTAGTCAGCACTTCAATGTGCATTATGTCTGTTTACACACTAGACAATATACGCTTGCCTATGACATAACTGTTAAAATACTAAACTTCCTTTGCAAGTGTGACTGTAAGTGTTAATGAAGTTAGGTTGAGAGTGTAAGTTAAATGTCTTGTGAAACATTACATGTCAATGAAGTTGAATGAAATTACCTTTTCATATATCTTATTGAAAGTATGTTCTCCAAGTTTCAGTTATCATTCACTCTTTTACTCAGTAATTTTTCAATCTATTCAAATTAGTACAATTTTCTTTTATGGTGGCATTCCAGTGATAATTAGTTTAAGTTTCTTATTTATATTTTAGATGAAAATGTCTCAATCCTTCTTTGAAGATGAAAATTACTTGTCAATTCATTGGTTATCTTGTTGACATGTTTGATCAGTTACAATGTCGAAGCTTCATCTTCTATTGACCTGTATTATGTTAAATTGAGCAAGCTAGAGGGTATTATAATTTATTTCTATCTAATTCCCTCACCCACACTTCCATTCAGGTCATATATTCTTTATGCTAAAGGATATTATGTTGATATGTTTTATATCGTGTTGATTTTTGCAATTGCTTTTATTTTTTGAATGGTTCCCCCACCCACCCCCACAAACAAGTTCTTAGCCAATAATAACCTCTCAACAAATGAGCATGTCAATTATTAAAGATGATTTTTTTTTAACATCAAACATGAAATCTTAGATCAAAACACTATGTATGGATGATATGAATTGCCTAAACAAGAATTCTTGAATGGCGAACAACCAGGGCCTCTTACTCACTACATCAAACAATTTTCATTAATGAAACCATGTAAATCCATCGGAAAATCAAAAATACACATACATCCCTGATAAAATGCTTCTTCAATTCTAGCTATATGATGTTTTTTTGATGTCCCCCTGTCCTCCCAACAACAAGTTCTTGGCCAATAATAACCTCTCAACAAATGAGCATGTGAATTATCAAAGATGATTTTTTTTTTAACATCAAACTACTTCTTCAATTCTAGCTATATGTTTCCACAGTTTTTGGTATTATAATAGGGTTTTGTGGTTAACTAGAAAAGTGCACCCTAACATGGAAAGAAACTTGCAAATTGATGTCGATGTTGCATACAACAATAGTATACTTGTAGGAAATGTTTGAAATAGCCAACCTAGTTCAATGAGTTCACAAGTTGAAGTTGTAGAAGCATCCATGCAGCTTGAAAATGTTGATTAACCTCCAGCTAAAGAAGAGTTCATTGATTCTGATTATGACCTTCCTTCTAGTGATGAGGACTATCAACATGTCATAAATGAGCAAAGAGCCAAGAAGAAAGGAGGAAGACCAGCTGATGTTCCACTTGTCAATCCAACTACTAGTTTAAGAGAAGATCTTGATGTTGGATAGGATAATGAATCATATTATGCTAGTTCTAATGACATGTTCACCGAGCTAGGATTAAATAATGAGGGTCTGATTAGGTTTGTAGAGTTCAATAAAGTGAAGGACATATATAACGCAAGATTAAGGCTTGGATTAGTATTTAGGGATTTAACCAATTCAAGAGGGCATGCATAAACTAGAGAATTAAGAATAGGTTCCAATTGTTGTTCCCACAAAATGGTAGGAAGAAGGTGATTCATGCATGCCACGACAAAAACTGTTCATTTTAGATTTATGTTGCTCAAATGAGTAAAGATAAACCATTAGTGGAAATAAGGCCTGTAAATTTTGACCACTACTGTGGGAAGGTCTTTACCAATTTCCATGCAACTTTAAGATGTCTTGCTATTAAATATTTTTATAAATTCAAAGCTGATCCATATTGGAGTTACAATGGGATAATCAAGCAAGATAAATATAAGCATGATTTTACAATATCTGCTATGAAAGAATGGAGAACAAAAATTTTGGCAATGAAGTGGGTCATTAATGGAGATGAGGCAGAGCAATATACTAAGCTTCCCAAATATGGGGCTGAGCTCATGCAAAATAATCAAGGAACCACAGTCATCATGTGGAGAGATGAAGGTGTTTCTAAAGGATTTAATGTCTGTTTGAAGCCTTTAAAATATGCATTATGGTCAAAATGTAGGCCATTTGTAGGCTTTGATGGATGTTTTTTTGTTTAAAAAGCTTTATGATAGCCAAGTGTTGTCAGCAGTGGGGATTGACCTAATTGACAGCATATGCAGTAATCCTAACTAAGAATAGAGAATCTTAGATATAGTTTATGAAACTCTTGAGGGATAGTTTGGAAATATGAAACAGCCGATACATCACCATAATGAGTGATAGGCAGAAGGTAGTTTCTTCAACCTTAAAGCATTATCTCCATGTGCTACTTTTCATTTACTTTTAGATGTGTTTATTCTTTTTTTTTTAAGATGCTTGTCACTATCTAGTATGCTACAACATTTTCAAGTATAATTTTACTTGAATATTCTATCACAATTATTTAGGTTTGAACATTTTCAATAATTGCTATTACATATATGCGTGTGTTGTATAATCCTATTCATTAATTGTTGAATATAGGGATTAAAAAGGGTTGTTCATGAAATATTTCGGATGCTAAACATAGAAACTCTATTAGGCATATTTATACAAACTAAGACAGAAGTTCAAGGGGAAGGCCCTACAAGATTTGCTTTGGAATGCTGCGAGGGTGATATATGTACAGAGATTTAATTATTGGCTGGAAGCACTAGAGAAAGAGAGCCCAAAACCTAGAAAATGGATTAATTATGAACACAGGCCCTATGCTAACTGGACCAAGGCACCGTTCACAACCTCAAGTAAATGTCACATGCTTTTAAACAATCTCTGTGAGTACTTTAATAGGTATCTACTTAATGCAAGGGACAAGGGAATAATTACAATGATTGAGATGATCAAGGTGAATGAGAACGCCCCTTGCGTGTGACCCGCAAGTGCACGGGTTTATCGAAGTAATAAATCCCAAGTGAGTGGGGTATTGTATCCATAGGGAGTAAGAAATAAAAATACTAAAATTGCTACTTAACCAAACCAAGATGAATAATGATTGTGTTGATAAACTGTAATGTAAGCATAAACAAAAGAAACAAGAACGAGAGGTCCAAGTAAGTGAGAGGAAAGGCAATCGATAGAACTATGGTACTCGGACAATGCTACCCCTATGACTAATGTTTCAAGTGCAAGACCTACTATTATGCTTCCTTACTAATGCTTAATGAGTCGTGGAAATCCTAACGTACACGGTCCCAACCCTAAGGTCAACTGTGACTAACCCTACACTATGTCCTTGCGGAGAAATCACTCAATCTCAACACCTCACACTATGCACAGTTGCATGGAGTTCTAGGGATTCCAAGTGATAAACCCTATTCCTACGTGTAGATATAACCCTTTGGTCTAGGCGAAAGAACCCTAGTCATAATTAAATCCCAGATACTGAAGTCACTTCAATGCTTCACTCTGTTGCTCGCACAACTAAGCCCCAGCTGAGTTCATCCTTTAGTTCTTTACTCTATTATAACCACAAAGAACTCTAGGAATTGGAGGTAGGATAAATCACACCAAGGGGAAAGGGAACGCTCCGCTACTGCTCGACTCACTCTCTCAACCCTCTCCAATCTAGCTTTGTATAACCCTCGTGGCGTGTCACCCATCAACAAAGGTTATCAAGATAAACTCTCAACCCTCGTGTTAATCTAAGGGAGAAATCATTCAACAAGTATTCAAGATTGAAACTCAATTAAAAATATTAATTAAGGAATGCATAATAAAAGGTCAAAGAAATATTAGCATCCTAGGGTTTAGAAAATCCAAGTACCCACTACGGGGTTTAGCTCTCCGTAGAGCAAGATACAATCAATAATGAAATCGAAAGTAAAAACAAGTTATCCATAGGAAAACCCCCTCAGTATTCGTGTTGATGGTCTTGTGGAGTAACCTCCTCTTCTCCATAGGTCCCCTTGTCCGGCCTAGGGCATACCTCGCCGGATCGGTCCCGATGAAAGCTCCCCTAACAACCTTCTTCCAAGAGAAGCGTGGTGTCAAATCCATACAACCACTCCAAAGACTTGGCAAAAGCCTCTCAAAACCCTAGTCGACGGCCTCTCAAAAGATGGAGAGAAGTTGGAGAGAAGGGTGAAAAGATTCCTCTCAAAATCGGGCTGAATCTCGGCTTAAATAGGGCTGGAATCGGGCATCAATACGCCCCTGTGGAATTTCCACATGCCCGCATAGATTCTCTGGAAACCTGATTTTCGGCCGGCTGTGAACAGTAACTGCTACAACGTATTACTACAATGATTTTCTACAGTAAACAGCTACTGTGCTAGGCCAAAACACTCCCAATTCCACACTTTTCATCAAGGCAACATAAACGGGCACACATTTATACCATAGATCACAACTCTTCTTCGATAAAAGTCCACAATGGTGAAGATCTTACTATCAATGCACAAGTTGGGATACGCAAATGTGATTGCCTTCGTGATCCTCCAACTCATTGTAATGACTTGACTACATGGAGGTTGGTACACATTCACGTATCTTAGAGCTCCACTTGTGTCTTCGCGTTTGTTTTTTCCAAGATTCCACCAAATAGTGCGTTCATGATCTACTTTTTGCTTCTTTTCTTAATACTTAGCTTTACAACTCTAAATGCGCAAAAGAACACAAATACACATGTATTAGCGCTTAAACCTGATAAAGTAATGCTCATCGTAAGGAAAGAACACTTCGCATTCTTAACATACAAGCACTTATCATGGAAACTTTTGAGAAGAATGAAAGAGAAGAAGGAACAAATGATGAAGAAAAAGAGAATTATAAGCCCAAAGATCCAAAAGAAGCTTGATAGGATGAAGCAAGAGAGGTAATACTACATGGCAAATTTTTTAGGTGTACCAAAAGTGTAGATCACATGGTGTTTGAGGACCATTTATGGTGGATATGGTTGACCATAAGTGCACCTATAGAAAATAACAACTAACAAGGCTACCTTGCCCTCATGCAATATGTGCCATATATGGGAACAATTAGCAGCCAGAAGAATTTTTAAATGCTTACTACTTAGTTTACAACATACATGAGGGTTTATAGCCACTACATAAACCCCACCAATAACGAAGAGCAATGGCCAGAAGTAAATGATGGTTCTCGAGTGATCCCACCTCTAACTAAGACAAGGTAGAGGGGAATGAAGACAACAATAAGGAGGAAGGAGCCTAAGGATATTGAAAATGGAACAAATGCATCAAAATCCAACTCCACAACTTCTGGGAAGGGAAACAAAAGTTGAGCATAAAAGGGTTGTAGACAATGACATGTTCCATATGTCATGAAATAGGCCACAACAAAAGACACCATGTAAAGCAAAAAAGTAAGTTTTTTTTTATAAATGTCCTAACTTTTCAATTTACTCCTCTTGTATTAACATTCATTTGCAATGCATATGTTGAATACGAAATATGTTGGTTAATGTTTTTCTATGTTTAGCTTGTAATACATATGTTGAATTCAGGGCTAATTGAAGTGGGATCAATTAATTTCTCATCAATTTTTTTATTATACCAAGGGGATACACCTATAGATGTTGCTACAAAGAGACAAAAAAAGCAACATGTTGAGCAAAGTGCAGGTATGCCTTAATACAGCTGGAAAGGAACTATATCTGCATTTTTTAAATAAATATTACCTCATGACAAACAATACTGAAATGAAAATAATGAGTTCATTCCAATTTTTTTGACTTGACAGAGCAGAGGAACTAATCAAATTCTTGCACTAAAAAGTGACTCACTAGATAGTATTAGTGCAACAACTGATGAACAACTTCAACGGGGGTAGCAGATGAAAAGGATCAACAATCAAGCCCACCCAACGTTAGCTTAAGGATGAGCTCTTTATAAAGTCATCCAAGAGATGATGATTTCCTACTATCTGAAGATTCTCAATCAAGCTAAGCTAGTAAAATTATCAACGTAGGGCCAGTGATAAATGTCAACATAACCGGATCTTGCAATGTTAGACTGGCCAACTTGGGGAATATGCTTTACTACAGAATAGGGCTTCAATCTTCATATAGATAGGAAAAGGAATTCTTCCACAATCAAGAATGGATGAAAAATGTAGTATTTCAACATATTGTTATGTAGGGGTTATCAGGTTTTCCATATGGAATTCATGTACTTTGTTTTGTCGAATAGTCTGAGTTGGCCTTTTACTTTAATATGTGACATTGTGTTATGTTTCTAAGGTTGTTTGTTAGTGTTTTCCTTTTTGATAGTATGAATCTTATTTTTCATGATTTGTTTATCTATTTGAAACAACAAAAAGTAAATGGAACATAGAACTTGGTCTCTTCTGATTGGAGAAGAAATAATGGTATGAAAAGTTGTAATTAAACTATAATATTTTTTTTTTAGTGAAATTTTTTAAATTGATTTACTAAGTTTAAATTTTTATATAAATATGCTGACTGTGAATATTAAATTTTCCTTTCGTAACAATATTACCGCAACAGATAATATTTATGTCAAAATCTATTTGACCTTATGGTTAGTAATGCAAATTGTAGTGTTGAATTATTTATTTTTATTTGTGACAACAATGACGATATAAGTCACAAATTTGATTGACACTTTGAAAAAAACATTAGTGGCAAAGTAATAGTCACTATTGGAATAATACGTGTTAAAAAGGTTTGTTACTATTTACAATCATTTTAGTGGCAACAATGGCATCACAATAAAATGAAATCGTATGTGTTAACAAAATTATTTCAAATATGTAAAGTTACTGTGTCCATATAGCTTTATCACAAATGCCAATGTTTAATGATAGCAATTTGATCACAAAATTGTGAGTAATTATGGCAGCATGTTTTATCACAAATGACAAAGTTTATAGTGACGAAAGTTTAGTCACAAAATTTTTGCATAACCATACTCACTGAAGCTATTGATCGTCATGTTGTAAATTATCAACAATTTGGCGAAGCTATCTAGACTCCATCTCTAGCACCTCCAATGATCTACCTATGGTTTGTGCATTGGGTTATTTATTATTTTGTTTCATAAGTCAAATTTTCTAATTAAAATATCATAAATAGTTTTATCAAGTAATAAAAACTAATGATGACTTAAGATAACTAGTTTCTTTCTCAGTCAGATGGGGTACAACATCTATCTACGTGGGTTCTTTATTATTTTGTTTCATAAGTCAAATTTTCTAATTAAAAAATCATAAATAGTTTTATCAGGTAATAAAAACTAATGATGACTTAAGATAACTAGGATCTTTCCCATTCAGATGGAGTACAACTTCTATCTACGTGATATACTAAACCATAAAAAAGAATACCAATATCACAAAAGACATTTGTTGGCATACTTCAATTAAAGAATAACAACTTATAAAAATATTATATATAAAAGTTATGATATGCATTTCAACAAGATAAGAACAATTGTCACACTTACTTTTAGTGGTTCCTTTCATGATCGTATGGCAATGCCTTCTCTGTCACTGGATTTGCTATCTTCACCTCCAATCCCGCCTAGATCTTCCCTGTTGATCTGAAGACTTGGCATTCCTTTAGATCTGATTATGTTGCCACCAATCTACAAGACACCATCAATCCATAACACTAAAATTTTAATCCAAATCCAAAAATTTGATCTATCAAGCAAAATTGGAAACAGTGTCAAATGTGGTACGAGCGTAGAGAGATAGACCTCAAAAAGGTTCATTTCTCATATACCTATATATCATTTGAATTAATAATCAAGAATTAAGGAAGAAAGAAATAAAATAAACATATGATAAGGAATAAGTTTGAAGGATAATTCAAAATAAACAACAGTAACAAAACAAATAAAAAATAGTTATATCTCAAGAAAATATATTATATTAATAGATTTCTTGAAATCGACCAGCAAAATTCTAGCATAAAAACATGAACAGATGTAGTGGTAAAGAAGTTAAGAAAGGTTTCTCTAGATACTAAATTCATCACAATAATGAATATAGAACATGACATTTTAGTATATTACTCATTAAATTAAACACTTATTGTGACATTAAAAGCAGCTTATCCTAAAATACAAAAAATAATGTTTGAAATGTGAATCACCTTAACACCAAAACTTTGGCCCAATTCTCTTGACAATATTTTGGACAACTTCAAATGTAGCCGTAGGATCCTAATTGGTTGGTCGATTGCCAATAGTTCTTGCTCGTAGTTAAGTCATCCTTCTTCCAAACAAGACCCATTCTCAAACTTCCTTTCTTCCCATGGGGACGTTAGCGACATAACTTGCTGAACATTGCTTGTAAAACAATTATAATTCACTAAATCACCATGTATAGTTCTAGCAAAATCGGTCACCAACTTCTCTATCTTTGTTCGAATCATTCCACCCATGGAGTGCTCACACACCTCTTGATCAAAATACCTCAACAAAACTTGTTATGTTTGATGCATTGAATGTAAACTGCATGTATTCATCCATAGGGCTGATAATGGGGCGGGGAATCCCCGATCCCCGCGGGGACCCGACCCGACGGGGACGGGGATTCCCCGGTTCATTCCCCCCGTGGGGACGGGGACGGGGATTGCTATCCCCGCCCCCCGGGGTCCCCGTCCCCGGTTAAAAATAATATATATATATATATATAAATTTTTAATTTAAATTATTTACAATTTTGCCATTTTTATAAATTATCTCATTAAATTTTGTTTTGCTTAAACATTTGGAGTATTTTGTTTTTGTAAATTTTGTTTTGTTGGTTTGTTGAGCTTTATTTTGAATGATTTTTATGTTTATCATGTGTGTTAGTGTGTATTAGTATTAGATTTTTTTTTAAAAATCAAACAAAATATATAGGTATATGGGGATCCCCGTGGGGATCCCCGCGGGGATGGGGACGGGGAGATAACTCCCCCTCGTCGGGGAGTCGGGGATGGGGATTCCTATTACGAGCCCTATTTATCCACAAGTGTTCTGCTCTACTCAAAAAGCTATTAACTTTCAGATGCAATGCTTCTAAACTGGTCGTCAATGCAAACATTACATCAGCCATCTTTGTTCAAGCAAGCCCTAGAACAAATAAGGTAAGATCAATAATAATCCTCAAGTGAAAATCACAATGCAAAGAAAAGAAAGTAGCTAAAAATAAAAGAAAGAAAAGAAAAGAAACGAAACAAAATAGCTAGTCTAACAAATAAGAGTGTTCCTAATATATTTGGTCCCCAACAATAGTGCCAAAAAACTTGATTTTGTGAAACGTACACAAGTGTATGTGTCAATGGAAGTAATAACATGCAATAGAAGCAAGGTCGAATCCTTAGGAACTAGATAATACTAGTGCAATCTCTATCTTCGCTAACTAACTAATGCTCAACGATCAAAATTCAATCTCCGAAGACAAAATAAATAAAAGAAATAAAAGACCAACTCAAAGGTGATAAGAACTAGAAACAACTGGTGAAAATATGCCCGGATATGATTCACTTGGGAATTTAGAAATTAATGTAATTGCAATTCAATATAAATAAACCTTAGCTTTGTCTGACCAAAGATTTCAAGATTACACCAGGTGCTCTCTCAAGAATCCTTGGTGTCTAATCCCATGTCATGATAGAAATGAATCTCTTCTAAACCTACCTTCACATGATTGTAAAGAGTGCTAAGAATTCCATGTCAAGAATCAGAGATAATCTACAACGATTCTAATCGAAAAGTACATACGCCCTATCTATCTCTAGTGTGCATCAATGATACCTATCCATCTATGTATGATCTCCTCATATGGATCTCTTGATAGCTAATGTGAAATCATAATGGTAGACCCTCTCTTGATACACTAATCCAATATTAACAAACGAAGATAAATCTGAAAGCCGAAGGCAATCTATATTGGAAAAAAAAAACAATATCAAAGTAAAGTTATTCCCAAACTACATCAATCTAGGCACCCAAGGAAGTTAGCATTCCATGGGGCCAATGTTCATCTCTACATAATGGCAATCAATCTCTAAAACTCTAGCCATGGAAAGAAAACTTCCTCTAAATGCCTTCAATGTTAGAGTAGATGTGAGCTAATATCATCGCCAATGGATCATCACTCCAGTGACTCCTTCGATCGCCTCCTTGATACCTTGGATCTCCTTCAAACCCTAGGTAATAGTCCCCAGCTCTTTTCCCCCGAAATTAGATCAAAAAATCAAATCACCAATAACTCTTTCAACCTTCAATTTATATCTCCAGGAATCTGATCAGTACATGTGTAAGTACACTGGCGTGTATCTTGCTTGTGTAAATCTCAGGACGTGTTGAAAAAAAAAACTCATCCCCGGAGTACACGGATGGTTGTACATGGTTGTGTATCACTTCATTTGGTCGTGTAACTCTCTAGAATAATTTTTACTTCAGCTCTTGAATTGCACGGCCATGTACTTTACTTCTACCCATGTTCTACGTCTAGAATATGCTCTGCAACATTTTGAATGTACACGGGCGTGTTCTTCATCAACACGCTTGTATTGTTTTCGATAGGAAGATAATCGGGGAGTGAATTGATATGTACATGGTGTCTGTGTGTTTTTTTGGCTACTCATTTGTCAAAGTATACATGGCCAAGTACACGGCCATGTACCTTGCCTGTGTATTTCTCTATTTGTTGCTTGGGCATCATTTTTCTCCCGGTTTCCTTCCTTTGGCTTTTGTTGTGATTCTTTTGTTTTGTGACAAGTAATGGAACAAACTAAGTACCAATTATTCAAAAAACACACTCTTGAATACCACTTAAGTGCCAAATATGATTGATACTATATGTATAATATAACACTTATCAAAGATCAAATCTTGACATGGTTGAAGATGTGTATTTCTACAAACGGAGTTTGATCTATTTCTATTTTAGAAATAGATTCGAACTCTATTTCTAATTTTCATATATATATATATATATATATATATATAAAAAAACAACTATAAATATTTTTTTAAAAAATTAATCATAGCTCAAAAGAACTTTGCATATTTGTAAAATTTACACATATAAATATTTAAAATAGTATTTTAAGAAAAATTTAATAAGTAAAAAATTTATAAATACTTAAATTTATTTTAATTTATAATTAATTTTAGCAAAATATATTGAAAATTTAAAACAATATATAAATGTATATAGATTTGAGTTCTATATATTTTTTTCAAGATCATTTTAAAATAAAATTTTATTTTAAAATATATGAAAATAAATTTTCAAAAAAAAATATTATAAATCGAAGTTATAGATTGGACCTGAGTTTTATTAATTTACTCTTCTTATAAATCAATACTATCATTTGTTAAAAACTATTTGTTTTAAGTAATACTAAGACAAGCTTTGCATCCACTGAAACACCATCAACATAAGAGTTGAATTAATAGTTTGAATGGAAACTATGATCATTTGTCTAGTTTGATATGTAATGTTTGTAAATTCAAAATTTTTAATGTGAATGAGACATAAATAAAATCAATATTGTCATAAAAAATTAAGTACCCTAATTATTATAACTTAGAATCATAAATTAAGTTGCTTCAAATCTAATAAACTTTAATATTTATAAAAATATCATGAATTATATGATAGTCAATTAATTGTGACATTGATGCGTGCTTTGCCTAGTTAGAAGTACTAAACTAACAATTACTGTAGCTTCTCAAGTAATATAATGAACAAGTAAACTAATAATCCTACAAGAACTATAAGTACTAGTAGTGACTATCCTTCTATTATCTAGCCAACAAAATAATATTGATTTCAAACTGAATTATAAGAAAGCTAATGGACTTTAATTTGCACTATTCTTCCATGATATTTTGTTATTGTTCTAGAGTTGCATAATGTCTTTAATATACTTAATGCCATATTTAGTCTTCAACTTATACGTAGTTATCTTTTGTAGAATCCTCTATTTCACTTTGCAACCCCTAAATACTCCTTCTATGACACTTCTTACATTAGAATGATGATAGTGGAATAATTTTTTTTGAGACCCAAAAGCTTAATAATGTTTAAATTGTGGAATATGGTATCTCGTATCCTTGCATGACACCAAAATAATAAAAATAATAAAATAATAAAATAATAAAATAAAATAATTGCTAGCGTCAAATATCCAAATCTATGAGGTAGTATTTGCCTATAAGAGTAAGAAATAAAATTAAAGGTGAATTACTCATAGACTCCACCAATATATATGTCATGTGCCATTTCTCCAAACCAATGATTGTAAATGCTAAACACATGTTGAAGTCACAAACAATAAAAATATCTGTTGACATAAATCCTCTACTATTAAAAAATTGAACCTATTTCTTTAAGGAGATATGAACAATTAACTATATATGTTTCTATTTCATCTATTGTATTGATCTGGTCTTTTAAGGTGTTGTTTGGATTGGCTTTTAAAAAAGTGCTTTTCTTTTAATTTTATAGAAGCACTTTTGGAAAAAGTATTTTTAGAATAAGTTAAGTGCTTATGCATATTTTTTTGTTTGGATGTATTAGTTTCAGAAGCACTTTTGTAGTTGTGAAAATGTTTGGATGCTTATATCAAAAGTGCTTTTATAGCGACAAATTACTAAAATGCCATTTTACTGAATTATGATAATAACTCAATAATTATACATTACTCACATGTTCTACTTAATAAATAAATAATATTTGTCACTATTGTTACTATTATAATTAAATGTGTTATTATTATTATTATTATTATTATTATTATTATTATTATTATTATTATGAGGGCTATTATTATTGTTGTTATTGTTTTTTTTGTTGTTCTCATTATTATTATTAATATTATTTTATTATTATTATTATTATTATTATTATTATTATTATTATTATTATTATTATTATTATTATTATTATTATTATTATTATTGTTTTTGTTTTTTTGTTCTTCTTCTTATTCTTATTATTGTTGTTATTGTTGACGGTATTATTATTTTTATTACATTATGATAATAAATATTAACCTAATATTTTCTACAATGGAGGAACAATATTGTTAATTTCTAGTACAATAAAAATTACATTAACATCTTACAAGTAGATTGCATATTCTACTATAATAACAACAACAGTATT
Organism: Dioscorea cayenensis subsp. rotundata; assembly: GCF_009730915.1. NCBI lineage: Eukaryota > Viridiplantae > Streptophyta > Magnoliopsida > Dioscoreales > Dioscoreaceae > Dioscorea > Dioscorea cayenensis. Next base: position 18,314,105 of record NC_052490.1, read on the forward strand.
AATATGCTCTAACAACTATAGCAACCAATACAACAATTGATAACAAGAATACAAATGGTTTTTTAACACCCACAATAGCCATAACAACATTTTTACAAACATTCCAAAATCAACTTGTACCTTGATTGGGGAGTTGATTCCGAATAGTGTTTCTAACTCTGATCATTTGTTCGGTGTCTTCATTGGTTGGTTGTTGCCATGAACTTTCACCATCATCCTCAAAGCCCAATTCTCTTTCTTGGAATTGGTTAATGTCTTCAAGGCCCTCAAGAGCATCTAAATCATTGTTTCCCATTCTTTGAATATAATTATGTAGAGCAAAACATGCCCATATAATTTGAAATTGTACCTTCGTTGTGTAAAGTGGTCATATTTTGTAGGATCCTCCATCTTGCCTTACAAACCCCAAATGTTCTTTCAATAACACTCCTCAGACTAGAGTGATTATAGTTGAATACTTCATTAGGAGACCTAAAAGCACGAGACATCTTAAATTGTGGAATGTGATACCTTGCACTCTTATATCACCCTAGAAACCCTTTCATGGTAGGATACCTAGAATCGACAAGGTAATATTTTCCTACAAAAATATAATTAAAAAATAAGAAAGTAGAAGTAGAAATTAAAATTTAATTTAGGCAATTACGAACCTTCTGGTGGTTGAGGAAACTTCATAGATGGATTTCGTAAAATATCGAGAAGAATACATGTGTCGTGAGCCGATCCCTCCCAACCAATAAGTGCATATGTGAAACACATATTGAAGTCACATGTAGCTAAAATATTGGTTGATGTATACCCTTTCCTATTCATGAACGGGATTTGTTTGTCAGGGGGGACATGAATTGCCACATGTGTTCCATCTATTGCTCCAATGCAATCTTGGAAGTAAGGCCAATATCGATGATCACCCCGGATGTGCTCCTCCACATCTCTAAAATTCATGTCTACTGGTCTAATGATATCATTTCCAAGTTTGTGGACAGCTTTCAACACTCGATGAAATTGTCGATGCAATGTCTCTCCAGAATGTTGAAACCTCTCTTCCACATTTCTACAAGTAACTCCTTATCCAATTGTGTATAAGAATATTAGTATTGCTTCTTCAGCAGTGACATTTCTAGTATATTGTAGACCATACTTTTGAGTAAGCTCAGTCACCAAACACCTAAATACAGACTTTTGCATACGAAATTGCTCAAAGAACCGATTTGCGGATCCATTCAGTATCTCATTGACCCACATGTGACCAGTCAAGGAAGATGTTCTTTTCTCATTCTTTAACATTACCTTCATATATTGATATTGTGCAACTGCTGCACCTCCATATATCCTTCCAAGTAATTTCCGTGATAAGTCAAAATTGCTATCTTCATCTTTTGAATCAGATATCTTCTCATTCAATTATGTATCTAAATCGGACATGAAATCCATCATCTAGTTATACCTACATAAACCATAAGAAATGATAAATACAATAAACATACAAGGCAAACACATAACAAAAAAAAAAAACAACAGCTCCAAAGGCATAAGAAACAAGTTTAACACAACAAATGTTTCTAACAAATATTCAACAAATCCAAAGCCATAAGAAACAAGTTTAACACAACAAATGTTTCTAACAAATATTCAACAAACCCAAAGCCATAAGAAACAAATTTAACACAACTAATTATAAATAAGCATGATAACTAGGTTCAAAGTAATAACTTCAACACAAAGACAAACTACGTTCAACATAATGAACGAGTGCAAACATATATAAGGATAGATGCACTAATGGAGAAGTTAAAATCTGTCGATGTTGTCCATATTGAATGTGTTCAACCAGCCTTTAGCAAGTGATGGATCCCTATTCATTAGGTGCACGAAGGTCTCTCTATAAGTTTTCCTTGCAAACATCCTGACCATGAGGTAGTATTCAGCGCTCCCTCGTTCAACCCATAGCATCATGTCCAACAAATCCACGCATTTGCCAATACTGTAGGGATCATCGTCTTCAGCTTTTGAACTAGTTGAACGGGACATATTATCCATCCCAGAGATATGACGATCAAATGATTCTTGTAATTTGTCCGTTGCACTTTTTCTTTCTTTTCGTGTAGTTTTTCGTCTCTTCTTATCTTGTGCTGCGCTAGTTTCAGCCCTTGGGGTATCATTACATTGTTCAGGAGTTACATCGTCAACATGAAAGTTGTCTGCATCGGTTTCTCTTTCATTCATCTCATTGAGAACATTGTGGTTAGAAACTTCATTGTCAATAAATGTGTCTGCATATGGTACCAATGCCATGTAGCCTGTCGCCACCACATCTTTGAAGCAAATCTCCATCATGTCTAGGAATTTTGGACCCTCATTTCGCCATTTCAAATATTCTGGATTTTCTTGTTGCAAACAATGCAATAAAACAAAGACAATTTGTTATAATTTCTTCAAGATAATAATAACATAAGAATTAGATAAATAAATAATTATTGTAAGCTCACTTGTCTTTTTCTTTCCCACCAATCATAGCTTGCCACAATTGTCCTCTTAATTTCTTTACCACCAATCATAGCTTGCCACAATAATTATTTATTTTTTAATTACTTGTAGTTATAACTCACCCCTGTTCAACAAGAAAATTTTGCCACGATATTTTCCAACCTTCTTTTGTGAAGTGGATGTGTGGCCTATTACCAGCTTGAACCTCCTCAACACATATCTTTTGTAACGATTCAATCTTTATGTCATCCCATCTAGCTTTTGGAATAGTTTCAGATACAACTGCACTTCCATCACTTACATCTGTCCCACATGCAGCTCTTTTGGGTGCTAGTTTTTGAAGCCATTTTTAACAGGATATGATTATGAATTTGTGCCCTTATACAACACACTAGAATTCTTGACTATAAATATGTTTCCTAAAAGGAAAAACAAATAGTCAATATATGCCAGAGAACCTAGACATTCTTAATCTCAAGTAATTAAAAACATGTCTACTAGCTACCTATTTTTATATTTCTAAACATTCAACTGATGTGAAAGTTCATCTAATATTTTTACTTGAATAAATTAAGAAAGGGATTCAATCTCATTCCAAGTAGAGTATGGACAACCTTTATTCACATGAAATCAAAATATATAATGTAGGGATAAATTAAATGAGTGATTGAAGCTCAATCATTGCAAATAAATACCATTGAATAATGAAATGGGACTGTGCCGAGTGCTTCTTGTTTAAGTGAATAGTGTATGGTTTATCAGGTCTAATTAATTTTGGCACGCCTAAAAATTCTGATTTGTGTTTGATAATTCAACAGCTTTGATCTGTACCATTCATTTTGGTGTCCTTAGGTTGTATTACATAAATATTTTGAATTATCCAGGAAGAACATCAGAGTTATCAATGTTTATCTTCCCTTTACTTTTAAATTTTTCATGAAGAATTCTTCTCTTTATCAACTTGGTTAGAACATGATGAATTAATGTTTGTCTGCTGACCTTCTTTATCTGCTAATATTAAATGATTCTAACTGATAATTGTGCAAGTAAAAGCTTTATTAATGTTTGGGTGCTAATTTATTCATCTTTTGTTTGGGTGCTAGTTTATTAAAAGCTTTATTATCTGCTAATATTAATGTTTGGGTGCTAGTTTATTCATCTTTTGTTATTTAAGTTGATTTTTAATTTGTAATAAAGTGTCAAATAAAAGCAAGTGCAATTTGGTATTTGTATAATTGTATTGCTTAAGTTGAAAAGCAAAGAAAGTTTTACTGTTTTTATTGGCCTCACTATATCCCTGATGGAATTTGTGGTAATTTGTTGTACTTAATTTTGTTTATTTGTTATATTTTATCTTGCTTTATTTGTAACCGCTCACTCTCTCTTTCAATCTCAATCAATCCATAGTTTGAAGACTCAATGCGAATCAGTTTGTGTGTTTATATATAGTTTTACTGTTTTATTTATTTTCCTAACATTTCAGAATTAAGCAAAAGAGAATTCTTTTTCCACCATTTCTTAAGGAAACAACAAGGATAACCAATAAACTAAAGGAGCATGCACTAAAATAAAAACAAGCTGATTCATTCTAGAAAAATTATTTTGATTGAGGGATTTTGCATTTGGAACAGCTAATTGAATCAATGTGAGTGTTGCAAAGCATACAAAGGCGCCCAGTTCAACATTTTTATCTAAACCAATTCTGACCCAAAACAATCAGTTCAAGAGCTAGAAAGCTAAAATAAAACTATCAAATGGAAACTAAAATTAAGCGACAATCATATTCAGTATACCCATCAATCCATTGAATCAAACCTCAGAATTGGATCACAAATAAGTAAAAAAATTTTAGTACTTCAAAATATATTTACTGCTATTAGAGATAAAACCATAGTCCTATGATGGAAAGAAAATAAAAGAAACTTTTCTATATTTATTTTGAGTGAAAACTGATGGATAAGCAAATGAATAAATGCATTGATAGATTCTTTTTTTTTTCCTCCGCCTTCATTGAAAATCGCCACTAGAAATCTCTAGAAATCCAGCGAGAATGAAAACTTCCAATCTAAAAAATTCTCCATAAAATACTAAAATTGACCAAATAAAACATAGCCTCCACAAAACAAATCAAAGGAGCAAAACCTAAAATGATAAATAAGCCGATTAATTCGAAGAACAGGAGAGCATTTACCAGCGAGAAATCCAGCCTCGATTTCTTCTGTGAATTCTAGAGAAACAGGGATACACTAGAGAGATGCCAATAGAGCCATGGTCACAGTGGGGGAAACGGGATCAACAAATCCAAAGCTACAAATCAGCAGAGAAGATGAGATGGCGAGGATCGGCATGAAGATGGTGATGGATTAGTTGAGATGGGGATGATAGAAGTTAGGGTAAAACAAAAGCATGTAATTTTTTGGATTGATTAAGGGCATTTTAGTAAATACACTTAACCAAATAGCTTATCAAAAACAACTTATTTCCATAAGCTGATCTTTGGTAGCTTATAAAATAAGCTGTATTTGGGCTTATTTCACAACTTGAGCTTATCCAAAAAAGCCCATCCAAACACAAACATAAACACCAAAAGCACTTAACTCATAAGTTAAGTGCTTTTGGATCAGCTATAAGCTGGTCCAAACAACAACTAAATATGGTCACTACTAACCCATCATTTAGATGTACTCTGTTACATCTTGAAATTTCTGGATGTCATCTTGATAACATTCTTTCCATTTATTTGAGCATATTTGAACCCTCGTTGAAATTATTGGTGCATTACATCCAACAAAATGCTGGAGCTCTTGACATTCCTATAAATATATCCTTTTTCAAGTGTGTATAGGAAAATCGACGAGGACTAATTCTTTAACATTCCTATAAAAAGGCATGTATAAACTAAATCAAATAAAACCTACACATATAATTTAAAATATAAATTTCAAAAAGCTTACCATCATTAATGGTGCAATATATGAGTTAACTTACCTTTGCCACATCATATTTTAAATACATTAAGCATGTATCATTGAAGGAATTACTTCACTCGAGACTTAAGTTGTTATTTTGTGCAACCAGCAGGTCACTAGAGGAAGATACAAAGTTAAAAAAAAAAAAAGTAAGTTAAAAGATGGCATTTTGAGGGTGAACAGATGCAGGCTTGAAGTTATCTTGGTGACCACACGAGCATGCGCATATGGACACAAAAGCCACATGGCCATGTGATGGTTCACATGGCCATGTACAGGGGCAGGCATGTAACACACGGTCATGTAGGACACTTAGGGTTTTATTTTGCACAAGTGAACAATAGCCAGGACAACACACCGGTAACCACATGGTGCAGTACATAAGCATGTGAATCTTCATAATAACCGCAAGAAAAGAGGTTGATAGCTAGGGTTTAGGGGGCTTCTTATAGGGTTTAAGAGGCTATAACGAAGCTACATTCAAGGGACTACAAGGAGGAGTTGGCTATCAATTTCTATCGAGTTTGTGTTGAGTTCACCCAGCATCATCTGAGGCAGCGCCATCGGTATTCCTTTAGCATGCTCTGGGAGATTGGTGTAGCATCATTATTTAGCAATGATAGCAAGGATTAAGGGAGTCATTATGTTCTCTTTGTTGTTCTTCATGCTTTTTGATATGGTCTTGTAATCCTTATTCGTAAGGAACTAAAGATTTTGGTACTTGGGCATGGAGAACCCTAGAACTTGATTGTAAGACATTGTTGATATCAGATTTTATATCATGATTACATTTGAGAATCAACTTCTTGTTCTTTTCTTTATCATGCCATCTACTTTAGCGAGGGTTTGATGGCATGTTTTCATGCCATTAGCCAAGGGTAGAGCTAGAAATTGCAAGGTGGAAGCCTAATATACAAACTCAAAAAAAAAAACAAAAATTCAATTAACAAAATTTTTATATATTAAAAATTCAAAATAATATACAAAGAACAATATTTTAAATTACAAAATAAAAATACCACTAATGACTGTGAAGGGGGCTGAATCCTTTGATTTTGTATGTTTTGAAAACATTGCCATATTATTTCTTCATCAATTTTAGCAAACATTTCTCGCTCAATATAGTATACCATCATATTGTTCAACCATTCATCACCTATTTTATTTTGCAAATCTATTTTAATGATATTCATTGCTATGAATGCTCTTTCAACTATTGATGTTGCCAATGGAAAGATCAACGCCAATTTGATAATACAATAGATCAATGTAAAAGTAAAATGTCTATTAGTTTGAACCATCTTCACAACAAGACTTGTAAGGTCATAACAACTTGAAAAATCAGAATTCCTTCTCATATCATAAACATATATATAGGAAGTTGTCTTTCAAGATAAGATGATCAGATACGGAGAAATCATCAGAGTAAATATGAGCAAGTCGAACAAACATACCATGATCAATCTAGAAAAAGAGTTTCTTAAATTAACATAAGCAATACATCTTAATAACTCTGTACAATTTTCACTAAATTAGTTATTTAGAACCAAGACTCAAGTCCTTTTACAGGAAAAAGTATGCTACATGAGAATCATCATGGACTTGAGTCTCAATGGCAGAGTATCTACAAAAGAAAAAGGAACCAGCTTTCACTGCGGCCACAACTGCCATTCTTTTGTGGCTAGCGTTCACCAGACAAAGCGGATGCGCACGAAGACCTACTAAATTCGTGGATTTTTTGTTGTAACTTTGGTTATCATTAGAAATATGATGTTGTTATTAGAATCTAAGAATAATTAATTATTAGTTGTTATTTCTGTTATGGTGATGAAAATTAAGTTTGTTAAGATGGTAGGACACCGTTTGTTATAAGACAACTATATGAGCTTTGAATGTAATTAGAATGCCATGATAATTTGCCATTTATTTTCCTTGATTCTCAACTCTTCTTCTCCACCCCTTCATCCTCTCTACTACTCCTCTCTATTTTCCTTCCCTATCTCTGCCTCTCTTCACTGCCTCTTACTCAGCATAATTTCTTGGAGCAACTTCCTTTTTACTAAAGCTTCAAGTGTACAATGTTGCTATCAAGTCCAATTAGCTAAATTTAGATGCACATAGCCACAACCTCCACCTTTATCCCATCATTCACGTTCAATGCCACCTTGTACACCTTGTTGTTCCTCATCGGATGGAAGTAAAACATTGGGTATTGGCATCCGCCAACTTCTTTTCGCCAAACACATGTACACCGGGTTGAGCAACGATGTAGGTCTTTTTCACCTCAATGTCACCATTCTTATCTTTCACCATTGTGGAGCATGCATGCAGGTCTCTCGTTCCCAGACTCATCATGCTGAACTCCACCATGGATTCTAATAACGTAGCACAGAGCTTACTCTACCCATCCATGGCCTGCTCCTCACACTCGACTAGTGTCATCTTCATCGCTTCAGCTATAACCGAGCTTAGCTCAACCTGAAATGGGTTAGGATCTCAAGAAGCTTGTTTGATGAGAATGGGATGGTGTTTACCTGGGAAAGAGATATAAAGACTAACACAGAGGTTGTTTTGGTGAACCAGAGGTCGAATTTAGAACCAAGACTCAAGTCCTTTTATAGGAACAAGTGTGCTACATAAGAATCATCATGGACTTGAGTCTCAGTGGAAAAGTATCTATAAAAGAAAGGGAACCGGCTTTCACCATGGCCACAACTGCCATTCTTTTGTGGCTAGCATTCACCAGACAGCGAACACGCACGCAATGACCTATGAAATTCATGGATTTTATGTTGTAAGTTTGGTTATCATTAGAAGCATGATGATGTTATTCACATCTAAGAATAATTATTAGTTGTTATTTATATTATGGTAATGAGAATTAAGTTTGTTAATATGTTAGGATTTGTTAGTGGTGCAAGACGCCGTTTGTTATGAGACATCTATATGAGCTATGAATGCAATTAGAATGGTATGATAATCGCCATCTCTTTTCCCCAATTCTCAACTCTTCTTCTCCACCACTTCTTCCTCTCTACGCCTCTCTATTTTCCTTCTCTACCTCTACCTATTTTCCCTACCTCTTGCTTAACACAATCTCTTAGAACTCCTTCCTTTATCCTAAAGCTTCAACTATGTACATATCGATCATGTAATAAAGTGTGCATAAAGCAGAGTATCGGTCCACAGAGAAGAAAATGAGTACTAGTAATAACTCTAAATCTGAAAAATAGCCTGAATAGTAAAGTGCTTGTGTGTGAATAAGAGAAAGTAAAACAAAGAAAAATAGGAAACAGTAGGAGAGAAATCAAGGAAGAAAGCGATGTTCGGGCATAGCAACCCTCTAGGGTTATTGAGTATAGGAAAATGGTTGTCTAAACATGCAATCCTATCTAAGTTGAGAAGTTTCTAGAATTATACTAAACCCCAATTTATTAGGTGAAGAGTAACTAAATAGATGCAGAGCTGATACAAACATCCACACAATCGCATTAACTCTCTATGAAACCTCACTGTGAGTTAATGACAATCTCTTAAGTAGATAATATTCCCCTATAAAGAGAGATTATCTCTAATCCAAATATAGAGCAGAGATACGATTTCTCCTAAAATCTACTCCACATGATTAGAAAGAGCACTGAGATTGCCAACAACTCACTCCGGAGAATTGAGGGAGACGGAGTCACCAAAGTACCCTATACCTAGGCTTACTCACAATTCCCTCTAATCACGGCATGCCTATGCTAGGTGGGTATTTCTACTCATCAAGTAGCACTTCAAACATGATAGCAAGGACTTTCACCTCTTTAACAACCAAGCATTCAACCACACAATTAGATTCAAATAGAAATGATTGCAAATATGAAATCAATTAAAGCATAAGATATCCAACAAACCAAGTCAAAAAAATAAACCCTAGAGTTAGACTTTACCAAACATCTATAAATTAGCCCTCCATTAATGGAATACAAGCATTCAAGATACAAAGAATAGAGGAAGACATGAGATCCATAAAAACCCTCTTTTCAATCCTTAGGATGAAGAGTTAACCATGAAGTTTCCACGCATGCCGTCAAGGTGAGCTTGACGGATACAATCTTCAATCCCCTTGAATGCTAGGCAAAATCCTTCTCCAAATCTTGCCTAAGATGCTAAAGATTTGGCCCTTTTCTTCCCCAACCTCACCTCCAAGAATCACCCCCAAAAAAAAAGAAGAGTGATAGAATAGAGAATGCCCTAGAAATCATCATAAGTTCTATTTATACCCAACTACTTATAGGTTGTTTACGGCCGTAAGAACTAGGCCATAAGGGAGCTGGAGAAGATTATCACTAGCCTTACATGAACTCTTACAGTCGTAAACCCCATCCGTAAGGTCTCCTGATTTTGTTACGGTCCAGCTTACTGCTGTAAGCACTAGACAGTAAGTTTCGCTGTTCTGCTTCTTGCGATTACACTACGGGAGTAAGCTCCTCTGGATGGTCTTTACGAGCATCTTTACGTGTGTAAGCCTTGCCCATAAGGTCCTTTGAACTAAATATGAATCCCTCTTATGGGCATAAGCATACCCAGAAGGTCTTCTGGAATAGACTTACGGCCGTAAGATTGACCGTAAGCTACCCGTAAGCCACCTAGTTTGCCTTATCCTTTTTCTAATGATACCTAGAGAGCTCCAACTTCATTATTTTCAGTCTAAAATGCTTTCTATGGCTCTCTCTAGTCTTTAAGCACTACCCTGAGCATGTTTGTACAAAACCCATAATATTTCGCATCGAATTCCACATTATGGTTTCAATACATGCCAAATGAGCATACAAATAGATATGAAATATATGAACATTATATACTCATCGGTGTTGTAAGTTTGGTTATCATTAGAAGTATGATGATGTTATTCACATCTAAGAATAATTATTAGTTGTTATTTCTGTTATGGTGATGAGAATTAAGTTTGCTAATATGGTAGGATTTGATAGTGGCGCAAGACGCCATATGTTTAAGGCAGCTATATGAGCTATGAATGCAATTCGAATGGCATGATAATTGCCATCTCTTTTCCCCAATTCTCAACTTTTCTTCTTCACCACTTTTTCTTCTCTACGCCTCTCTATTTCCCTTCTCTACCGCTGCCTATCTTCCCTACCTCTTGCTCAACCCAATCTCTCGGAACTCCTTCCTTTTTCCTAAAGCCTCAGCAGTGCTCTATTGCCATCAGTTCCACTTAGCCATATTAAGATGGTACATAGCCAAAGCCTCCACCTTCATCCCATCATTCCCTTTCAATGACACCCTGTATGCCTTGTTGTTCCCCATCCCATGGAAGTAAAACACTACATACTTGTAGGGCCACGCATAGCACTCCATAAGCTTCTCTCTGCTCAACACATGCACACCGCTCAGAGCAACGTTGTATGTCTTTTTTAGCTAAGCATCACCATTTTTCTCCTTCATCATTGTTGAGCATGCTTGCACGTCCCTCATTTATAAACTCGTCATACTGAACTCTATGATGGATTAAAATGACATAGCAAAGAGCTTACTCTCCCCATCCATGGCCGGCTCCTCACACTCGACTTGCATATTTTTCATGGCTTTAGCTGTATTCAAGCTTTTTTTAAAGAATTGCTCTCCTAAATTCTCTTCTCCAGCAACTCCTCTTCAACCTCTAAGCTTCTTCCCACTATTCCACTCTGAAATCTTTAAGAATTGCTCTCTCTAAGCTCCAATGGTGTTGGTGGCCGATAAAACACCTCCAAGAACTCATCTCCCCCAAAATAACCCTAGTTTGGGTCTTAAATAGTCACTCAAATTAGGCCTAAGCACAGGTTAACCATGGGTCATGTTAAGGTTGCATGAAATGAGGACAAATTTGGGTATTCCAAAATTTCAAATCTCCCCACAGGTCAAACTCCCCCCATGTCTAGAGTGTGCTAATTTTAGGCTGGTCAAAATTCCTTATTTTTAGCTTCCTCACTGCATCCCATGTGCTTGGGTCATGTTGCTCTCAGAAATTCTTCATTTAAGCTCCTTTTTTGACCCAAACTTACACTGAATTCATCCCTCCTATTGCATATGCTCCCAAATGGCATATACACGAAAACAACCAAAATGTACGAATCTTGAGAACAAGTTAAGTGCTCCAAATCAAAGGGTAAACATATAATTGCATACTTATCATCAGCCTACCAAAGAAGATGATCAAAGTCAAGATATGGATGAGGAGGAATTGGAAGAGGAAGAGGAATAGAACAATAACCACGAGTTAAGTGCTCAATAGTGTTATTAATATTCTTGTGGGACCAAGACAATCTGATTTTTTAGCTAGTAGAACACCTTTTGATGACATTAATTTTTTTCTAAGAAATCGCTAACATAACAAAGAATGATACCCATAACCCCTCTAGGAAAATACTAAAACAATTCTAAAGCATATGATGCTTTACAATATAACACTATTCTAAAGCATATACTACTTTAGAATATGAAAAGCATATGATGCTTTTGCATATGATGTGAAGAGGCATATCATGTGAATGTGAAAAAGCATATGATGCTTTAGAATAGAACACATTCTTACTACTATTTGGAAAATGGATTTCCTTCAGATTTAGTTTTCTTGGATTAGTTTTCTTGGATTAGGACTTGCATATTTTCCCCTAGTTATGCTCTTTGTATTAATAATAAGCCTACTAGTTTCATTCCAATTAGTAGAGGCCTCCAATAGGGGGCCTTATTTTTTTTTTTTTTCATTCTAATGACTCAAAACTTGGCAACCAATGTTAATCAAGCTATGAGACTAATGCTCCTCTTACCCAACTAAATAGCCAAGGACTAGTAAGTGCACTAGTGACATAGGAATGTAGTAAATAAGTAAGTTTGCCATTCCCATGAGGACTGAAAGTATTAGTAATAACTACATTTTTCTATTATCTAGCTGATCTATAACAATAAAGGCAATAGCTAAGGGAAAAACTAAATCAAGAGTTAAAGAAATTAACAAGTGCTAGCGTGAGTGAAATCAAACATAGAAAGGAGGTATCTAGATATGAATTCTCCAAGACTATAATTATTATTAAACTTCAATATTGGTTTAATTTGGGGAGTGAATTGGGCAATGGAGACTCCTATATTGTGCTAATACCTTTTCATGGCTATTAGCATCTAATCCCACATGAAACTAGATTAGAATCTCTTCCTAACCTAATTCTCTCTATGATTACATTAAATATTTTATGAGTCATTTTATTAGATTTTACCCCAACACGGGGAGTTTGAGATACCCTATCTCTAGGCGTACCTAAACCTTTTTCACCTATGGTAGATCTACATATAATTAGATTTCTCAATTGCAATTACAAACGACAAAGAATTAATTAGAGATCTCCCTACAATTAATTCAGGACCTCAAAGAACACATATTTGAATCATTAATAAAATCTCTCCATTAAACTAGAAATAACAATGTTCAATTGTAAGTTCATCCTAGAGTCCATCAATATAATTACCCTTGGACTCGTCCTAATTAAGAGAGTTTGCAATACAATTCAAGATAAATGAAATAAATATCAAAAACATAATAAAAACTCCCTTAAACTCCACCCTTCTCATGGTCTATGAAATCCTTCCTAAGGAGACTTGATTTTCTTTTCAATCTTTACACTATATTTCTAATATCTCCTTGCAATATCCACTAAGAATCTTTCATCCTGATAGCACCTTAAACCCTCAAGAAGATCTACTAAAAAAATTCCTCAAAAACCATTGTCAAAAGTCCATTAAAAAATCTCCAAAATGGTTTATTGCTTTAGAATCAGGCCTAAATATAGGGTCAACATGGGGGTGTGTTCCAAGCCGTGTGCATGCTCTTGAAGCAAAACACTCAATAAAACCCAAAATACATGTGACAAAAATAGCCTTGACATAATTCGACAAAGGGGTGCATTGTCCTCATGTTGCTCCCAAGTTTTTTTACACTTTAGCACACATTTGAGCTTTCAACTAATAATCAACAACAAGCCATGTTGAACCTATGTTTCCTCTTGGAGCTTCAATACTTAATGAATTTTGACTCTAAATTACTACAAATTCACTTCTTTTATTTAAGCATGTAATTTAAGACATGAATACTAAAACGGACGAAATTAAGTACCAAAAATAATCAAATTGCACAAAAGGACAAGTTAAGTGCATCAATTTATGGTATAAAGAATATGCATATTTAATAACTTATCAGAGACTCAATTTGATTCAAGATTTTTGATATTCAATTAAATAGAAAACTTGACCATTTAATGTCTGTAGATGATCTCATTATCATCACCAAAGCCTTTATAGATGTTACCAAGAACTGTAACTTATGCTTGCAAATTTAAAGGGACCTTATGGCTTAGGAACTGATGTTTACGCACCACAAGTGCACGGTTGCCAAGTAGTAATAAAGTTATTATTCCCACAAGGACTAAGTTATCAATTACTAAATGATTGCAATTAAGATTATCTAGATGAACAAACCAATATCAAATGGGAAAAGAAAACTAAAGCAAATCAACTAAAGTACTACAATTAACAAAAACTAAAAGTGATTAAGAGTACTGATTTAGGGTAAAAATTCAAGTTCAAATTATTTTAGAATCAGCGTTCACCACAAGGAAAGCAAAGATTTTGCTTTGAGCTCTTATCTATTTGGTCTAATTACTCTTGAAGATGAATCATCCATATATACTTACTATTCTCTTTCAAGATATAGCAAGGTTCTTAATTAATTTACCCCCTATTCTCATGGTGATTAAGCCCAATCAAACCTTTGAGTTTTGTAACAACCTAATGGATCCTCAAGAAACCTTAATTTGAAGTTCCATGTTTGATTATAAGATTCCAATATCATAGTTCACCTCTCAACCCCTCTTGTGACACTTAAGTTTATGCAATTGAAAACATTTACAATCACAGGCATTAAGTGCTTTAAAAACTAATCAAAATTAATTAATTGTTACCAAAGAGGAGAATATCAAAACATAAGCATCTCTTATGTTCCTTAGGCTAATCCCAAACCTAGAGAGAAAGGATGTACACCTCCATGTTCAAGATATAAACCATTGACATTGATGAAGTTTAAAAATAAAGGAAATCCCATATTCTTCACATGAAAAGTTGAATAGTTGCTTGCCGATTGATGAATCTACATGGATCTAAGCTTGATCCTTTTTTTTCTCCACTGCTAGGTTCTCTTTGATCTCTTTATGCCCTTTTGAGATGTCTATTTTCCATCCCCCTAGCCATCATCTTTCTGATGTTTTTTCAGCCTCCTTTTATAAGGAATTCAAAAGTAGGGTTTCGCATGTCAATCATGCAACACGGGCAATCTGCTTGACACAGGCAGGTTGTGTTTATTACCAGATGAAGTTTTGAAACTTCTTTTTTTTGGCTCCAAAGTTGGTCTCTTTGATCACCCTTTTTAAAATACTTCAAATCATTATGTAATTGAGGCCAAACTTCACCTACCTACGAGTATAACATCAAAAGAAGTGATCCGAACTAAAAAAGAAGCAAAATTAACACAAAAACTAAGAAAAGATCATACTAAATAGTAACTTAAAACCCTGTTCTTATCAAGATTTTATACATTTTCAACCACATCAGAAACCTAACCAAATTAACTATTCTACTTCTATCTTAGAGCAATAAGATTGCTTCCTTAGCTGTTAAAAAAATTTTGGGTATGAACATTGGTAGCTTTAATGTTAAATACTTAGTGGCCCTGATCTTCCCTAAAAGGTTAAATATTATCGAGTGTTAATTTTTAGCAAATAAGCTCATGGTTTCTATATCTAGAACCAGTATGTCTAATCTACTGCTAGCAAAGCAATGTTAGTCAATAGTTCTATTCTTTTTGTTCCCAATTATGTTCTCTCTACTTGTGTTATACCTAATTAGACAAGGTTCCCCAACTCACACGGAAGTTTATTTAAAATACACGTAGTAATAGATGTGGCTTCCACTTAGTAGAATGGAGCACTACTACACTTACAAGGATGAGAGAGGAGGAGGAGGTTTAAGTAATATAAATTTAAGACATTCAAGCACAGCTTTAATAATCAAGAATATATTTACAATGTTGAATTCTAATTATAAACACTGAATTGATGTTTTCAAACCAAAATATTATACTTTTGACATTTGAAAAAGTAGTCTCCCAAATTCCTCCTGGTTTTACGAATCTCTTTTCAAAATCGTTAAAAGTTTCAGGTCGAAGATCATTCACTATTTCTTGAAGCTTGATCTCCCCCAGATGAACCATATGGATTAATGTGTGTAATCCTAATTAAACTAAGTTGTTGGATGATCCATTGTGTTTTCATATACCATTGAATGTTAAGCCTTCTTATATTAATATGCACCTCCTATTGGAGCCATTATTTATTACAGATTTCATTGCTAATGATTCTTGTAATATCAATGTGGTAATTAACTATACAATACCTAACCATTAGGTTTGGTTACCTGTTTGTGATGCCTCTAAAACATCCATAGTGATATATAATCATATCAGCCAAAACTTGGGCAGCAAGACATCCACCAAACAAAGACTACATCCAAAAGCATAATAAATCTTTTGGTGGAGTAGATGCAAATTGCCAAGAGAGTGATGCGAATTGTCCCGCAAATGTGTTGAGATCTTCACAACTTTCTGCTGGGGTTTGAGCCTCTTTGAGGCTCTCTCCTTCTTTTTCTTTCTTCCCTTCAGTCCCTTCCTCCCTTCCCTTTCCCCCTTTGCCATGGCAAGTGAGGGGGCACGTCCCTCTTGCTCCACTGTCATGGGTGGAGATAGCTGCTGCAGTTCACCAGTGTACAACTTCCTCTCCTCTTCAATAAGGTTCAGTCCTAGAGAGGTTAAAGAATAACATGAAGGAGTTCATTCACACTGATGATGATGCCATGACAAGAGCACGCATGTGTTTCCAATATACTCTTTATGGAAAATTTTTGAAAAACCTCCTCCCTTTGAACAAATCAAGGTAATTTTGTCGAACGGCTACCTTCTCTTTAGATGCAAGACGCATGATGCTATGCAAAGGCTTCTCTTTAATGGGCCTTGGGCGGTAAATGGGATTGTTCTCCAGCTTGCACCTTGGCAGTCTTTTTTTGAACCCGTCTTTATAAAGCTAACCATAGTGGATATATGGGTCCAGTTACATAATCTTCTGGTAAAATTTTGGAATGGTGACTCTTTGGAGATTATTGCTTCTCATCTTGGCTGACTCCTTAAAATAGATGAGTATACATCTACCTTGGATTGTTCTAAATTTGCACGCATCTGTGTGGAAATAGATTTGTCAAAACCTCTTAAACAAGGTTTCTGGCTTGGAAATGAAGAACATTTGGGTTTTTGTTGTGATTCTATATGAGAAACTCCCCATTTTTTGCTATCTTTGCAAACTGGTTGGGCATGGCTCAAACTCATGCAGCCGCTATTATATAGCATCTTAGGGAGATCCTTTTCCATCCTCCGCCCTTGAACCTGGTAGTCAGATGGAGATGGAGGTCAGGGATCCCCAAATGTAGCTGTACAAAAGCAAGGAGGCTAAGCTTGGATTAGGCCAATCTAGTTGGTCAATCAGAAAAAGGCTTTTCACCATCTCTCTCTAATGATCCGCCGGAAACTAAATTCGGGCCGTGGATGTTAGTCCCTCGGCAGCTAGGCTGGGGTCGGAGAGGTGCAACAAGGATATCATCACGTGACCAGGCGCAAAGCTCACATTAAAATGGTAAAGAGAGTTCCAAGGCATGTCATGATGCTGTTCACTTGCCACGTGGCAAGTCATCATCACGGGGATGTGGGGCACGTGTCGATTCTCGAAGCCGTTTCACTGTTGCCAACACTGTTCATGATGACGTCAACAATCCACCCTTTGCTCTCGTTTCCTCTCCCGATGCTCCATCAACGGCTATCATTCATTCTGTGGGTGGTCTTCCTAGTAGTTCCATGATAAACACTGTTGACCCAAATCCCAATGAATCGAGCCTTTAGGAGATAGCATGGAGATAGATATCCGATTAAAAAAAGTGGGAAGCCACTCAAGATACACAAGTCCCGTTGTTTCATTGCCAGTTCTTTATATCTCTACACACTCCACTATCGAGCTAATCTCTAGAAATATTTCAAGTGACCACCTGATGCTTGTTAAGAAGATAACCAGATGCTATTCATCCTCACTCCACAACTAGTAACTCTGATGAAGACATGAGTGAGTCTGAAGCTGAGGAGGATGACATGATTGAGATTGAACAACCGGATGATCTGATGACACTCAACCAATTTCAACATGGTCTCTGTAAAGAAATGCTAGCTCGAAAAGGTCCTCAAACCATGGTCTCTTCTCCAAAGAAAGGAAGAGTTTATAAGGGGAAGGAGCCTGCTTAGCTTCTTCTAATGCTTTCTTACCTTCGTCTCTCTGTTTCTTGCTTCCTCTCGCAGGATGTCTTCTATCTTTCAGATCTTTTATTATTTCATTCTTTTATGTTATTTATGGATTTGACTAAAATTCTTTGCTAGAATTGCAGGAGGGGTTTCTGGTCGGGATACTACCTTGCATGTCCTCTTAATTCTTCACAAAGTTAACACACTCATTCTTTGTCTTGTTGAAACATGAGCTAATGACAATCATATTGACAGGTTTTGTTCAAAAGTGAATCAGAAATGGCACTAGGCTACTATGGAAGTGGATGGCTTCTCAGGAGGAATAATTGTTATCTGGAATAAACATGTTGGGTTGTTTACTCATGTAGTAAAATCTCAAAGCATTCTCCATGTTGTCATCTCCCCGGTTCACTCTAGGGCTTGGATTCTTTCTGTGGTTTACAACCCTTCTTCAATCCAAGGTTAGAGCTTAACAACCAGCTGGTCTAGCTAGGCAGTGGGCCTGGTTGGACCGGTGCCTTGTTAATCCCCAGTAAACTTAGGATTTTGAATCTTATTTTGTCAAACACCTTCCTCGTACTTTTTCTGGTCATATCCCTATTCTTCTAATTGCTTTCCCTCGTGGTTATTCTAAAAGCCACATCTTTCGATTTGATAACAATTGGCTTGAGTACTTGAGTTGCCATGATGTTATCAGGAAAGCTTGGAATTTTAAGCCCAATTCCACCCCTATGCATGCTCTTTCTCATTTAATCGCTCGAACTAGGTCTCAACTTATTAATTGGAGGGTTCAGGGGTTGAATTCTATTGAATCTGATTTATTGAAAACTAAACACGAGATTAATATTGCTGAGACCAATGATGTTTCGAATGATTACAATGATTTTTCTCAGAATTCTCTTCCGATTTTGTATAATAAATATTCTGCTCTTCAAAAGCAAAACTCCATTAAGTGGGCTCAAAGGGCTAGGTTTCATTGGGTCAATAATGGAGATTTTAATACAAGTTTTTTTCACAATTCTGTCAGTGTTCGCAATCATGTTAATAACATTTCTCACATTTCTGATTGTAATGGCTCACTTTCACTCTTCATTCTGATATTGAAAAGGTCTTTACAAGTTTTTATTCAGAGCTTTGGTCAGATTCCCTTAATTTGAGCTTTGTGGATGTTTTATATGCCTTACCTGATGACTTACCTAAGATTACTGACAATGACTGTAATTTGCTTACTCATTAAGTCTCTAAGGTTGAAATTTACCAAGCTCTTATGTCTCTTCCTTCTGGCAAAAGCCCCGGTCTAGATGACCTGAACGCAGAATTTTATCATTTTTTCTGGGATGATATAAGTATAGTATCTTTTCTGCTGTCTCTTACTTTTTTGAGAACTCAGTTATGCCGAGAGCTTAGGGCTGCACTTATATTACTTTGATTCCTAAGAAAGGTAATCATAAACTTGTTTTTGATTATTGGCCTATTTCTTTATGTAATGTGTGCTATAAAATTATTTCTAAGATTATGGCTGATCGTCTCAAGCATGCTTTACCCTGTATTATTGGTAAAGAGCAGTGTGGCTTTGTTCAAGGTCATACTCCTTTTGACAATATCATTACCCTTCAGGAAGTTGTTCATTCTTTGAACAATGATTTTTCTTCCCCCTCTAGGATGTAAGTCAAGATCGATATGGAAAAGGTCTGGACTACAATTCTTGCTACCCTTTACAAAATGAATTTTCTTCGCAATTGGATTAATTGTGTTCATTCTTATATCAGTACTACCTCTTTCTCTTTCATTTTCAATAAAAGGCCAACTAAGTGGATTTCTTCTTTTAGAGGCTTAAGGCAGGGAGATCCCCTCTCCTCCTACTTTTTTATTCTTGTTTCTCAAAATCTGACCTCTTTTTTGAATTTTGCTATGAGAAACTCCATGATTCCTGGTTATAATCCCAATCTCAGCTGCAATTTCAACCATCTTATGTATGTTGATGATATAATCCTTATAACCCAAGCCTCTATGAAAATTGCTCATAACATCAAGCTTTGTTTCTCTATTTATGAGAGATTGACCGGGCAGCGTGCTAATAGTACTAAATCAGAATTTTTTTCCCCTGATCTATTTAATAAGAGACTTGGTAAAAGCATTTGCAATATTCTCAGTTTTAAGGCTATCCACTTTCCTTTTCACTTATCTTGGTATCTTGATCTCCTCTAAAAAGCTTTCCATTATCCACTTCAATGCCATTATTGAAAGAATTGAGAGAATCACTGCAAATTGGAGGAATTCTCATATTTCTCCTGCAGGCAAATCTATTTTAATCAACTCTTCGATCCTTTCTATTCCTTTATATTATCTTTCGGTTTATAGCATCCCAAACACTATTTTAGCCAGAATATCCAAGACTGCGAGGAAATTCTTTTGGTCCAAAGGGAGTGATCAAAAAGGCATTTGTGCTATTAACTGGAACGATATTACTCTTGACTATTCTGGGGGGGCGGGGGGCTCGCCATTAGAAATCCCAAATTGTCCAAAATAGTTCTAATCGCTAAGAATGTCTTCAGTTATCTTAATAGGCATGATGTTCTCTGGGTTGACATTCTTATTCATAAGTATGGCATGTTAAATTTCTGGGTAGAACTTGTTCTTCCCAAGTGCTCCTGTTCTTTCCTGGTCTTTGCCGAACAGTCTTCATCATTGTACCTTATATGTGGATTAATTCCTTTAATCGAGGCACTTCATCTTTTCTTCTAGACCCTTGGTACTTTGAAATCCCTATAGCTTTAAAACCTACTTTTTAAAATGTGGATATAGATTTCAATTCTATTTGCTTCTCTGATTTGTTGGTGGAAAATCATTGGAATATACAAGCTCTTACTAACATTTTTGGTGAGCATCTGTTTATGTTAGCTCTTAATCATAGTATCATTGATACTCATGGTGGCAATCACTGGGTTAGGCATCCCAATAATAAGGGTTATAAACTTTCTACCAAAGTCTACACTCATTTCAATCAAAAGAATGCCTGCTTCTCTGATCATTGGGCTGGATGGAATCTTATTTGGAAATTGAGAGTTGCCCCCTAGACAAAGCACTTTATCTGATTTATGCTTCATGGTAAAATCAGTAGTTATGATTATCTTCATTACCTTGGTTTGGCTCCAAATACTCTCTATGTTCTCTACGGTTTAGATTATAAGTCAACAAAACATCTTTTCAACTATTGCCATAAGGCCAGGTATGTTTGGAATTTGATCAATAACAACTCTTGGGTTAATATTGATCTTCAAGAAGGTATTACTTCAGGGGAGTGATTGTGTCATCCCAATAATGCAAAATCTCTCTTTGTTAAATCTATAATTGCAGCCATAGTTTGGTACATTTGGAAAACTCAGTGTGACTGTATTTTCAAGCATGAAACTCCTGATTTTCATCTTCTTGCCAAGAAAATAATATCACATGTCAGGGAGTATTTCTTTAATTTTGCTCCTCAATCTAGGAAGTGCTTACTCATGTCAAACTTTTCATCTCATGGGGGCCCATTTCTTTTCTATTCAAGTACTTGGAATTGGGATGCTGATAAAGGGGCTTATGTCAAACTTTTCATCTCACGAGGGCCCTTTTCTTTTCTATTCAAGTACTTGGAATTGGGATACTGATAAAAGGGGGGGTGCTGGTTTTGTTGTCACTACAGCTAATGCTAAGGTTTTGATTGCAAGGTGTGGTCCCATATTTCCTCACTCTGACATGGATGCGCAATTTAAGGCTTTACTACTAGCAACAAGCTGTCTGATTGGTTCCAGGATTTCAATTCAAAATCTTTTCAATTCGGCTTTTTTTTATAAATATTGCTTTTTTTTTAATTAATTACTAGAATAGGCATTTTTAGAATTATTTACCAAACTAGGCATTTTTATTTTTTTGATATTAAATTTTAAATTTTTTTAATAACTGTGGGTTCCACTGGTTTTTTAATACTAAAATTTTTTTTTTTAAATCGACAGATCCCACTAGTTTTTTAATATTAAAATTTATATTTTTAAAACTGGGATGGGTCATACTAGTTTTTTTTAATTAAATACAATTTTACACTAAATCCCTTATCATTTCATAAAATTTTTTACAACTAGTTTTATTCCCACTTCTACGTTCACTAAAATAAACACACTCGATATTATTAATGAACGAAAATAATTACATATGTTATAAAATTATTCAACAAATACAATATTTAAATTATATTACGACATATGACTTAGACCAGCTGCATTCGGACAATTTCGATGACTATGACCTGCATTACAACATAGACCACAATGCTTTGGCTGACCGCCCTCCCTTATGTCCATCTCATTACGAATTATAGTGGATTTTGGGCGCCCTGAAAGTTGTCTTCGCATTGTAAGATCAGCACAGAGACGTGGACCATTATAAGGGTTCCAGATCTCCTCGCTTTGACATCGTTGAAACTCTTTATGATATACATTAAAAAAATTGTCGCAAGCTCTATAAACATTATCTACGATGCCCGCCAATGTAGATGAATGTATGCACTATCGAAAGTAGAAGTGGGAATAAAACTAGTTGTAAAAAAATTTTTATGAAATGATAAAGGGATTTAGTGAAAAATTGTTTTTTTAATTAAAAAAACTAAGAGACCTATCCCGCTTTTTAAAAAAATATAAATTTTAATATTAAAAACTAGTGGGACTCACGATTTAAAAAAATAAAATTTTAATATTAAAAAATCAGTGGAACCCACAGCTATTAAAAAAAATAAAAATGCCTAGTTTGGTAAATAATTCTGAAAATGCCTATTCTAGTAATTAATTAAAAAAAAAAGCAATATTTAAAAAAAAAAAAAGCCTTTCAATTCAAATTCTATTCTCCATGAAGCTATAACCTCAGATAAACACTTGCATGACTGGAGAACTCTACCAGGGCTTAATGAAGTGAAATGCAGATTGCATACTATTGGTTCTCCTCGAGTGCACCTTATCCCCTTTAAATGGAATGCTCTATCTAATCGTCTTGCTTGTCACGGTAGGGGATTACATGAGGTTACTCTTTTTCACAGGGGTCATGATCTTCCAAGATGGCTTATGAAGAGTGTTACTGCTAATAAATTTACAATGTAATTTTTTAGTCTCTTAGTTTTTTCCCCTTCTTTTTTTTTCTTTGTTTCTTTCAGTTACTCTGTCTCTGTGTCTGTAGCCCTTTGATTTGATCTCTTTTGTTTTAATCAATAGCTTTCGAGCTCTTTTTATAAAAACTTGGGCAGCAATATTGTTAGAATGGTTTGTTTAAAATCTAGAGCCCCAAATTTCATTGATAGTCAATTTTTTTCTGCCGCAATATTTTCAGGGTAGGAGTCTAACTTACTCTTATCTGTATGCTCAAAGTATGGGTCAGTCTACACTTTGTGTATTCCACGGCCTAGCTTGGGAGATGGCTGATCAATTGGTGTGGAAGTGCAACAAGAGAAAGGGAGTGTTGGGATTTAGCTAGCTACCTCTTACATAGGAGTGAAACTCAATTTAATTGATAAATATTCAGATGGTGAATGGATAAATAGTTATTTCATGTCTCAGGGGGAATCAAATCTCAAGGCTATCCTTGCTACTTGTGCATGGCTTTTATGAAAGGCTTGGTATGACTAATATTCAACAGGTTGGATCCTAATTTTTAGCAAATTATTCATCAAGGTTAGAATATTAAACGAGCTAGCCCTCAGATGAAATTCAAGGAATATCATCCTTTTACTTACCCGTTAGCTTCAATTTCTATATTTAGTGATGCTTCATGGGTAGAGAAGTGTCAGCATTGTGTAATTGGTTTTGTTATGGTTGTTAATTTTAT
This sequence comes from Dioscorea cayenensis subsp. rotundata, assembly GCF_009730915.1. Lineage (NCBI taxonomy): Eukaryota > Viridiplantae > Streptophyta > Magnoliopsida > Dioscoreales > Dioscoreaceae > Dioscorea > Dioscorea cayenensis. The sequence continues at coordinate 18,337,829 of NC_052490.1, forward strand.
GGATATAACCAATGCAGATGTTGCGGCGTCTATCACCAAGTCAAGTCTTGAAGTCAAAGCAGAAGCCTTACTGGAAAGTTAATTTGGAATTCTACTATGATAGAAGATTAATTCTGGGAGAGGATATTCAATGACTATTGAAGTCTAGTTAATATGTTGTAATGGATTGACATGAATGTTTCTTGGCGGTATATATACTTGATTAGGAAGATTAGAAAACTTTTTAAATGTTCACAAGCTATGAACCTAAGCTTATGCAAGGGAAAATAACATTGTAGCAGATAGTTTGGTTGGGTATATATGGTAGGAGGAATTCTCCTTTGTCACTTCTTCACAGGGGATTGGAGCTTCCTCAATAGCCTTTGGATGTTGGTCGATCTATAGGGTTTGTTTAAGTTTTATTATCCTTTGTATTTTGTTAGCCAGCTGACTTCAGCTCCTTCGACCAAATAATAATAATAATAATAAGTACATGTGAAATTTAAATTATAAATTTCAATGGCATGCCATGGATGGTTATAGGATATGGTTTAGAATATTTTATATACATATCATGATCATCATATGAAGAGATGCTAAGTTTTATATAAAGTTTAGTCCTCACTTTAGTTCTTTATTTATGTGCCTTCAATTAACTGAATGGATCCTACTTTATTAATGAGGTGTGGTTCCTCACCATGATTTCTTCAGTAGTCATTAGACATTGCTCAGTTAATCTTTTTATATCCATTAAATTTTGTAATTTTCCACCAATCCAAGTTAATTAATGTGTAAAATAAAGTTAATTGTTAATACAACTCAATAGTTATTTATTAAGCAAAATCATATATAACCTTTTGTCTCAAGGAATTCTACATCCATTTCATATTCTAGTAACTATAATCTATATATACATATATATATATATATATATATATTTGTTAAGAAGTGAGAAGCATTGGATTTCCAATAGACATCAAATCCAATAGATCCACATTCCCTCAGAAAGTTGTAGGCATGGTAGTGAATGTGAAATGCAATTCAATTTGTGTTTTCATATACAAAACTCACTGACTTCTCTTTATCTATTCCCTGCCTGTGAGTATTGCTTATTGTGAATTTCATCACTTGTAACACCTTCACCACAACTCTACACTAACACTCCATTTCTGCAACTCTTTCTCTCCAATTCCCAGCTCAAATGTCAGTAAACCACTCTCTTCTTTGTATACAAAATCCACTTCCTCAGCATCCACTGTGATTTTTTTTGGTTTTATTGACGAATAAGCTATAAAAGTACCAGGTCCTCTGGTTTTGATTTCTATCACTCCTTTCTTTACTGTTTCATAACTCACTTCTTTGACAGCTCCACCAGAATTGAACATCTTGATCAGGCCAACTGGTGCAATGGAAGCTCCATTGGAGAACTCTTTAATAGGAACCACAGTGAATATTTCATATTCGCGAGAATTTAGAGTCACAGGCAGTGACGCATCCTTTGCAAGATAAGTTAGTTCTCCTGCAGCAAAGATTTGAGAGACTTAAGTTTATTGATTTCAGTTAGTCATGGGAGAAACTCAAGCATATTATAAAATCTAAAGTACCTCCTATATGGGAGTATACAATAGCATTGCCTTTCCAGTCCTCATCGGCAACTCTTGACAAATACTCAACATCTTTTGAGCGGATAACTCCTGTTATCATGCCAAGTTGGTCATTGTGAATCAAGTTCTTCTTAGCTAACATAGACCATCCAGCTCCTTGACAATTGAAGACACCAATGACTCCACAACGATCATTTAAATTCCAAATCTTCAATAAGCTACAGTATGATAAAAATAGCAAGTGATTCAGTAAGATGATCCATCACTAAAATCATATGATAAGAAAAGCATTGTCCACCTCTTTCCATCTTGAGTAGGATCAGCAAATAGACAGTCCCTTGTCGGTCTCCCAGGAAGTTTTGCTCTCAATATTGATCCATCAGGAAGCACTAGTTTCTTCAACAAATTAAAGTCATGGTTCCCGGGTTTATCACTGCATTGTGATCGTTCCCAGCATTAGATTGCTTAAGTACTGCCATAAAATTTCATCACCAATACATTACCTAACATAAATAGCACAGCCACCAACTGCACGTGCAGCTCCGTGGTATTCAGCCATTGGATGCAGGCTCTGCCATATCATACAATTATCAGTACTACATATTAATGATCTAAACTAAAAGAACAAAGGATTTTTGGATTTTGCTTACATGGAACATATCCCAATCAGGTTGCATAAACTCCCCAAGAAAAACAGTATTGTAAACTACAGAAGCAATATGGGTTGTGTGTGATGCCGGATCTCTTGGAAAGAAGTCATCTGATGCCCTCACAATGGCAGTCCTCTTCGAACTATATTAAAGAATTATGAAAAATCAGACAGATTTAAAAAATTAAATACATGTAGTATGTAGCAGATGTAAAACAAGTATTTTCATACCAGTACAAGCTATCGGTGTTGTGACACATGCATGATATAATGCCATTATTCGGGAAATTTTTAGCAACTGAAGCTTCCAAAGCTTGGTGATATTTTCTAGCAAGTTGAACTCTTCCGCCATGGCCTGCACCTAGAGTCTCAAGAATGCTTTGGGCATCTACTTTGACGCCATCTATTCCAGCAGATGAGAGATATGAGTGAAGTTCATCATAGAAGTCAAAAACTTTCTCTGGGTTTACAAGGCCAACACCATTTGCTGCTATGTTAGTGAAAACATCACAATGTCCGTTTGATTTAACTCCCGGTGATGAAACAAGGTATGTCATCTTAGATTCATAATGTTCCATTCCAGTAACTCCAGGCCTTACTCCACCCCAGTAACCAGTGATTGCGTGCCAAACATAAACATATCTGTAGAGAAATTTTAGAATTATGAAACATAGAACACCAGAGACTAAAATTGTGTTTGCTATTAAAAATTACAATGAGTTTCTTACTTTAACTTATGTTTGTCTTTGATTTCTGAGACAATATATGCGAGACCGAGTGCTGGATCTTCCTGTCTGTGACCCTCTTTGCCATTTTTCTGGAACTTGTGATTTTCTTTGATATTTGTGAGTCTGTTAGCAAAGCTGAATCAAGAAAACACAGAACTAAAATTAAGAGAAGCTTTACTGAGTAGAAAATCAGAAGTTGTGTAACTTTTTTTTATATTGTTATACTTTGCTGCACTATCAGATTCATAGGCAACTCCAGAGGCATCCATATCAACTGTTTGCCATCCGTCATCGATAATTACAAACTTTGCAAAAATCCCACCTTTCTCCAAGCTGCAAGTGAAACAATTCATATTGCTATATCCGCGTAAAATTCAAACTCTTAGAGTAGAAGGATAATTCACTCACCTTTCCAATCCTTGGTGAACTCCTTCTGCACTAACTTGGGTATAAAATGCATCCCATGTACACCATCCAAACCAGTTTAATATATCTGGCATCTGCAATTCAAAGATATGAATAAATGGAAAACATTGCTTTCTACAGCTAAATTAAACTAGAAGTCGGTTAAGATATTAATTACCTTCTTCTCTTCACGATGAGAAAATGTCTGCAAGTGTCTTTCGACCATCCTGCCAATGGAAGTTAAAGTTCAAATTGTTGAGATTGATCATAAATCAAATTAAAATAACACATGAAAACTTAAAGTTGTCAATGTGCATACTTCACTGCACTAGTAATAACAACAAATGGATCATTTCCAGCAGCCATGAAAACCAAATGAGTTCCTTGAAATCTTTGAACAGCAGGACAACCTGAAAACGAACATCAATAATAAGGAATACACATAAATACAATATAGACATCAACAAGGTACATATCTATAATGCTATTCATCTCCGTTACCACTTTCCAAGCAAATCTCAAGTTCATCATTTTCATTCCCTTGAAGAACAGCACGAAAGGCACCTTCGACAAGTGGCAAGAACACAGTGTACACAGAAGACAGGCCAATCTCATGTTCATCTTCCAAATGTGAACCATCATTCCCCTCAACAATCAAGAACTGAGTTTCATATGGAATCTCTTTTCCATATGAACCCATCCTCTGTGTCATCCACCATAACTTGAATCTGAAAGTGCACATGAATCTCAATCCCCTGGAAATCAACGATAGAAACATAAAACCAAAATGTCAATTTGATGATGGACACAGTTAGGAAAAAATTTTGTCCTTCAAATTAGCCATAAATCAAAAGACTAATTCTCTACTTTCCTCCAGTGAAAAGACTAAAAAAACAAACATCCTTTTTTCTGCAACACCCCTTCAACCCAAACACACTTAAACAGAAAAACAAAAAGTTTAAGCAAATGACAAAATCAAGAGAAGGAGGACTTCTCACTGAAGCTTTCCAACAGGGAAAACATTATGGCAACCACTCTTCTCTGTTGTCACACCAATGAATGCGCCATTAACCATAGCATCACCACAAGCAGGACTCAAAACAATATTCTCATGAACATCAGACAGGATCTTTGTTCCCAAAACATTGAGATTCCCATCAGACAAAGAGATTCCAACCCCTGCAGTCATCTTTGTCCAACACTCCTAAAACCAAGAAATGTTCCACGGAAACTGGAACTCCCTCAACTCTTCAATGCAATGAAGCACAGTGGAGAATGGCTACCGTCATATATAGCAAGAGAATCTAGTGAGAGAACAAGTTTAGGACAAGTTGACAAAAAGAAAAAAGAATACGAACAATTGTATAAGGAGATCATTTGATCATCAAGAAAGCTGACAACAAACTTTTATAATAAAATATTTGAGAGAAAAAATTTAAGAACGAGCTTTTGACTAATTTAATATACAAAAGTACGGTATTGGTTCAGTGGATGTTTGTTCTTGTAGAACTGATGCTGTGGAATCCCACTAATGAAGTGGCAAGTGTCACTTGAGAAAATTTCTAATATTTTACTAAAACGAAAGTGGAATGATCTAGAAATCCCTAGCCACTTGGAAAGTGACTTACAATTCTCTCCCAAGCTTTTCCCGTTCACCCGGAGACAGATCTCTATCTTGCTGGGCCTATTAGTATTGAACTCTTTAAATAAAATTTTTATTTTAAAAAGATCACGAGATCAAAATCTAAGAAAGACCAAGAAAAGATATTTTTAAGCTTATGAGTGCATTCCACATATATATACTCATCCCTAACTTAAAATTTTAAATGGGAGGTCTTGTCACCTAGTGTCAAAATAAAATAAAATAAAATAAATGTTTCCGTAATCTAGAAGGAGATAGTGTGAATCTTTTCCATTTTCCCCCCTTCGCTGTGCATGTTTTTTTTCCTCTCGTGTTGTTCTTTTTCTTTTTCTTAAGCATTTTTTTTCTTTTACATTTAAATACTTTTTTTATTTTTTTATTTATTACAGTTAATTATTTCTTTTTTTGGGTCCGCTCTTTTCTCATTATGTTCTTCTTAGTTCTTACTATAATTTAAGTATTTATTCTTCTTCTACCTAAATGTTTGTGTATCTAAAACATTAAATCCAAGCAAAAAGAAATATAATGAGAAGTGCAAAGTGTCTAGTCCTTGTGTGAAGTTTGGAACATGTGTATACCTCAAAATTGAGTTGTATATGAATTACTGTAGCAGCCATGCGTGGGGGGCATGTAAGCCGCATGCAGCCCGCATGAGGTTTCCAGAGAATTAATGCTCCCGTTCTGGGTACCAGCAAGGCATCCGCATGAAGTGGTACTATAACAACCACAAGAGACCCGCAAGTTGCTCGATTTGGAGTTGCCAAAGAAATTCGGAGAAAGTCATGTGGGCGGCATACGGGCGGCATGGAACCCATATAGTACTATAGAACCACGAAAGACTTACTTAACTCTTCATTCTCTCTTTCGATTGCAAGTGCATTTGGGAGAGTTTTTGAGAGAGGAAAGAAAAAAGAAGACGGTTAAGGACTAGATCTTCAAGATCCATCAAAGGGGAAGGCTTAGAGATGTTCTAGAGCTTCAGATCTGAGCATTAGAGCTCTAGAAAGAATAAGAGAATGTACATTTGTGCTCTTCTTCTTTATTCTTGTAAACCTAAGCTAGGGCTTGCAAGAAAGGGAAGTTGGCTAGGGCAAGTTGATTTTCTTCTTGTTTTGTGTTCTTCATTGCTCAAGGAAGGCATGTTGTTGATTGCATGCATTAATTTGCTACATTGAGCTAGTTTGTAGCTTAAGGGAGAAGAAGAACACTATAGCTACTTCTCATACAACTTGAATACTCTAGGTCCTTGTGGTTTCTCTTTGTAGTCAAGAGTTTTCCCACAAGGATTCCTCATCCTAAAAATTTGTACATTGGTGTTTGAATGCAAATTGTGGTGATTTGATTGTCGTTGATCCTTGAGGGGTGAATAATGTTGACTATCAAGAATTGTCCATTGTGTGTTTGAGACCCCAGCTCCCCAACAAGAAGCATGGTCAAACTAGGGTAAGAAACTGAACAAATAAGTGAGAAATATAAACAAATAGATAATATATGTAGATAAATAGGTGGGAAATCTAAACAATAGGATGAGAAAAATTAACAAATAAATAAATTCGATTAGTAGGGTGATTGGAAAATCTTAATAAATAGAAATCAAATATGAAAAATGTTATGCCCCGAACCCGGTCTAACGAGCCTGGCACACTGACAAACGGCCACATACCTACAAGGCCGAAACCAAACGAGCATGCGAGGCCTCAGAATCTATCTCAAAATAGTAGATACATCTAATAGAAGAACCAATTTAAAGCAAAACTACAACATCTGGACATAAAACAAAGTCAAACTAACAAGGTTGACAAAAAGCAACAAAATACAATGCTAGTGCTTAGGTCTACTAGAAGATAGAACATTATTAACTTGAAAGAAAACTAGACGGCCCTTCTCTCAACGGTCCATGCTAAGCTATCGGCCAACAAACCCTAAGCCTGATCTGAAAATATTGACGAAACATATTTATGAGCTCAAAAGCCCAATAAGCAACCACTAAAATATTTGGATCATGACTATTTCAAAAAACTCATAATTTAAGTTCAAATAATACAACATAACACAAAATTTACCATAATACAAACCACATGAAATAATTCACCAAAATACAAATTTTATCAGATAATCCAGAATATACATCTACCAATACACTAGTGCCAAAACAAAATATCAAAGTTCATTTATTTAAACTCGATGACTGGAGTCAGAGGTTCAAAATTTATTTGTTTACCCTCGGTGACCCGAGCCAGATTGTAAGAGGCCATTATTCTTCACCAACAGAACGATGCGAAACTATAGTTTCTTAATAGAGATACATGTCAACACGGTCAGTGTTTAACCCCCAATAGCCTGGTTAGTGCATAGTTAATTGGAGACTAAACATATTTATAACAAGATAATTTTGATATCCAAGAGTCAATTAGAATATCCGAATTTCAAACTAGAAGTTTTCCAAATAATCCAATAAACAAAAAAAATTCCCAACAATTGCATGACCCCATTTTATATGTCAAAATAAGCCGGTTATTTTCAATCATACTTGCACAATAATTAAACACCCGAATATTGTAGAAAAATACAAGTAACTTGGAATTCAAAAGAAGCAATCAGCTAATTCAGTAAAATATAATATAAAAAATTTTTAATAAATTATTAAATTATTAAATAATTCAAAAAAATATATAATTGTCAGAATTCTGTTTTCTTTGATAATTTAGGATAAACATATAATTAACCAGAATAAACAAAAGAATTATCAAATATACCAGAAATTAGTAACTTGTTAATTTCTTCTAAAAATAAAATAATACTCAGAAATTAATCAATAGATAATTCCGAAAATAATGTTAATTAATGAAATAATTTAACTAAAATTTAGCAAGTGTCAAGAATACGTACATATATTAATATTTATAGGTGATTTAGCAAGTGTCAACTAAAATAATGTTAAGTACCTTTTTGCCTAAACAAGTCCAACCTCTTCGGTATGTCTTGCTATAACTAGAAAATAAAATTCTATTAGCCTCAGTGTGCCTTGGCTAATACATCACAAAGAGTAATAACTTTTTCAAACAACTCTTTTGGAAGAAGATGCTCTTTAAAACCCTAGCCATAAATACAAGCCACAAAGCTCAAACATATATGGCCGAAATGACATATAAGTTGGACACATAAATTTCTCATTACTAGACTTGTGGCTCAACATAAAAAGGTACTTAAAAATAATAATAAAAAAAAAGCCATACAGACTTCCAACCTGACACTAACATGCTAAACCTACTTATACCATGAGTAATATAAAATATAAGTGGGTAAGGAAACTCTCCACTTCCACAACATTGAAAGTGAACTTAGAAATGGATCATAAATTTAGAACACAAAAATCTTATCTCAAACAGCTATGCACGAGTTCAAAGAACTATCATAAATACTCTTCTTTAAAATAATATGTCAATAATAGCATCTCTAATCCAAAGCAACCAAACTTTATAGCAAAAAAACAACTAAAGTTGTTATTTTAACATCTAACCATGATCAGCAAACCAATAAGGGTTCCAGATTCACCTGATGCAAGATTTCAACAAGAAGATTGCATACTTTACTAACTTAAGGTCATAAACATCCATGGTCACCTAATTGCAAGATCTTTTCCTAGTGTTTGCAGGATTGCCTATAATTCCAAATTTTTGGTTCTGTAACCCACACACACACACACACACACACACACACACACATATGTACTCAAATAAAAATCACCTCATGTAGTGAAACTAAACTAGATATTCTATAACTCACACACATATGTACTCAAATAAAAATCACCTCATGTAGTGAAACTAAACTAGATATTCTATAACTCAGATAACCTTTACAACCTTACAGTTATGCAAATCCAAGAAAGCAAGAAATCACAATACCATCAAGAGCCTAAACAACCATGCCTTAAACACAACACATGACTATGAAGGCTATAGATCAACGACTGCCTAGACTAACATGAAACAAATCCCTAAACACATTACTACAAGACAATCACAAGCCATCAACCTACTTCCCTTTGTAGCTAAGCTCTTGATCATGATGACCTCAAACCTTGCCGCCAAGCCCCTACCCGCCACAAAAATTTGGGTAAAGAACTCTTGAATCCCTAGATCTCTTAATGCCACAATCAGAAATTCAATATGGACATGTTGGTGTACATTCAAAGATTCGCGGCACACACGAAACTACTGGAAAGGGCAGTTATTAAAGGGATAAGGAAAGATCTCACCCAAACGTAAACCAAATAAAAATTTTTAAAGTAACTTAAATAAATTTCCTAATTAAAAAAATATATGGGGCCCACAAAAAATATGTTCAAATATATAAAGATTTAAATGCAAACATAACAATTGGGGCATCTTAATGGTTAAGAGGAAAAGATTTCAACTAGCTAATTACCATTCCAATCTCCATTCTTATATTTTGTATGCTTCTTGAAGAAGCACTTTGAACTGCTAAACATTTTGAGAAGAAGCACTGAACAACTAAATAAGAAAAACACACATTTGGCAAGTTATTTTGTTTCCAATTCTTTGTTTTTGTTAACAATTTCAAATTTTGAAAACAAAACTTTAGAAACATATTTGGCAAGCTATTTTTGTTTCCAAAAATTTTGGAAACAACTCCCATTTTTTTAAAAAGGTGAAACAATTTTTTTTTATATATTCAACTCTTTCCAAAATATTTCAAAAACATTGGTTAACTAATTATAAATACCGCTTTGAGAGTTCTATTTGGGGATCTTCTTCCTATCTTTTGCCCATCTTTTGGGGAGAGTGCGGCTAGGGTTTGGAAAGGCTTATGTTGGGTTTTAGGAGTGGTTCTACAACATTTGACATCGAGTTCCTTTGCAGGAGAACTATTGGGGCAGCTTTCGTCAGCATTGATTCGGCGAGATGTGCCCTAGGTTTGACAAGGGAACCTTTGAAGAAGAAAAGGCAAGGGGGTTTTATCTATGGATTGCTTGCATTTGCTTTGGACTTCATTGTTGATTGCGTATTGCTCCATGGAGAGCTAAACCCCTAATGGGTGCTTGGACTTGTAAACCTTAGGATGATTTTGTTTCATTGACTCTTATTATGTTTCCTTTAATTGATGTTTTAATTGAGTTTCAATTTCGTGTGCTTGTTGATTTTATTTTCACTTAGAGTGATACTAGGGTTGAGAATCTATCTAGGTAATCCATTGAAGGGGTGACAACTTCATTAAGGTTAGACTTAGCGAGATTGAAGAGGGTTGAGAGGGTGAGTTGAGAGGTAGCGGAACATCCCATTTCCTTTCTGACGTGATTTATCCTACCTCCACATTCCAATAGTTCTTTGCGGTCGTGATAGAGTGAAGTGCCAAGAGACAAGCTCCACTGGGGCTTAGTTGCGCAAGCAACAAAGTGAAGTGTTGAAGTAATCCTTGGTGATGGGGCTTAATCATGACTAGGGGTCTTTTGCCTGGACCAAAGGGTTAGATCTATACTAGGGAATAGGGTTTATCACTTGGAATCTCTAGAGCTTCAAGCAGTCCCACACAATGTGAAGTGTTGAGAGTATTCCTTTCCACCGGGGCATAGTATAGAGGACTAGTCACGGTTAACCTTATATTTGAGACCGTGTGTCTTTGGATTGACACGACTCATTAAACTTTAATTAGGAGACATAATATTAGTCTTTCACTTAAAACAATAGTCCTAGGGTGAGCATTGTCCGAGTCACCTATTTTACCATCGATTACCTCTCTTTCCTATTCTTGCTCGTTCTCTTTTCTCTTTACTTTTATTTCCATTGATACTTCGAATCAATATCACAACTTGGTTTTCGCTATAGTTAAGTAGCAATACTTGTGTTTCTGAGCAACTATTCCCTGTGGATTCGACTACCCACTCATCGGGGTATTTTTATTACTTCGACGACCTGTACACTTGCGGTACATACATGCAAAGGGTGTGTCATAAGTCAATCAGCATGTCCATGACAAAAAATAAACATACATGAACTTAAATTATACACAAAAGGTAGATCAGTAGTAAATTCTCAGCACACTCCCACACCGACGCACCTACTACCTACAATAGCCTGGGAGAAATAAAGGGGATGAGCAACTAACGTCACTCGGTGAGGGGAGGTTAGCACAACTCTAATATAAATATACCACCATAAAAACTTAAAACTCCAAAATGATACTTTACTAAAAAAATAACTAGTTTAGAGAATGAATACATATAATAGAAAACTTTGATACAAAATAACAAGAAAGATGGAATAAGAAGGCATTTTACCTCAATTAAAGTTTTCGAATATCAAAGTGTAAAAATACTAAATATAGAGTTCCAAAATATGAAAATAGCATAAACATGAAGCAATTCTTCCACCATAGACATGTAAGTCAAAATAGTTCCATTTATAAGTATAATAAAGTAAATAACATAAGTTTCGAAGTAAATAAACACAATACTCGTGCCAGATCGAATCTATGGCAGATTGCCCTCCTAAGAGCGATAGCTAGGCTTTACCCCCTCACCACAAACTCAATGTGACACTATATAAGAAATTCAAAAGGTGTAAAACTCAAACCCATCATAAAGCAACACCCAACACTCACATAGTAAAAAGTGGTATAAAAACCTCCCTAAACCTTCACTGCGACCGCGGCTAGATTTAGAGTCATCAAAGTACTCATGCCCTTGACGTTGACCCATCATTTCACTGCATGGTGACAATGGCCACCAGATGAATATCGAGTCAGGACTCTACGCTCTCACCTGAACTCACCCTCGTAGTAATCAGCCGGTCTACCATGCCACCTCAACAGGCTGGCCGTGGAGACCACCTACTTCAGTAGGGTATCACCATACAAAACTCAATAATAAGCACAACTCCACACGATGTACAATAGCCAACAATAACCAACAACAACAATACCTCAGCCATTTCCATAAGGAAATGATAAAAAACACTAACAAAACTCAAGCTTTTAACACAAATCAAATTACAAAATCCAACACAAGAAACAGCATGGAAATTCTTTCCTTTCAACAACCCAAAAGGAGTTCAAGCTTAGATTATGCAAAATCAAAGAATTCCACAACAAAACCCAAGTTTCACAAAACAAAGATTTTACAAACTCTCTGAAGAATTTAAATCACTAGTCAAAGATGAACATTCAAACACCAAATAAAACATTCAAGATTTTAAAAATAATAACTATCATTCCAAAAAATGCAAAGCAAGTATAAACCAATAAAGATTTTACTAAGCCATATACACATTTCTAAGGCAATAAAAATCTCAAAATCAATCATTAAACTAACAAAAATCTCATTAAGAAAGAGAGAGTACATATATGCATATAAATATTGGTAATCTTCTAATAGAGTCATGCTTAGTAATCCCACTCACAAAATTGATGATTTCTCTTCCTCTCAAGTTAATCCTAAGCAAACTCTTTGCCTCGATCCAATACTTCACCTCCTTGCCAAGCACAACAAACAACATCAAAGATTAGTACAAAAATCCAAGCAAAGAACCTCAGGTAACTAATGAAGTTCTAGAGTGTTAGGTCTCACTTTAATCCAAAGAAATCAAGAAAACAAGGAAACTCTCTGATGCTACAGTAACACCAACCTAGGAGATGTAGGATCTCGCTCAATCCTTCAATAAAACAAGGAAATACAAACAAATCAAAACTCCAAACTCAAAATACAACACAAACCAAGGATTTTCAACCAAACAAACTCCAAGAAACACCACAAAAGAGAAGGGAAGAAGAAGGAGGAGAACCATACCTTTAAGGTTCTTCAAAACTCCAAGGAGCACTCTTCAAGAGAGGAGGAAGAGATCTTCAAGCCTTTAACTCCAAATTCAAGCCAAGAAAAGAGAGGATTAAAGAGTGGAAAAAGAAGATCTAAGGAGGAGAAGAGAAGGGGAGAAAGAAGGAGAAAAAGAAGGGGAAGAATGGGGTTTGTAAAGGCCTAGAAGGCCCTAAAAAAAGCTAGCCTCAGGGGGCTTCACGGGTGGCCTCGCGGCCGCAAGGGAGGCAGTGAACCATCTCTGAATTGCTCACAGGTCAATATACAGGGTGTAATACAGCCCATGAACCCTCCCAATTAGCCCTATTGAGGGCACACCAAGTGGCCAAGAGGTTCGGGCTTTGCTTTTAGCCTTTTCATGGTTTTCTCCCGCCTTTTTAACCTCCTTAAAGACCTCAACTAAGGTCCTAACACCAAAGAGATAATCAAGAAAACTCACACACCAAAGACACACACAAAGAACAAGTCGAAAACAAAACAAGGAAGTAGGAAAACGGTTGAACTACCACTAGGGGTGGCAAGTCATATGTGGCAGGTGGTGGGAAGCCATCGTGGCTAATAGCCAGGCATCAACGGGTAGGAAAATGCCAATTTTTTTTATATTTTTATCAAAATATATGTAAAAAAAACCTTTGTATACTAATACAACTTAATTTTGTTTACTTAAATCAAATAAAAAAAAACCAAAAAACAAAAGCAATTCCAAACCACCCTTAAGTGTTTCCATTAAAGGTACATTTGGATGATGGGAGTTATTCTTTTTAAAAGGAGTGAGACTCCTCCCATAGAGTAATCCCCCTTCCCCATCTGAAAAAAAAAATTTGTGGGATTGAGTAATCCCCTTCAAGCAAAAGATGAATTTGCCATTTGTTTATTAACTTTTTTCCAAGAGTTGTGTTCCTTTTTCTCTCTTAGCTTCTCAACATACTTTACTCTTGCTACAAGAAAAAACTACTTTTTGCTATGACCAGTTACCGTCTCAAAAAAGCTAAATGTCGTCACAAAATATTTTTGTGACAACATATGACCATCGCATGTCGTTGTATCTACTTTTATAACAAAAGATAGTTCTTGCAACCAATCATCGCAAAACATAATTATTGCGACATCAAAGTGTCATTGCAAAAAATTAATTATCTAGTCACAAAAACATTAGAAATGTGATGAATTAAGGCCACGAAATGTTTTTCGCAATAGGTGTTCTTTGTGACAACATATTATTCATCACAAAGGTATTATTTGTAACAAAGAGTAAGCCGTCACAACATATTATTATTTGCGACTAACTATTATCTGTCAAGAATGAATATTTTTTTTTACTAGCTTTGGCTTGTATCAAATAAGTGTTATTTGTGATGTTATTTAAGTTGGTAGCAAAAGTTAATAGTTTTTACAATGAGTGCATTTAATTATTGCAAAAGCCCATAGTTTTAGCAATTGGAATATGTGTTGGTCACAAAAACTTATAATTTTTGTGACAGATATGTGTCCTGGTCACAAATAGTAATGGTTCTTGCAATGGGTGTATGTGTTGTTTGCAAAAGCTTAGAGTCGTGACAGGTATTTGAGTTGGTTGCAAAAGATTATTGTTTTGTGACAAAGATTTTTTATGGTCACAAAAACCTTATTTTGTGATGCCATTTTAAGCCGTCGCAAAAACATTTGTCACAAAAGCATGTTTTTCTTGTAGTGTCTCTATCTTCTCCATGATCCTGACTCATGTAATCTTCCCGTCGATCTAGTGATGATTTCTTGAAGCCAACACGGATTGCAACCAATCTGTCCATGTTTAGTGTTGATTCTATCCAACCCTAGTTTTTACAACATAACCACCCAAAGGCATATCATCAATGCTTGTTGTTTACTATATAATTTTATTAGAAGAGAGATGGAAGAAGACCTTGAAGAGATGAAATTGATAATCTAATAGTAGAGGAAAACACATAAGATGACATCGATAACACTATAATTGTTGAACTAACTGATGCATGGACCCAATTTAGGCTTAATATGGCTAATGACATGTTTAACACATGGAAAACAAGATGAATGTAATAGTTGAGATTTATGTACAAGATGAATATAATAGTTGAGATTTATGTACTTTAGATGAATGCTTTCATGTATTAGTCTTTTCTGCTTAATGTATGTCTTGTAATTGCGCATTGCTATGTTGCATTTAAAGATGTTTGTTATGGATTTGCTCAATATATGTTTTGTAACTGTATATTGCTATGTTGTAATTTAAAGATGTCTGTTATGGAATAAATTTGAATTGCTTGATAATGATGTTAATTAACATCTAATGCAATTGCACGCTTTCTACTTATATGGCATGTGATTTATTTTTTTCTTTTTTCCCCTCTAGAATGGATCATTAATCACAACAAAGACGCAGGGGACAAAACAAATATTCTTGGACCACACATGAAGATAAGGCCCTAATGGAAGCCTTAATTAAATTATCTACGGATACCTTGTGGCAGGGTGAAAATGGATTTTGAAATGGCTACCTATTCTAGTTGAAAAAAAATCCCACAGATGATACTGAAGGCTGTGTCAAAAATAGAATCTCGATTAAAACTTTTAAGAAGCAAGATTACAACAATCATTGACATACTATGCATTAGTGGTTTTGTTTGAAACCGTGAAAATAGTACTATTGAGTGTAAAAAAATGCATATGATGAATATGTCAAGGTACAAATAATTATGTTTATAATTATGTAAAAAACTTTTCTTTTCATTTTCGTTGTTATTATCTTTTGCATTGCAATGTAGAATCACAAGGAAACAAAAAGTAGTTTATGGAATTTTTTTTTTCCATTCTTCAATGATCTTGCCTTGTTTTTACAAAAGACAAAGCCCAGGGTAATGCAAGGGGTGATCTTGGAGATGATGCAAATCAATATCTGCATGACAACATTAGCCCAAATGAGAATATAAACTTCTCACAAATTTTAAGTGATGATTTTTTATGCCGATGGATGAACCTATTGACTCATCATCTCCTATGGCTTCAAATGCTAATGCCTCAAATTCTGGACATTGAAAAAGGAAAAATCGTGTTAAGGAAAAAAAATATTTAGGCAATTTCTAAAAATTTCATCAATTTGTGAAAATTGTTGGACCAGGATTTAAGACGATAGCTGAATGTGCAATTCGCAATGGAGAGGTCAACACACTCAAGGAAGCAGCTCACAAAGAAGTTCAGGAAAAGAAGAAATTGTTAGTTCCGATGGGTGTATTGTGGGTTAGAATTCACTCAATATCTCATGTAAACACTCATACAATCACACACAAACCAAAGAGAAAGGAGGCACACAAAATTGGTAACTCAGTTTGGCACAACACTTGCCTATGTTTGGGGGTTCAAGCTTGGAGATAAAAATCCACTAAAAGAGGAAAATAAACATTAGAACAACACTGTCACTCATCATCACAAAGTTAAACAAGAACTCTCTCTAGATTGCCCGATACTCACTCTCTCACTCACTCACTCACTCACTTGGGTATCTCCGATGGATCATCCTAAATTTTAGAGCATAGTCTCTTATATAGATGTCTCCATGTATCAAATATAGCGCCTTTCTCTTTTAGAATCTCCGTAGATCCTAATTTGGACATCTTCCAAACTTAGACTCAGCAACTCCTATTATAACCAAGCTTGCAACACGAGTCACCTGCTGACCTTGACTGAGTCACAACTTCCATTGCAACGAGACCTACAGACACCTCCTATCCTCCTAAGTGTATCAAAGTCTATATTGATGTAGTCAAATCCTCCCGATCTTAACCTACCAACAACTAGCTCGCCTTGTTACATCTTTATCAGCGATACCCTCGCAAGGGTCACACCCCACATGGCGTGTCTCCATCGTACCAAAGATAGTCTTCAAAGAATCTTCAAATGATCTTCAAATCTTTCACTAAACTTGATCTCCAAGACATTCAAGTTTAGTCTTCATGACCTTCCAAACTTGATCTTCATTCATACAAGCTCAGTCTTCAATCTTCAGGTTTCCAAACTTGATCTTCATTCATCCAAGTTTGGTCTTCACAATATTCTTTGTTTTCAAGCTTGATCTTCAATTCATCCAAGCTTATTTTTTCAATCTTATCCATATATAATAGTGTATTCAAATGGATCAACCCATAAATAGTTTATCTCCAATTAGCCTTGTCCTAGGCTGGTTACTTAGATCTTCCTTTTATGCCTCCATATAACTTTGTCACCAACCTTAGCTTTAATGAGATCTTGGCCTCCAAGTAGTTAATCTCTCAAGCTTGATTCACTTGCTAAATATAGATGTGCCTTCATATGGCCATTACTTGCACTTCAAGAGAGATCGTCCAAGTTGATTGTCTTGCCAAAAATAGCTCATGTCTTTAGGATGATATTTCTCCATTGCTATGTCATCTTGCCACATCATCATACTTTGCCATGTTACCGTTGTCACGTGTCACATGATGCCAAATATGGAGCCCAACTCTAACAGAAATTATTGAGTAATGTAATTTTCAATGTTAATGGAATTTCTAAGGATGAGGCATTAGTGATATTGCAAGCTTTGCACAAAGATGAGGAGCAACTGAACATGGTTTGGGACTTGCCAGATATTTTGTGATATTGCCTACCAAATATATAGACTATTTTTGTAAGAATATTGCTTTAAGGACTTTCTCGTATTTTGTTTAGCTTTAAGACAATAGCCAATATTATGCATTCTTCTATTATATGCGCCATGTTCTAGTTTGCAAGTTCAAGGAGCAATGACACTTTTATATTACTGGTCCAAGAAACATGTTACTGGTTCAAGAAACATGTTCTAGTTTGGATAATGTCAATGCTTTGTTATTTATATTGCTGGTTCAAGAGACATGTCACTTAATTAATAGTTTTGTTTGCATTTGTTTTGTTTGTGGTGTTATACGATTTTTATTTTTTCTAGTTTATATGTTCAACAGGGATGCAATATGTGATGATTATATCAAGGATATTTATGCAACCATGAAAGCAATTTATGTGCATGTGTGAGAATCATATTCATGATGTATGAAAATCATCCTTCCTCTAGCCCATGCCATATTTCCTTTGGGCCTAGTTAATAATTATTGTCATTTATTTTTAAAATAAAATATGTAATTGTACTTTTATATGAAAAAGTGATTAAAATGAATTATTCAATTTAAGTATCTAAGAACAAAATTTAGTGATTAACAAATTTCAACATTAGATTAATAATAATAGTTAACATGAATGATTTAATATAAATGTAAATTACCCTAATTGGAGTGAGTAGTGACTTACGTAAATTATGTATGTAAATATTTAATTATAAATTGTCTACGTAATAATATGTGGTGTGTAATCTAATTTAAATGTTAGATAAAGTAAAATATTTAATTTAAATAATTAATTTAAATATAATAATTACAATTAATATTTTAAATATTTAATTATGATAATTAGAGTGAAATATAATTCACTATTATATATATCAATTTAATTAATTTGTATTAAGGGTATGAAAGTCATTTTACCACATTTTTCCTTTTTTACTTTTTCTTTTTCATTCCCAAAACTCATTCCTTTCATCTAAACACTGTTTTTATTCTATTATCTTCCCTTTTATTCCTATCCCCATCCCTTGTCCCATTCCTTCCTTTCCCATTCCCATTCCTATTCTATAATCTAAATAGACCCTAAATGTGTACCTGATCATAATTTGGACCTCGGGGCTCATTAGATTTTTGTTTATGCATTATAGGTAGAATAATCATTTAGCACTAGTGACATTCTTGCATGCTCGCACAATGGTTTCTATGCGAAATCCAGCAAAAACTGGTGGTAATTCTGTCATTTTGACCTTTCTTTATTTATTCTTTTATTAAAGGATAAAAAGGTAATTTTGCCATTACTTTTCTCAAAAATAGAGAAGTTGCATGCCACTTCTCTTTCTCTCCTTTTCTTTCTTTCTTTCTTCTTCTTCCTTAGCCGTTAGTATTTACTCAATATTTTTTCCAATGGCCAATCTCGTCGAATCAAAGCCAAAAAACCCTCTCTCACTTGCTCTTAAATACAATAGGAGGTCTTACCCTAGTTTTTACTTTGTATACGCGTTATATTTCATCGCTTTACTCGTTCGAAAACCTAGGCTTAAACCTTTGAATTTCCCATGTTTTGTGAGAAATTTGGGCTCAAAATTGAGCCCTTGATCTTGTTATTTGTAATCTTTTATTCTTGTAAAGAAATTATGGTGTTTGGTGTTGCAAATTTGAGAAAAAAAAAAACTTCATTGTTAGTGTCAACATCATTGTAGCAATTGTGAGGTAACTGTAGCACTAAAATCTGACTACATTTCTTTTACTTCTTTGGTCCAAAATGAAGCTCTTCATGCTTGAGCTTTATTAGAATTAGTTCTACTCCAATTTAAGGCCTTTGGGGGTCCAAAAATGGCGTCGTTTCGCCCTATAACCTTAGTGTTTCATGTACGGTATATAACCTCGCTCATGCATGCATTTTAATTTTTATTCTCATATTCATTGCTTCTTGAATTCCCTTCTTGTGGCTAGGTAGCAAAACATCTTCTAAGGGTAAGGAAATTGTTGAAGAATGAGCACATCTTGAGGCAAGATGACTTGTTTTGTGAATGGTTGATTTGTGATTACATAGTCTTAATAAGAGTAGTTTAGTATTTCTTTATATGTTTCACACACTATTTCTTATACCAAATTATATTTTGTTTTCTTTACCAAAGATGAATTTATTAAAATGGTTTGAATATACATTTGAGTACTTGAAATCTATGGTTGCATTATACTAAAACCTAGAATACTTATATGTATTTATTTTGAAAGAAATATGCTTGTATGCCTATGTATTTTACACTCCAAATGATATGGTTTGATATGTATTAATTTATTTAGCAATTTATAGCATTGATTTTAAATATACGCTCTTTGAGTCAAAAATGTGGAATGATAGATTTCTTGAGGTGTAAATTGTATATTTACTTGTTTGACATTAATGGTGACTATGGGCCACAACTCGACCTCGGACTTCGCCCTGACACTACAATGGGGTGTCCCATGGTCGGACCTAATGGGAGGCGGCGTGGCCAATCCTATGTTTATAATTTTATCCCTAGTCGAGAGGTGCATAAAGCCATTAACAAGGTTTAGGATACCTTCAGTTGTATGAGAAACCTGGGTCACCACACGGGAATCTCTATGGCCAACGCTAAGGGAGTCAATATTTTGAAATTTTTTTTTTAAATTTTAAAACATCTTACAGATCTCATATCTAGTCATGGTCACGATTAGGTCAGACATGATTTGAGGCCAGCCTATGATTTCAATTTGTGATTACAATGTTGAAGATTTTTATTTGCGTGTATTTCTGATAACGCATGTTTAAATTGTTGAATTATTGGATTCTTTGAAAATTCTTTAATGTTATTATTAGTATGATGATTACTTTTCTTGAGATGCTCTATTACTCTATTGTGTCTATGTTGTCACCACTCACTAGGTAATACCTATTACTCACCACTCTCTCTCTTTTCCTATCTCAGATTGCGACGCAGGGCTTAGTTGTGTTAGGTAGTCATTAGAGCGACTTGTGTTTCCTCCCATGTCTAAGTTGGTTTATCTTTTGGCATATAGACTGTATAGATTAGTAAACTTTATTTCTATGTTAATGTTTCTTGTATTTTAGATCCCTAGTGAGAATATTTTAAACCATGACTTATATATTGTTAATGTTTCTTGTATTTTAGATCCCTAGTGTAAAGGAACCCTATTGTACCTTTATTATTGAGTTTATGTTCTTCTTCTTGGTGAGATTATGATATCAGGTTTATGTTGAGTCTGACTGTGACTAGAATGTGGGGTGAAGTATAACCCTCTCCTTGTTGTGTTACTTAATTCGCATATCAATATTGTATCAGTGTTAATAAATAAATCCAATTAAATTTTTAATAAAACAATTGGAAAATTCTTTAAGTAATTATTAAGTGTGAGTATCAAAGGTTGCTTGGCCTATTGTTATCAGGTCCCTTGCGTAAGATTCTCCTTCCGGAGGGGTCCCGAGATCGAAACTTACACAAGACTAGAGCAAAGTGTTGTTGAGCTTGCGAGTGTGCTCCACATCTATACATGTCTCTGACTTAAACATTAAATGGTGGTGCTTGTCACCTAGTGTCAAAATATATATATATATATATTAAATGTGAATGCCGATAGAATAGCTATTTATCTATAATTGTGAAATACCTTTAAAAATTAAAAAACAATCATATAAAATTTTCTTTGGTAGATTTTTTAATAATAATAATAATAATATTAATAATAATAATATAATTTCAAAAGTTCATGATATATAATTAACAAGGGAAAGAAGTCACAGTTGATGTAGAATCCAAAATAACTTCTAATTTTTAGACAACATGGGAAAACTATACCCATTGAAATCTTGTTATGTTAAGGTTTTGTCTTACATATTTAATCATGCAAAATTATCATTAATGGCCCCGATTGCACTAGCTAGATGGCGAGCTAATAACTTAGTTTTAACATCCTTTAAGAGAAAATTTAAGTAAAAAAAAACCCTATTAAATACAAAAAGTATATTATTAAGTTCATATTTTGCTCAATCCCATCACCCTCTATTAATCACCAATCTTGGGTCCACATGGATTTCATAAGCCCACATTTAAACAACATTCCCCTCAAAAAATGGTTTGAATGAATGTTCTGAATTGAGTTTTATTGTTTAAGTCTACTGTTTGAAGTGGGATGTTTTAATGAAAATGACCCCCTTCTCTGAGGATCGTATGATGATCATTTTTCATATTTTGAATTTATTCCAGTGTTATGTGGACTAGATAGTTATATGGATACTGTAGGAAACCAAACGGCTCCCCTCTCAATCAATCATTGAGAGAGTTTCTATGGTGCATTTGGATTACTGAATAGGAATGGAATGAAATGAATGGTAATGGGAAGGAATGGTAATGATAATAAAAATAGTGATTGGTTGAAATAAAGTTCATTGGGAATGGGACAGGAGAAAGGAAAAATAGTGATAAATTTACTATTTTGCCCTTAGTGCTAATAAATAATATTGACATATTATTTATGATAAATTTTAATTTGCAAAATATTTTGTATATCTTATTTACATAAATTATTATCAAATATTAATTAAATAATTCACTTCAATTATTAGTAATTTTAATTATTATAATTGGGTATTATAAATGAATATTTGGTGTATTATCTTTTAATAAAAAAATGAAACTACTTCATTTTAAATAATTTAGATATTATTATCCATTTTAATGATTATATTTAAATATTTTTATCAAATAGTTCATATTATTATTATTATTCCAAAATCAAAAAAATGTTGGTGTCTATCTATTTTATGTCTATTGAGTTAATAGGTTACAAGGCATGTAAAATTTAAAAGTCATATTTGCATACCAAAAAGATCTATACTGCAAACATCTAACAAAAAGCAAATACATTTTACTTCATGTAACAAAAGATGAAGAAAATACACTTCCTTCGAATAACCAAAACATAAAACAAATACACTTCCTTTGAAGCAACCAAACATTGTCCACACACATTCCCATGTTTTCAAAAAACATAAAACATGTTTATAAAAACATCACAAATTATTCTGATAATAAAGACAATACTTTATCCTTTGACATGAAATATCACTTCTTGAAAATTTAGTAACACAAAATGCCAAAGCTCAAAATCCGAACATTATCAAGGAAAATGAAGTACCTGTACAATAAAGACAATATGAGAACACATAAATCATAAGCCTACATGTAATTTTAGAAGAACATCAAATAGAACCATGAATTATTGCCATTGAAAGAATGGAAAATACAACTTTATAGGAAAATGAAGATCTCAGCAACAATATAGATCCACCATATCATTATAAAGTAACAACACAAAATGCCAAAGCTCAAAATCCAAGCATTCTTAAGGAAAATGAAGTACCTGTACAATAAAGAGAATATGAGAACACATAAATCATAAGCCTTCATGTAATTTTAGGAGAGAATCAAATAGAACCATGAATTATTGTCATTGAGTGAATGGAAAATACAACCTTATAGGAAAATGAAGATCTCAACAACAATATAGATCCACCATATCATTATCCTGAAAATGCAACCCAAACATTATGATAAAGATACTAATGTTTAGGAATTCAATTTAATGAATGGAACCAAAGAAAAAAGGAAAGAGTGATCACCTGAAGATGATTTACATGCTTGGTGGGTGATGTGGAATCCTCGGTAAAAATAGTCGCAATTTCTTATCGTGAGGCATGTCCCAAAACATGTTGAGTTGATTCTCATCTTTTACCAAAGCTTCAAGGATAAGAAGTCCTTCATCATCTGAAAGACCATTGATTGTGAAAATAACTTGACTTAGTAATCTTTTTCTCTCTTTAATTTCTCTGCGAGATGCTTCTTAATGAACAGCAAGTTTAACATTATGAGCTGTAGTTTCAGCATTACGGGTAGCAACTTCAACATTGCGTCCTATAGATTCAGCCATTGTTTGAAATTCTGTATCAATCATTTCAACAAAATGTTGAATATGTTCATAAATTTTCTCCATTGTTGGATCCTTATCATCAGACTTTCTTTACTTACGTGTAGATGTTTTTGAGGCACTGCTCTTCAATGCCATAGGTGGTGGAATGTCAGTGTGTTCCTGCATGGGTATGAAAAACTCATCATTTGCCATTTGGGAGAAGCCGTCATCAACCTCCAAATTGATATTATCACGCATATATTGGTTAGCATCATCGCCAATGTCACCACTTGCACTACCATGTGCTCTATCTTTTGTAAAATTCTAAGCCAGCTCATTAAAAAAAGGAAAAGATCTGCCATAAAGCCCAGCTACTTCTTTGTAACTCTGTATGGCATGAAAAACATAGTTAATAATAAATCAAGACATGTTTATATTATTGCATAAGTATGAAATATTATTATTTCTACCATGACATATTCATCGTATGTGCTTTTCTCGCAATCAATAGAGTTTTCGTGGTTCCAAACAAAATTGATGATGTGTAGTAAATCTGCAATGACAGTAGTCTTGCTTCTGAGAAGTTTAACTCGTGAGTTGATGTTCGGCGTGGCTTTAAACATGGTTTGAGGAATCTTTTCCTTTATCATCCTCACCAACTAAACAAGGTACCCATTTCAAAACCCATTTTGAACTCACCAAGCGGGATTAACTGATAACTTGACCAATGCCTTAATCAATGCTTTATCTTCGTCGAAAGTCCAGAAACGGATGTTTTGTCCCCTACCCCTTTGTTGTGAATCTGGTTACATACTTAGGAGAACAAAATACAAATGTATAATAAACATACTAAGTGGATGTTATCATGGTAGACATAAATCAAATAAATGACAAATAAAGACATAATTTGTTATAATTTATACACAAGTTAATGAACTTGAAACCTAGTTAATTGCCAAGTACTAAGCAAATTTCCAGCAGTAAATATAAAAGATATGATTGCAAACACAAAAGTTGCCAAATAAACAAATAGTACAAAAAATTACATAACACTACTACATGGACAATATAAAGGAAAACACTAGATAAGATGAAAACATAACATGACAGCTCTCATTCTAAGTTCAAGGACATCAATCAATATGATCAATTCAATGCTAATTGTGAAACATGTCTATAGTCATATTAAGTCTAAATTAGTTCCACTCATCTGTTGGTTCAATAGTTGTAATATTAGCAGGATTGTCTTCTATATTTTCTTCTGAAAGTATATTATCAACTTCATCCTCAGCAGGATCTTTTGCTATCTTCCTTCTAATAAAATTATGCACCAAGTAACATGCATTTATAATGCATCTCTGAGTGATTATGTTTATAAAAACTTGGGCTAGACAAAATTTGCAACAAATTTTTAAAAGGCCAAATGCCCTCTCGATCACATTTCTTGGACTTGCATGCTTCATGTTGAAAAATTCTTGAGGTGTAAGCGGTTGATGCCCATCCGCCCAATAACTTAAATAATATTGTTATCCTTGAAAAGGTGCAAGAAACCCAAGACAGTTTGCATAGCCCGCATCAACCAAGTAAAACAAACCTAATGGATGGTGTGGTAATTCTACTTTTTCATATATATATATATATATATATATATATATTTCAATTCCCTCATCTTTCAATGTGTTTTCTTGAGTAATTTTCATGTGGGAGTGTTCTTAAGAGTGTCCCAAGTCATTAGAAATAAAAATGAGGTCAATCGGACACCAATTGAGTCGCTTAGAGCCATTTTAGTATAGGATGAATGGGCATACCGGGGTCCATACTGGCAAGATAGACCCTGGTATGAAAATTCCAGAAACTTTGAACTAATTTATACGGGCCATCTGGGTTCGTATGGGGGTCGTTATGGGGCGTAAATTTAGGGTTTAAAAGCCCTTTTTCTCATCTTTTTCTCATTCTTTTTACACCTTTCCTAAAGACCTTTTCTCTTCCGCTTTCCTCCTCTAGAACCTTCATCCCCACTTCTCAAATCTGTCATCCTTGCCTTGAATCAAGAAGAAACTCGAAGATCACTTCTTCCTCTCTTGAGAAGTGCTTTTCCTTACGGTTTTGAGAAGCTTTGAAGTAAGGATGTGTTTTATTTGATCTTCTTCTTCTCCCTTTCTCTTATTTGGATTTTCTTTGAAGTTATTGATGAATAATCATGGGTTTTATTTGGATTTAGAGAATATAAGAAGATTGAAATTGTATAACCTTTAATCCATTGAGATTTGAGAAAGATCTTTCATGTTCTAAATTAGGGTTACTATAGCACCGAACCAAGTTTGGTTTCTTTTGCTTTTCTTGTTAGTTTTGAGGGTTGTGAGAGTTTTATTCTTGCTAGAGTGTTTAGTAAACCCGAGAAGCACTCATTTTCTCATTATGAGCATTGTTCTTCATTTCAATTGATCAAGTCACTAATGGGGTTTTATTGCTTGTTTGGTTGTTCAAATGCCTCTAGGAGGTGAGACTTCAATCAAGGGGAAAGAGCCAGTGGAGAAGTAACACCGGGGCGTTTTAGCTTGCCAAGTTTGTGAGTGGGATTTACTAAATCATGGGCTATAAATCATGCATTCTTTGTAATACTTAAATTGTTTGCCTTTGAATGATATACTTCTTGTTGTTAAAACTCTTGAAATGTTTTCCATGGGATCTAGAAATTATGATGATTTATGACTTGGCTTATTTCATGATTGTTGGTAAAGATTATATATATTATTTGTGGTTTGAAAACCCTATGTTTTGAAATATATGTTTTCAAGTTATGTATTTGAAGAGACTTGATATTCTTCTTAGAATGACTAAAAAGGCATGTGTAAACAAAATTGAAATTCATTTTGAAGATGCTATATTTGAAGTTCTTGATGAAATGGTTTCATAGAAGATGTTGTAATCAAGTTATTCACTCTTGGGGTGAAAGTTGCATATATGAAAACTTGTGATCTCTTGATGAGACTTGTGCTATCATATTGATGTATATATATTGAGCCTACGGGCTGGATTATGATTTAAATGTTTTGATGGTGACATGGGGGGATCCCCAATACCTACTACAGTAAGGATTAGAGTTTCCATGGGCCAACCTTCTTAGGGTGTCCTGGAGTACTCAAATGAGGTTTCACCCTTTCAGGTGGTGCATAGAGAGCCTGAAAGGTGTGTAGGGTTAGGTGCCCAGAGTCACCACACGGGTTTCCCCAACGGCCAACACCAAGATACGCGCATCTTGGTGGTTCCTGACCTAACCGAGGCCACAGTTAGTGAATGGAGGGTTTTTGAGGCTAGTTTGATACTGTTGAATATTCTAAATTGTTGATTTATTTATTTCTGAACATTTTGAGGCTAGTTATTAAAGAAATGTTTAAATTTGGATTTCATACTTGTATGGATTCTGTGATGATGTAAAAGGTGTTTATTGTGCATTTTTTATGTTATACTTGCTATCTAAAGTATTTTAAATATTTTGAGAATCAAAGCATATTTTGGAATTTTATTTTTATTCAATCATGTATGAGATGTAGTTCCATGTCTAACCGCTCACTGAGTAACTTAGTTATTCATCCCCTCTTCTTTTCCTTCCCAAGTGATAGCACAACAGCGGAGTAAAAGTGTGAAGTGCTTGGCAGAGTTTATTTTGTGATTTTCTTAAGCTGTGTATGATACTTAAAACATTTTGGCATGTATTAGAAGGATCCACTAGGATGTTATACCTTTATATTTGGTTTTAATTCTCTTGGATATTCCTATTTGTGTCAGTCAGGACTATGTGATGTATGAGAGTTATACCCAGTGTTTAGGGGATGTTATCATTATGGTTATGGCTTTCTGTGTTGTGATTATCCATGTTTTTATCTTGTGTTACAATGTTGTTCTTGTATTGTAATATTGTTGTATGTCCTCATTGTTAAATTATTTCTTGTCGTTATAGAATATTCTACAGTGAACAGGATAGCCTTACGGCGATCTAGGGTTGAGGCAGGTGTTTGACCTCCCGTGGGTTGTCGTGGTGGTATGTCATGTGTGAGACCCACGAGATAGGGCGTGACAAATGGACAAATATTTTTTATTACCGACTAGCTGTATGATCCATTCTAATGCTATCAAAATAGTCAAGGCATGGTTTAGAAAAGATTTTAGTTACTGTGCGGGACTTGTAATCCATTGGGTTCTGTTAAAGCATCTCTAAGAACTCAACCATCATGTGCTGAACCCTCCCATCCATATAAGACATAAATAAATTGCATATCTTGGTCACAATCACCAAGTAAGTTAGTAGTGATTTCAGATTTTCATGATCTATATCTTGGTTTATCGACTTTTGGTATGTTTACTTGAATATGTGTTCCATCCAATGCTCTGAGGCAATTCTATGCTAAATAAAAGCATGAGCAATCATAACTGGGTAATTGAAAAAATCTACAATCTAATTAGTAATTACCTTAAACCACTTCCACCTGGTATCACTTGAATTTTCAAGAACAGATTCTGGATTCTTCAATAAGACACCATGGCAAAGGGTAATTAACTTTAAGACGACATGGAAATGTTGACTCACTATTTTGGCTGACAGAAAAAAAAAAAAAAAACTTAAAAACCCTATTTTTTACATGGTGTGCCACGATGTTTAGAAATATTGCAACCATGTCTTCCACCATGACATTCAGTGTGCCTCGTAGCCCCCTAAAAGTGCTTAGGAATCGGTATAAACTATGAAAACATTGTTGGCCCATGCGTAATTTATCAATGCATTTGGTGTCATTTTCATAAATCAAACAGTGCAAATAATCATATTGCTTGCGGCGTCTAACTGACGTGGACTCGATCTCTCTTTGAATTGTGCCAATTCTATTATTACGTTGTCTCACCAAACATAGGATAATCATAACTTTTAATATAAAAAAGTACCACACGTACACTACAAGATGTAGTTGAAGTTCTTCAATCTCGTCGATATTGTTGTCATTCATCTCTAAAATTTTACTGGGACATTAATATTAGCAAATGTATATAGGAAAAAAAAACCCAAAATGATGTAAGAATTGTAGCATGAAAAACAAAAGGAAGTTGATTGTTTAAATTACAAAGGGAATTGAATATGCAACATTTAATAATTAAAAGAAAACCAATTTTGTATGAGTTTTGGTTGGTTTTTATTTGTTGTGTGACTTGAGGCTTGAGGGAATCATCAAGTTCAAATTATTGATTCTTATCACATGATATCACTATTTTTCTAGATTTGGCAAAAACAAAAAGTACACAAAGCTTTGTGAATCTACAATAATTCCTCCATCATCATATAGGTTCACAAGGAGGAAATCAAACTTCAAGTTTTGATATCATGTTATGTTGGATTTACTAGGACTTCATCATATAGGTTCAAAACACAATATTTGATAGTTTTGATATCCATCATAATATATCACAATTTTGGTTTTTTTTTATAATTCAATTTTTTTATCTTTTGCCTTGTGCTGCCCATGGGATCTTAAAAATTCTTTGTTGTATGCTTGTCTGGATTAGTGTTTGACATTCTTATAATATTTGATTGAACTCCAAAGAATATGATTTAAAATTTTTAACTACATATTCTTTATTATTATTTTTTTTGAAATAAAACATGTTTGACTGAATTAAAAACTAAAATAATTCGTTGAACTGATAATTTACTATACCAATAGCATGAGATGGAATAAATAAAAAAAGAAATAATGTAATTTAAAGAATGTAATAAGCATTTAGATATATTTCAGTGATGTGAACTAATGATGAGAAGGAACTCATGTTTACATAATCTAGATATAATAGGAGCACTGGGAGATATGTCCCATTACAACAACTCAATTGGTACCCACATTTATCAATCCCTATCTTTATAGGCATAAAACTATATGAATCTAAACAAGAATAACCGATTTTATATAGGTATTCAAGTGTAGTACACAAATTATCACTCTCTTCAAATAAGGATTAAGATACAGATACAGAAGCTCACTAATACAAATTCGACAGACAACATGATTTTTTTTTCATTTTCATTTTTCCTTTCGATACACAAATTACAAGGGATTTGAAGTCCTATTAAATCCAACATAACATATATATTTTTTTTAAATAATAATGAAATTATCAAATATTGTTTTTATTAAGGGACATGATTGTAAGATAACTAAATTATTGACCTTGAACATTGAGATTCATGATTAAAAATAGTTTGAATATATATAAATTGAGCTAGAAACTTATGCAACAAATCTAATTTGAAATCAATTTCATTAGCATCTAGAGCATCTTTGCTAAGAATCATATTGAGCTTCTCTTCAAGGTGACACATATTCTTGAACAATGGGATGTCATGGATGACACATCTTATAATCATAGGAACATCATTGCAGACTAGGAGAATGAGCATGCAAAATAATTAAGAAAACAAGCACAAACAATAATATTAAAATTTGAAACTTTACCAGACAAATTCTTTCCCAATAGAATGTTGAACCCACTTTAGTTTTAATCAACTTCTCCAAATAACACGCAACATATTAACCAAATAGGAATTCATATAACCAACATCAAACTCTAAACATGATAATGGAATTCATCATAGTAGTACCTTTTGCACTAAGTATTTTTGGCCTTTCAAGTATATGCCACTGCAAAAGCTCTATGCTTTGTTGATCCTCAATATTACAAATTTTTATAGCCATAAGCATAACAAAGAGAAATGAAAATTTTCAATTTCATGGGATCCGGCCAAAATAGAAGCAAATCTATATCATCTAAAAGAGAAGTATTGGACAATAAAATACTAGTGTATGCAATAGGCTAGCACTAAAATACAGATGACCTTAAATTTCTATATATATATATATATATATATAAATATCCTATTTTAGTACAAAATAACATTTCATGCTAAATGAAAAGAAAGTCCAATCCATATAAGCACTTATGCAACAAGTGTATTAATATTTGCCACCAACTTCCTGGATTAGTGTTTTAACACTAAAAAAACCATTTTCATATGGCTACCTGGATTTTTCATGAAAGTCCCATTCCTTTGTGGAAATTTCGGGTGTTGTTATCCTTTTTTATATTGACCCTTGAAAATTTTGTAATCACTTTAACTTTTCTCTACTTCTTACTGGTACGGTTTGGGTACCAATCTTTATTTCTAATAATTAAGCATATCTTTGAAAGACATACACATACATGACACTTTTTTTCTTTTTCTTTTTTGCATGTATATCCACACACAAAAATAGTTATGTTAATATATCCTTGTGAAAACTATTTTTGCTTATATATGGTTACAAAAAAATTTTATTTACTCTGTAACTTTTCTTCTCCCCATCTATGTTGGTAAGGTAAATAACAAATAAATAAATATCAAATATAAATATATATATATATATATTCATAAAATTTTTTAATTGACAAGTAACAAAAAAGTGTATATAATAAACAAATAAAACAATTTTCTTATGGATGTACTATACAATATGAGATTCACAGGGTTATTTTAGCACTTACATAGTTTTACAGAGCGTGCAAGAAATTTCAAAGAAAAGGAGCTTATTTTGCATTGTTGGTTTTCATAAGGACATATTCAGCAGTTAAAATAAATCATTTAACAACAATGGCACATGTTTAATAGCAATGCAATATGAATCTATGGTTAGCAACAATGTGTGAATAGCCATTCTTGTTCCTACCAAAGTGTAAAACAGAATCAAGGGTTTCTTGGGTTTATTTATACAAAGAAAAGATAATCAATTGTTTGCATAATCATGCAAATTTATAAACATTATCACAGAATGATGACCACAAGAGACAAAATCATTGATTCACAATTTTCTCAAACATAAAAAACAACAAAATAGGGAAAAAAAAATTCAATAACAAGGAATGGCAAATAAACAAGCAGAAAGATGAGGAGGATGAGAAGGAGATAAAAGAAGTTGAATTTACATCAAAGATGAAGGAGATGATTATGAACTTCACTCGTTTCTCTGAATCTTCAACAATGACCACCATCCGCCGGTGCCACGGTGAGAATATCCAATGATGGCGGCGCCTTCTCCAAATCCTCTTGTGATTTCCTCAAACCCTCTTGATTGGTGAGCAATTATGGGAGAGGGGGAATTATGTCAAATTGCATTAATTCCTCCACATTACCCTCGGATTTGGGGGTAATGGAAATTACCCTTTAATTCCAAAGGTCCGGATTTAATTTCCATTCCTATACATATCCAAATGGGTGTTATCATAAAAACTTGTGTCCATTCCCATTCCTTAGTAATCATTACCCTAATCCAAATGCACCCTAAGTAGATTGGAATCATACAATGGGAAAAATCATATAATTCAGAGTATTTATGGTCTTTGATTGACAGTGGAGGGAATATAAGATATACATATAGTAAATTGTATCTTGGTAATTTGATGTATATTTTAGTGAGTATCATAGATGTGCTTAGGGCAATATTAGGAGAAATATTAGGAGATATTAGCTTAGGAGCCAAGTATATGATTTATATATATATATAAGCAATTATCTCTGAGAAGATAAAGAGAGAAAATAATTAATCATCCCAAATATTTCATAATATTAGAGCAGGGTTAAGGAAAATAGAAAAGAAACTATCAAGATGGCTAGTGACAGTAGAGATGACAAGATGCCAATCTAATTTGTTAAGGATGGAGGAGTATACTCCTTGGAATCGGATGACATATTGTATACTTTGATCACCCATGTCCAACTCAAGTGGGAGAGCTATGAAAATGGGCAATGGCCATGAGGATAGCCTTGTGTGCCAAAAAACAAATCTTGGATCATCAAGGGAATAGTGAAATAACCCCTTGGTGATTCCTCTGAAATTGAAAGCTGGTGAATAATGGAGTCTATGATCATTAGGGAGGAATGTCACAAACATATAGCTTGTAATAAAGATGACCATGGAGAGAATGTGAGTTTGTCGTCTAAACTACTAATACTGGAGGGACTAAGGCACAGGACAAATCATGCTCGTGGATCTAGTTGTTTGCATTCATGTAGTTAAAATAGAATAAAACAGGCCTAGCCAAAGATTTTGAGAGTTTGGTAGTCAAGAGCATGATTATATAAATGTTCATAAAGTAAGATATTACCCATAATAGGAGTAGGAATACGATTGATAGTATAGAGTGCAGTGTGAGGAACCTTTTCCCAAAAATTCCTGGTCAAGAATAAGGGACAAGAAAAGCTAAAACAGTGTCTAGAATGTGTCTATGTTTTTATTTGGCTATGTTATTTTATTGAGAGGTTCTTGGACAAGATATTTGAAAAACAATTCCTTACTGATCAAGAAAATAGGTAAAAGATTGATCTTTATATCACATATCACTCTTCCCCTATTTTGGCATTCATGAGCAAGAGGAGTGCCATGTCATTTCTTGAATTTTTTTGGGGCGATATCATCTTTAGATATTTTTATTTCATCTTGGTCATTTGCATGATTTAGCAAGGACATTTGAGTCATATCACCGGGATTATTCACCCTTGTCCTTTATTTGAATGTGGAGGGTATTGATGTCATTTTGATTCAATGCTCCATTACCATAGTCATTGTTAAGAAAGACAATGGTCAATTGGGTCATTCAAAGAGTTGATGGCATTTGATAAATTTGATTAAGTGATGGGGGCAAACTGGTCTTTACCTTTAACACACCATCAATATATAAATGCCTCTCTTCTCCCTTGTACTTAAGCTTTTCTCTCTCAAATGGTGGGCGGTTAGGGTTTGAAGAAGTATGTAATTTTTTTGGCTTTGTTGGAATGGAAAACAAGGGTTGGTTTTCATTAAAGTTGTCAAGGTGAACTTCATCTCTTGATTGCTAGTAGTTCACTATAAGAAAACAGTGGTATCAGAGACAGAAAATCCTATCATTGATAGGTAAAAATCCATTGGTGATAACTTTTGTTGACGGAATATTTAGTTGGAAATTTCCATAGCTGAAAAACAAGTTGCTAATGCTATTCAGTTGGAAAAAGTATTTCGTCAGTGATGTTGAAATATCACCAATGGAATATTCCGTTCCTTAAATTATTTATTACCAACGGAATTCCATTTTAACGGAATCCGTCATTGAAGGTGTGATAAGTGCTTGTGTGTTAAGAATGCGAAGTGTTCTTTCCTTATGATGAGCATTACTTTTATCAGGTTTAAACTCTAATACATGTGTATTTGTGTTTTTTTGCGCATGTAGGGTTGTGAAGCTAAGTATTAAGAAAAGAAGCTAAAAGTAGATCGTGAACGCACTAGTTGGTGGAATCTTGGAAGGAACAAACACGAAGATATAAGTGGGGCTATAAGATATGTGAATGTGTGCCAACGTCCATGTATTTAAGCAATTACGATGAGTTGGAGGGGCACGAAGGCAGTCATATTTCCGTATCCCAACATCTGCAATTATAGCAAGATCTTCACCACTGAACCCGTTTATTGAAGAAATAACGCGATCTACAGCATAAATGTGTGCCCGTTTATGTTGCCTCGATTAAAAGAGGATCCGGGAGTGTTTTTTGGTGAGGAAGGAGGGACTGTAGCAAACCACTATAGCGATTACTGTTCACAGCCAGCCGAAAATCAGAATTCCAGAGAATCCACACGCACGTGTGCAATTTCCACAGGCCCGTGCGGATGCCCGATTCCAGCCTATTTAAAACAGTTTTCAGCCCAATTTCAGCATTCTTTTCTCCATCTTTTTCCCAACTTTCTAGAGGACGGCGGCTATGGGTTTTAAGAGGTATTGGTAAGGGTTTTGGAGAGGTTCTACGGCTTTGACATCGCGCTCCACTTGGAAGAAAAAGTTATTGGGGAAGCTTTTGTTGGCACCGATCCGGTGAGGTGTGCCCTAGGCCGGACAAAGGGACCTTTGGAGGAGACAAGGCCACTCCACAAGACCATCGACACGACTACCGAGGTGTTTTTTTTTATGGATTTCTTGTTTTTACATTTGATTTTGTTGTTGATTGTAACTAGCTCCATGGAGAGCTAAAGCCCTTAGTGGGTACTTGGATTTGTGAACCCTAGGATGCATTTGTTTCATTAAACCTTTTATTATGCTTTCCATTAATTAATGTTTTAATTGAGTTCCAATCTTGAATGTTTGATTGATTGAATGCTCCCTTAGAGTGACACTAGGGTTGAGAGTTCACCTTGGTAATCCTTGTGAGTGAGTGACACACCACGAGAGTTAGACAAAGCTAGATTGGAGAGGGTTTAGAAGGTAAGTTGAGAGGTAGCGGAGCGTCCCTTT
The DNA here is from genome assembly GCF_009730915.1 of Dioscorea cayenensis subsp. rotundata. Lineage (NCBI taxonomy): Eukaryota > Viridiplantae > Streptophyta > Magnoliopsida > Dioscoreales > Dioscoreaceae > Dioscorea > Dioscorea cayenensis. The sequence continues at coordinate 18,372,572 of NC_052490.1, forward strand.
TCCCCTTTGACGTGATTTATCCTACCTCCATTTTCTTGAGTTCTTTATGGTCATAGTAGAGTGAACAGGCTAAGGGATGACATTCCGCTGGGGCTTAGTTGCAAAGGCAACGGAGTAAAGCGTTGAAGTGATTTTAGCACCTAGGGCTTAATTGTGACTAGAGACATCTCACCTGGACCAAAGGGTTAGGTCTACATCTAGGAAGAGGGTTTATCACTTGGAATCCCTAGAACTCATTGCGATTCTATACGAGTGCGAGGTGTTGAGATTGTTTGATTTCTCCACCGGGATATCGTATAGAGTTAGTCACGGTTGACCTTAGATTTGGGACCGTGTATTGAAGGATTTCCACGACTAATTAATGCATTAATTAGGAAGCATAATAGTTGGTTCTGCACTTGAAACGATTGTCCTAGGCGGAATAATATCTGAGTACCCCATTTATATCGATTGTCTTTCCTCTTAATTTTATTGTGCCCTTTTATCTCTTTTTATATTAATCTCATTCATCATAATATCGATTTATTCTCATCATAGTTAGATAGCAATCGTTGTGTTTCTATTCGCTATTCCCTGTGGATACGATACCCACTCACCTGGGATTTATTACTTCGACACCCGTGAACTTGTGGTTTACACGCATATTTGGTTGTGTCAAGGTGTTTATTACCAACGGAATTCCATCCCTAAAGATGTTTATTAACAACAAAATTTCGTCTCTAATAGCCTTTATTACCCACCGAATTCCATTCCTAAAAGTTTTTATTACCAATGGACTTTCATCTCTGATAGTATTTTTCATTTTTTTATTATTAATTTTTTGGCTTGCTTCATTTTCCTATATTACATGTAATCAATATCATTTCACAAACTCTATATAATGACCAAAATCATTTATTCATAACAGAAAAAAAAAAGTTCAATAGTATTCAAAGCAAGTAAGTTCAAGTAAGTTCAATCTTTCATCATATCTAAAACCATGTTCACACATAACCAAAACATGAGAAGTCATATGTCAGTTAAACTTGTAATGAAGCACCCAAGGTCTATGAATCACTCTCTCATCATTCAATCTTCATCATTGGTGGTTTCTTCTTCTTGGTCTTTTTCACTCGTCCCAAACTGAGAAAATCCAGCATTCGGAGCAATCGTTGATGGATTTAACATCTCAGAAATTTGAGACAAAAATGTCTTGATTTCATTCTGAGTCTGCACTATATTTTGTTGTGAATCCTCCAAGCTTAGTAGTTTGTTCTTCAAAACCGTCACTTCTTCTCGTAGATTATCAACTTCAATGGAAGAACATGGAGTTTGATCAACTAGTGGACTACAAGCTGAGTTGGATGCTTTCCAATACTATCGGAAGAAGAAAATAAACTTTTTCCACATGGCGTTGTCCCAAAGCCATATACATAGTGCATGTAATCTCCATTCCTCCAATTGCGTCACACTAAACTTGTGGATCAATTTTAGGATGACAATATTCATTAGCACCATATTTCGTGCTCATTGAAGAAGTATAAAATTCCTAAAAAAAAATATGAAACTTGTATGAGTGCTAGATTAAACATAATAAAAAAAATTTATAAACATATAAGAAATATAAATTTTCTACAAATAATTATGAAATAGAATTACTTATACTAACGGGTTTAGACTTATTATCAACATAATCACCAAGGCCTTCTCACTTTGTGGGTGCGATTAAACACTTCTCCATATGTTGGTTTCCGACTTAATTGTGTTGCCTACATGTAGATATAGAATAAAGTATTCATGATCATAAAATTACATAATTAGATAGTAGAGTCATTCTCATAAATCATGAAGTTTATTTGTAACAACTATATCATTAAATAGCAAAATTGTACCAAGTATGGTATTCTCTCAATGTAGATTTTCTTCCCACAAGACCGTAATCATGTAAATTCAGAAAAAATTGGGCATAAATTCTTAAGTATGTAAACAATAATATAAATTGATCTCAAACAAAACTTCTTTGATGACCACCAAATCATATTCATATATATATTATTTTCTTATGATAGAAATTTGATGAAACACATAAAATTCAACCATTTAATATGAAAGTGGTAAGTGCAACTAAATACCTGCTCACCTATGGCAATAAATTACAAGCTGATCTCCTCGAATGATAAGATATAGTTCACTTGCAAGAAATATTTGTTCATATAAAATGATCTTCTCAAATGAAAGGACAACATTAGACTCATGTTCACAGAATATACATGTTACAATATTGAAACCTAAATGATGCTCCATATAGTGACTTGTGTTGGTTTAAAAAGCCATGAGAACAACCATCTTGAATTTAGGTATTAAAATATTTAGTCAAGCTCCGACAAGCAAGAAATTGAAATTATAAAAATTTCTTCACTAGGACTGATTCATTGACTATGTAGGTCAAATCGAAGATTTTCAGCATGTATCTTTGGCATTCTACTCCAAAGAATCAAAAGTAATAAAGTAAAGCCTAATCACAAATAAAAGCATTTGTGGTTAGGAATTGCCTCAAAGTAAATAAAAAAGGTTGGTATTATTAGAGTAACTACAGCCACACATCAATTAAATTAGTAAACATGAATATCAATATATATGTCTGGGGGAATTTTCATCCTCATCACATTAACTTAGGGGTCGTTTGGTTGGATGTAATTCTACATGTAGTGGATTTTCAGTTACAATATAATTGGAAATACTTGATTTTCAATATTCAGTGCAGTCAAATCTTGTGTTTGGTTGAATGTATCTGGAATTACTGTATTGTAAGATTTTATGTTTGTTTGGAAGGATTTGTAAATTTAGAATTGAAAAATACATGTGTATATATACATATATGTATATGAGTATATATATATATATTGTATAAGTATATGTGTATATGTGTATACATGCATACATACATACATGTATATCCGTATATGTATGTGTTTGTATATATGCATATGTGCACAAGTATATATATGTATACATATGTAAAAATACATTGTATGTTTATATATATATATATGCATATATATGTATATATACATATATGAGTATATGTATATTTGTGTGTATATGCAATATATATACAGATGTATATGAGTATATGTATATTTGTGTATATATGCATACATATATGTATGTATACATATGTAAAAATATCTATGTATATTTATATAAATATATAAATGCATATGTATACATATGTGTATAAGTATATGTATGTGTGTATTATGCATATGTGTATGTGTATATGTATATATGTATGCCTTTGTGTATGTGTATATGTATAAATTTTTATATATATATATATATATAGATATGCATATACATTATATGTGTATGCATATATATATATACATGTATACATACATCACCTAAGAATTTTCAACTCCCGGGATTTCGACTTACGCCCATTTTGGACGTAAGTTTAAATACATCCATTGGAGTAATTGGTTTTACCTTGGTATTTTAAAATCCCTCAAACCAAACAAATGAATTTTGGATGTGGTATTTGAAGTTACATTGTAACTTCAAATACTTCAAAACAAACACTACCTTAAGCTCTTGGGTTGAATCAATCGAAGATAACAAGTGCTTGGCTTGTATTAACCAGGTATCATAAAACCTCCAAGAAAACCATTCAAGTACAAAATGCCATATTCAATCAAAAAATGGCAATCGACTAGAATGTTAATATGTACAATCTTAATACCTTTAGTATATTATATTATACTCCCTCATGAAAATAGCATATCCAATTCACACACACACACACACATATATATATATAGTGAATGGATCAACCACACATACTGTTCAAATTAGACAATTCCTGATACCAACAGCATCAATCAACAAGAAATAAACTCATTTCATTGTTATTCTATGTATTTTTAATGGACAGGAATAAATCTAACATGCTTAAATACAAATACACACACACACACACACACACACACACACACTAACATATAGAGAGTAATAATTAAAATTATAAAATTCTTTTCCTATCTCATAAAAACCACAAAGTAATAATCTAATGTATTTAATACCTAAACTCTATAAAAGAAACATATCAAAATTATATAGCTCTCATGTTATATATATATATATATATATATATATATATATATATATATATATATATATATATATATATATATATATATATATATATATATATATATATATATATATATATATATATATATATATATATATATATATATATATATATATCTGATAAATGACAATCTAACATATTTAACACAGGTTCTCCAGCTCAAAATTACATCTCTCATACATAAATACATACATAAACTCATAATTAACAATGCTTCTTATTTGTCACTACTCACTAAAAAACTAAGCAGAGTTTACAAGGTTTAAGCAAACAACAATCAATAAATGTATACAAGAAATTAAGCGCTTTATGTAAATAGGAATGAATGATATAAAAAACAAACCAACCGAAAAAAAAGGAAAATCTAATATCTCCCAAACTAGATTATATTAGAAACAAATGAGACACTCCATGATGATGAAAGCCAATTATCAAACTTGGAGCTATAATCTTCTACTTTGTAGTAACTACGAAATCAAAATCACATTAGAAAAATATCCAAAAAAAATATAAAGAAAACAAAAACTCATATATATATATATATATATTCTTATAATGTCATTGTTTGCACAATACATCGTGTGATTATTCAAACCTTATTTAAGTTTCATCCAACTTCGAAATCATACGACTATTTATGTTAGTTCTTCACAAGTTTGATAATAACAAAGAAGGACTTTTGGAATCATAGGCAACATAGCATAAATATTTCATTTAGTTTGATGATAATAAAGTTTACCATGCTTTTCATCAAACTAAGAATAGCAACAAAATCAATTATAAAAATCATACTACCTGCTGAGTACTAAAACCAAGTTCATTAAGAAGTTTAACTGATGGCCAAATAATGCCATCAAACTAGGGATAGAAACGAAACCAATCCATTTGTTTGGTTTTCATGTTTTATCATATATCAAGCTCATACATGAAGAAGTTTAACTGATCACTAGTACTCCTATCAAAGTAAGCATAGAAACAAAACCAACTTATTTCTTTGTTTTTCAATAGAAACAAAACAAATACATTTGTTTTTCTTTCATCAACCATCAAACTCATACTGCATGTCAAGTACTCAGAGCAAAATCAAGAGAACCCCCAACTAATCACTAATATTACCCATATGAATAGAGAAAGACATAGCAAGGTATGGTCGGTACCGAAGAATAACCGCCACAGCCTTTCACTCAGTCGAAGAGCGATACATCATTCGAATAGCTAGAGGAAAATTTCCATATCGAAGATGCATGCTATTGCCTATTGGATTGAATGAAATTATTAGCCAAGTAATTAACTAATAAAAATCACACAACAAAATGCAAAAACAAAAGAATAATAACAATGAAAAATCAACAAAAACAACCAAAGACTCATCTGAAAACTTGAGGCACTGAATGAAAATCATAGACAATTATCAGATGCAAAATACACTCACTAAGTGATCAAATTAACATGATATAATTAAAAAAAAATCTAAAACTAAAGCTAGTGCTAAAATCAAGAAATCAGACCCAATTATCAAACCCAAAGCACATTATTCTACCTTTCAATAACCAAATAATCAAAATAATAAAAGAAATTCCACAAAAAACCCTAAAAATAGGTAAAAATCTGTGAAAACTACTAAAATTTCATTTAGAACTCTAAATCCAAAACCAAGAGTAAACCCCAAGAAACGAGACACTGCACGAAGATTAGCACAAGAAAATCATGGCCAAAATTTTGCGATACTAAACTAGGGTTTCCAACCGGCTCTAAAGGGTAGTACCCAAGCTCCGATCAACTAAAGAAAAAGATCAAAATAGGCTAAATAGCGAGATCATAGGGGCTTACCTAGTTTTAGTGCAGGATGAGGGGTTGGCCAATGCTTGCTTCTCGGAGAAGTTTTGGAGAAGATGACGCCGAGGGGGTTCTATGAGAAATATCTCCCGGCTAACGATGTTGGTGCTGGTGGGCCTCTTCACCTACGACCCACCAACTTCAGCCTTCCCACCTTAAATGGGCCATCTCTACTGCAACCCCCTTTTTATTTAAGTCTTAAATAATAATAATAATAATAGTAATAATAATAAATCTTTAGTTGTATGCCAGTGCTTTAAGTTGGCAATTCAACTCAAATATAAATAAATAAATAAATAAAATAATAAATTCATTCGGCCATAATAGCACATCACTTTCATCTCACTTACAAATAATATAAAATAAAAGAAGTTTGAAGAACAGAATAACACTTTGTTATATTGAAAATAAGCTATATAAAAAAGGATTCATTGAACTTTGGCTTAAAAAAAATGAAAAATAAAAAAAAAATTCCCAGTGTCCACTAAAGATATGATTAAAATCAAATGAAAAATAATAAAAATAGAGACAAATATTACTATTGAGTAGCTAAGAAACAATCACAATGGATAGCTCATCTATCAAAAATAAGTACACCCCAAAAAATTATGTTTCGAATTAGATAATTAAATAGTTAATTAAGGAAAATAATTTTTTAATAATAAATATATATATATATATATGCATTTGTGGTGTAGACTAATGGCACATATAATGGTAGCTTAGTAAGACAATTTGTTTGAGTGGAGAAAATAATCTATTGCAATCAAGAATTCTAAGTTCTGTTGGTGATACTCAAATCCATTGCTAATGACATATAACCCATTGGCGATAACCCAAAATTCTGTTGGTGATAGTACCGCATTCCGTCAGTAATAACCCAAAATTTTATTGGTGATAATCGAACATTACGTTGATGATAGCCAAAAACTATGTTGCTAATTGACAAGGTCCCCTTGCTTATATCCCGCAAGTGCACGGGCTTGTCGAAGTAATAATCCCGGGTGAGCGGGGTCGAATCCACAGGGAGTAGGGAGTGGAAATACTTAATTTGATTATTAGCTATGTGGAATATCAATAGTGATAAATGTGAAATTGATTCAATTCTCAACAATAAAAACAAGTGAAAGAGCAAAAGTAAGAAGAGGGTAAGGCAATCGATAAAGAATGGGGTACTCGGATAATGCTTCACCTAGGATGATCGGTTCAAGTGTAAGAATTCTCTATTATGCTTCCTAATCAATGCAATGGTGAGTCGTGGAAATCCTTACATACATAGTCCCAAATCTAAGGTCAACTATGCCTAACTCTATACATGTCCCGGAGGAAAAAAATCGAACAATCTCAACACCTCGCACTTTCGCATAGAGTTGCAATGAACTCTAGGGATTCCGGTGATAAATCTCTTCCTAAATATAGACCTACCCCTTTGGTCCGGTGGAAGGTCCCTAGCCACAATTAAGCCCCTAGATACTAAGATCCTCTCAACGCTTCACTCCATTGCAAGCGCAACTAGGCTCCCAGCTGGAGGTTCATCCCTTAGACCATTCACTCTATTATGGCGAGAAAGAACTCGAGGAACGGAGGTAGAATCTATCACGTCGGAGGGAAAGGGGACGCCCCTGCACCTCTCGACTCACCCTCTCAACCCTCTCCAACCTAGCTTTGTCTAACGCTAGTGGTGTGTCACTCACTCACAAGGTTACCAACAAGAACTCTCAACCCTAGTGTCACTCTAGGGGAAAATGTTCATACAATCAAGCATTCAAGGTTGGAACTCACAATAAACATCAATTTATTGAAAGCATAATAAAGAAGTTCAATGAAACGAATACATCCTAGGGTTCACAATCATCCAAGTACCCACTAGGGATTTAGCTCTCCATGGAGCTTAGTACAATCAAAGAAATTGAATGTAAAAAGCAATGAATCCATAAAAGAAACCCCTCGATGGTCGTGTCAATGGTCTTGTGGAAAGTCCTCTACTGTCAGTCCAAGGATTCCTTCGTCCCGAGTATAGGATACGCCTCGATGGAAGCTCCCCTACCAACCTTCTTCCTAATGGAATCACGATGTCGGAGCCGTAGAACCTCTCCAAAACCTTGGCCAATACCCCTCGAAACCCTAGCTGAAGCTCTCTCACAAGTTGGGGAAAAAGATGGAGAAAAAGAATACCAAAAATCGAGGTTGAATCGGCTTTTAAATAGGGTCGAATCGGACAACTCCACGGGTGTGGGACGATACACGCGCCGTCGCGGAATTTCCACACGGGCGTGGATAATTTCCACACGCCCTGCAGTGGATTCTCTGCTTCTCGATTTCTCGGACGGTCGTGAGCAAAGTGTTGCTACAGAGAATTGTCGCGTTGTTGCTACAAATGACTGCCACAAGATTGCTACGTTGAATGGCAATCTCGCCATTCTAGTTGCATGCCCAAATTCATTGTTTCGAGCATTAAAACCCTTATCTTTTCTCAACTCTATTTTCATTCTAATTTTTATTATATTATCTATTGATTTCTCATTTTTTTTAATGTCACATTTTAGTAGGCAGTGAAGCCTCCAGTAAAGGCAAGGAGATAGTGGAAGAGTAAAAGCATTCGGCCTCAAGGCAAAGTGATTTGTGAGTGGTGATTTTGGTTGAATGCATAGATTTCCTTGAGTTTTAAAGTATTTATCCCTATTTTGCTATCATATGCTCTTAAAAATCTTTTGAATGTTTCACTTGTTAACTTGGAATAAAAGTGTTAAACTAGAAATTCGCATTTTGTTCATAAATGTTTTGTGCCATAGATATATGATAAGCGCTATATCATATAAATTTTATTGATTATCTTTTGCACATAAGTGGCCTCCAAGAGTGTTTTTATGAATGATTTGATACTTAGTTTGTTATATTTATACTTTCAGGGTAAAAGAAGCATAAATCAAGCCATAGTATGAAATCGGGAGCAAAACAAGGGCTGAAAGCAACATGCGCAATGTATTCTAGGACTTTATTTTCATTGCTTTAAGATGAACGTGAACAATATGGAGGGGTAACTTCCTTGGGTTATTTGAATTTGATGTAGCTTGGGATTATTTTATTTTGGTATTGCTTTTAATATAGATCTCCTTCAGATTGTTGGGCTCATTTATGTCTTTTGATTGTTGATTTAGCATAATGAGAGTGGTTATCTTATTTTGATTGCGTGTAAGATTGAGGGATTTATCGCATGAGATCATCCATAGATGAAGGGAATCAAGAGTGCGCTCTAGAGATAGACCACTTGTGATTCTTCCTAGTAGAGTCATGCAGCGAAAGCTCCGATTTCTATTAGGGATTTCCTAGATCTATATGCAATCGTGTGAAAGTAGGATTAGAAGAGATTCAATTCTACCATAGCATGGGTTTAGGTATTGGGGCGACTTGAGAGAGCACTCGATATATTTTTGAAATCCCTCTGTCCAACAATGTTAGGGTTTGATCTATATTTAATTGCAATTACTTCTATGCTAAATTCCTAAATGAAATTTTATATGGACACCTTTTCTTTATTGATTACTCACTTCCTAGACTCATGATTTTAGTCCTTTCCATTCTTGGATTTTAGTTGATTTGACACCCATTGATACTTTGGCCTTAACTAGATAGTGAGGTTAAAGCTACTACTAGTATTATTTAGTCCCTATGGATTTGAGAATACTACTCACACATACTATTACTTGATGACCAATATACTTGTGGAGCAGTGTGTGTCAGCTTGACACAGCCTATCAATATATCTATCACCTATGTTCTTGATGTTACTTGAAAGTAAAATGTATATTCTTTACCATGTGGCTGGATGCCAAGGGTTTGGATATGATGTTAAATATTTTTACTTGAAAAGGGGCTTAATGCTAACAAGAGTTTGGAATGCTTTCAAATGTATTTTACTTGGATTATGGTTTGGAGCCAGAATGTGAAACTATGAACATGGAAATGAAAATGATTACATGTGCACAATATATTTAGATGGTGATAGTGGACTGCGGCCAATGGGCATTAGTCCGAAAATGTGGACATGGTTCAACACTACAGTGATGGGATCTCCATAGTTAACCAATACTGAGGTGGTGTGGTTGATCATGGGTTTATGTTTCCCATGCAAGAGGCATTGTAAGAGATTTGATGGGTAGAGATGTTAAGAGACCCAAAGTCATCACACCAAGGAAGGTGGTTTATATTGTTTGAAAATCCTTGGTGGTCCAAGGGTTAGTTGAGCCCACAACTATGCTGGGAAAGTTGTTATGGTCAACCTGTAATTTGATTTTAACTCATTTGGTTATTTCTGCTAAACTGTGAATGATTCAAAGTACCTTTATTTAGTTTTTATATGAGAAATATTTCTTTTAACTATATAATAATGATGAACATTATTTGGTTTGGGAAGCATGATGAATAGTATCACTATGGTACTGCTATAGCAATAATGCAGTATGATGTAGTGCTTCAGTGCAAGAATTCAACCTGTGCCATATCTATCACTGCCTTATGCCAATGCCACTAGGCTACTAGTTGCTTGTTAATTGTGATTAAAACCCGATGATATGAAATCAAATTTAGAGTAATTATCTGTAGTCCCAAACTCCAAGCTTTATTTTCAATAAACTTCCTTATATATAAATTTAAATTATTTAAAAAAAAAAATTTAACGGGGTCCACGGCATATATCCCATTGAACACATAAATCTGGCATATTGAAACATCCTTATCCATCCCTCTCACCAATTCACTGAAACCCTAGACGGACCAATGTGGACTCACTAAAAAACCAACCAAATGGCATCTCTTGTAATTTTCTTCAAGTTCAGTGGCATCTCGCAAATCCTCTCCATATCGTAATACGTACCACACCTCCTCCTCCATCGTTCCCCTCACCAAACCCTAATTCCACTGCCCTTTCCACCAAACATTAACCCTAACCCTAACCCTAACTTGGTTTCTCTCACTGTCTGGAGTCTCTACTCCTCCGGAATGGTCTGCAAGCGTTGAGCAGCACGAAAGATCGCCATGGACGGCGGCGCCGTAGAGAGGAGGGAGGAACCGCCGGCGGGGAACGGCAAAGGGTCCGGCAATGGGGCGGTGGGGGTACCGGTGGGGAGGTCATCTTACGGTGACCGTCGGTTGAGGCTGAACCCTAATACGGAGCACAAGCCAGAGCGGTATGACGATCTGCAGACCGACTTGGACCCCTCCATATTCACCTCCCTGGAACGGCATCTGCCGCCGAGTATGCTTGAGGTGCCGCGTGATGTCAAGGTCCAATTCATGAAGGAGATCCTCGCAAGGTATTTGCCGGACGGAGAGCGATCTAGGGTAAGCTGTTCCCCATCCCGGTAGAAATTAATTTTTATTGATTCTCTATTCGGTTTTGTTCCAAATTTAGGGTTTCAGAGTTAGGGTTTCCGTTTACTGAGCTTGTTTCAATTTTTATCTCCTTTCTCCACTTTGAAATGACTGAAATGCCCCTCAGCTTGGTTATATATTCTATCTGGATTTCCTCCTGAATATGTGTGTGGGACACAGTTCTTGATTAATTATGTATTGCCATAATCCTTGTATAAGTTGAGAGCATTGTGAGTTATCTGGCTTTTACATTTGACTAGAAGGATTATCCTCAATTGAAAAGTTGTAAATACGAGGAAAAAGGTTAATCATGTTGTCATGCTTTCTGTTATGGTAAGTTTTTGCATGCTATGTTAATTTTTCCAAGTACGATGAGGGTTGCCGAAAGGCTTTACTTTTGACAAACTTGTGAATTAAATGTCCATTGAGGTCTTGAAGTTTAAATTCAAATGTTTGAAGCTAATATAATGGTGGTAAACTGGTAATGGAATGTTGTTTTGCAAACTTGAAGACTCTGTTTTGGAAATGATCTGGTATATGATCATGTAATATATTTGCTATAGGTTTGCTCACCTTTCATTTGGTTTGTTAAATTCTGGAATGGTTTTAGTGGAAAGTACGATATCTGTGTGGAGTTGTTGTAATGTATCTCAAATTTAATTTTTCAAAGTATAGAATTTGGTGAAGAAGTGAATTTTGAAGAAGAGAAATCCAATATTTTAAGTACTATTGCAATTTTCTGCATTTGAAGTCAGAGATATCCTAAGCTTATCCGACTAACAACTCTGAGTCATGAGAAGCTGTCTCCTTAGTGTTTTAAATAGGATGCGGATTTAGATATTCCATTTGTTTTTTATATTTTGGGGAAAATGGATGAAAAGCTTTCTCTGCGTGATACTCTATTTGTTACTTAGACATTTGTATTTTTGTTTCGAGTGTCTATTGTTTCACCAATTATAATAAAATAAGTGACTAAAGATTATGTCTTAGAATAATGGTGAATGGAAATTGATGGATGCTTATTTCAAATCGTTTGCATGAATACATAAATTTATGTTCTTTATTTATGAAAATGCAACTTGTATAGTTACATGCCCGTTTCCAATGTTAAATTAGTTGGTTCTTCCATCTTTTGTGGCTAATTGCTAGCCTGAGTAATGCAAATTAAGAAATTACAAGCCGTGGATATTAAAACAAATATGCATGATAGAATTCAAAATTTAGCAAAAATATATATATATATTTTTTGTCATGGTTCAGGATTAGTTGTCTGAGTTGAGGCATTTTATTTTTTTCCTTTTGTTATGAGATGTTAGTCTTAAGGGTGAAGGAGTGAGCCAATCTTTTTTTTCTCTTGAAATTTGTAAATTTGAGTTGACTAGCAATGGCTTAGTCTCCAAGTCTACTTGAAACCAGATTTTAGCTTGATAAGGTCTGTATCCTATAGGAAATGGGAGTTCAAAACTCTTTTAAACTGTGTGGTAAATGAATAATGGTTATGTTTCAACGGCATGGTGTATTTAGATGGTGTGATTTCCATTTTCTAATTTTGAGTAACTGCAGGTTTCCTCTTGAATGCAATTTATTCAATGCCTTAAATTTCATACAAACAACATCAAGGTCTGTAGAAAAGAAACAATTTTTACGAAATGAAGGTTCTTTGTCTTTATTTACTATCTAGAAGGTTGCGCGGTGCATAATTCTCTTGCTAGTATCTCTCATGTGAAAACCATCTACTTATCACCAGATAGGTGGACCCTTCGTTCCCCTTTTCTCAAGAGAGTACCTTGCCTGTTTGCCAGTGTCCTTTTAGTAATACACAATGTACTTTCCAAAACATCATTTCCTTATGGCATGTGAGCTGGGGTGTTGCATGATCTGATCATTTTCCCTTTAATTTATGATCGACTAGCATCTTTGAGTGTAGCTGGCTAATAAAATGATGCTATGTTTTTTCTTTGAATTTATTATGATAGAAGAACATATAGAAAAACATAGTAAATGAGTTATTAGGTTATATCTATGATCATTTTGTTTTTAATTCATCATCTTTGCTAAGCAGTGACTCTGTTTTGCATTAAATAATCACAATTGTTTTTGTCTCATTTGTCAGGTTCAGAGACATAAAGAATACAAACAAAGAATAATGTCTGGCTATCAGGTTTGTCATTTATTTTGATGATATTTTGTTTATGTTGAAATGATTTTTGTATTTTTCCCCTTTTTTTTAATTGGGAACTCATGGTTCTATTTCTGGACAAAAGATGCATAATCTAACACTTCTAATATTAACATTCTGGGAAACTGATAGGTGCTTCTTAGTCTGAAACCTTTTTTTTCTTTTAGATCACCGCAAACTAGTTTCTAATATATATATATATATATATATTATCATTGTGTTCTAACTGATGACATCACTATTATTATTATTATTATTATTATTATTGTTATGAGTTTTTATATGATTTGCTGCGTAAAAAGCAGTATTCTATTTGTAATGATATCCATTCTGTGAGTTAGAATAATTTCTTGGATTTTGGTTAGAAAACCGGTGACTTTGACAGACAAGGAACCAATCCACCAGAGAAAGCTTATATTAGAATTTTAAAGCAGATAAATTATCAATCTGTTCCTACGTGGATATTCCAGACCTCAACTTGACCATAGATAGCAAACTACCAATTAATTAAAGAGAAAATTAGTTATTTGACACTTTTATTTAGGGATATGCACTTTGTTAGTTCACTCTGTTTTGTTTGAAATTCACATAATGGTGTGCTTGGATGTGGAATGACATGGAATAACTTACTTTCTTCCAAAGTTTCCCAACTTCAACAAAACATCCAAGGAATGACCTGGATTAGAAATAGGTTGTACTACAAGATTTGAATATACTTATTAATTAGTATTTAAAAATTATTGCACTATTAATGAATGCTAATTATTAATGTAGATAATATAGATTCAATTAAAAATATTTATTACAATTAGTATTAATGAAGTCAATCATTGTCCAACGTGGTTTATTTCTCTTCAAAAGAAATTCTAACTTTGGAACCCCTAACCCAACTTATTCCAACTTCAACCAAACACTACTTTAATTAAAATTTTTTCGTTTGTCTGAAACTGACAATCCTAACATCAAATTGGTTGAAATTTTCATTAGAAACCCATGCTTTTTGTTTCCTAAGTTTGAAATAGTAGATGTTTAGTGAGATAAAGTGGTCTGGGATATTGAAGGGATGAATGAGCAAGACTGGGAAGCTTTATAAACAGAACAAATGATTTAAACTCTACGGCCTTTTTTGCAGAGTCTCATCTTTCTTATTCTAGACTCCTATGGGTTTGGAATCATGAAGATTCTTGGTTGGGGATTATGAGCATGGGTTAAGGAAATCTGTTGAAAATTTTCATATCGAAAAATGGAGGGAGAATATAATAAAATGAGTTTAAGAAAAAACTTATTTGATAGGGTATTAGTTGTATAGTTGAAATAACCCATATAATCCAGTAAAAGTTGTATATGAGTTCATCTATCTCTATTAGTAAAATGACCGAACTACCCATCCATTTGTGTGTCTAATACAATTGAGGGATTATAAATGAAAAGCAGTCATTCAAAAACCAGCATAGTGAAATCCTATTTTACAATTAATTAAATTCAAATTCATCTAAATAATGAGAAAATTAAAGCTATTCAATGGAGAAGGAAAGGGTATTTTCTTTGGTTACTAGTGTTAAGTGTATTTAGTTGTTGATTAATTCTAAATGAAATTGTTAATTATGACTAGTAAGAGTTGATGGTCATCAGAAATGGTTCATTAACTCAAGTGGGTGTGTTTGATGCTTCATATTAAAGGAAGGTCATTTATGTAATCTCTGATTCAGATTTGACAAATATTTAGTGATGAGTTAACAGTAACTGAGGGACTATAAATGAAAAATTTTCATGCTAAAAACCGGCAAAGTTAACTCCTATTTTTTAAATTTTTTAAATTTAAATTTGTCTAAATATTAAGAAAATAAAGTTACTGGTGAAGCCAATGGTGTTTTCATCCTTTATTAGTGTTAAGGGTAATTATTTCAGTTAAATCAGTTGAACCAAATACGGGACCCTTCTAGATAAGTCCGTTACTACACACAAATCCATGTGAAATGGTCTAACCTGGTTAGGAGTAATGACCTTGAAAATAATATAATCATCATGTTTAGGATCAATTTGGCTGGATGGTAAAGATTGTTGTTTGATAAATTTTTACAAATCAGGATTAGCTCAGGATGATGGATTATATAAACTAATCAAAGGGTACATAATATTTCTTTAAAGACCTTGTGTAAAATCTGAATATTGTTAAATATCTGTTTTTGATTATTTATTTTCTTGTTACTTGCAGTGGATATTGTGAGTAGCTTTTAAATGAATACTGCCATATTATTTTTATGGCATCTTATGTGAACAATCTAGGATAAGTGGATAACCTGTTATGTTATTTTTGTGAATTAAAATAGCAAAGGCTATTCTAT